>NC_092131.1:117174205-117477235 GCF_043159975.1 Macaca nemestrina | reverse complement strand
TTTGTTATCGGAGGATATTTACTTTGGCCCTATAGACTTCAAAGGGATCCGAAATATCTATTCTCAGATTCCACAGAAATAAGGCTAGTAAAGAGATCCACGAAATACAGATGTAACTCTGTGAGATGAATTAACAGAACACTAAGCAGTTTCTCAGAAAGCTTCTTTCCAAATTTCATCTGAGGATATTTCCTTTTTCACCATTGCTCTCTATGGGCTTCCAAATATCACTTTGCCAATTCCACAAGACCTGTCTTAGCGAAAGGCTTCTTGAGGGGAAAGCTGTAACTCTGTGAGATGATTTCACAGAACACAAAGAAGTATCTCAGAAAGCTTCTTTCTCTTTGTGATCGGGGGATATTTATTTTGGCCCTATAATTTTCAAAGGGATCCGAAATATGTGTTCTGAGATTACACAGAAATAAGGCTAGCAGAGAGATCCACGAAATACAGAGGTAACTCTGTGAGTGGAAGTCACACAACAAAGAGCAGTGTCTCAGAAAGCATCTTTCTAGATTTCATCTGAGGATACTTCCTTTTCAAGATAGACCTCTATGGGCTTCCAAATATCACTTTGCCAATTCCACAAGAACTGTCTCAGCGAAAGGCTTCTTGAGGGGAACGCTGTAAGTCTGTGAGATGATTTCACAGAACACAAAGAAGTTTCTCAGAAAGCTTCTTTCTCTTTGTTTTCCCAGGATATTTACTTTGGCCCTGTAGACATCAAAGGGATCCGAAATATCTGTTCTCAGATTCCACAGAAATAAGGCTAGCAAAGAGATCCACGAAATACAGATGTAACTCGGTGAGTGGAAGTCACACATCACAGAGCAGTTTCTCAGAAAGCATCTTTCCAGATTTCATCTGAGGATATTTCCTTTTTCACCAGAGCCCTGTATGGGCTTCCAAATATCACTTTGCCAATTCCACAAGAACTGTCTTAGCGAAAGGCTTCCTGAGGGGAAAGCTGTAACTCTGTGAGATGATTTCACAGAACACAAAGAAGTTTCTCAGAAAGCTTCTTCCTCTTTGTTATCCCAGGATATTTCCTTTGGCCCTATAGACTTCAAAGGGATCCGAAATATCTGTTCTCAAATTCCACAGAAATAAGGCTAGCAAAGAGATCCCGAAATACAGATGTAACTCTGTGAGATAAATTAACAGAACACTAAGCACTTTCTCAGAAAGCTTCTTTCCAGATTTCATCTGCGGATACTTCCGTTTTCAGCGTTGCCCTCTAAGGGCTTCCAGATATCACTTTGCCAATTCCACAAGAACTGTCTTAGCGAAAGGCTTCTTGAGGGGAAAGCTGTAACTCTGTGAGATTATTTCACAGAACACAAAGACGTTTCTCAGAAAGCTTCTCTCTGTTTTTTATCGGAGGATATTTCCTTTGGCCCTATAGACTTCAAAGAGATACGAAATATCTGTTCTCAGATTCCACAGAAAAAAGGCAAGCAAAGAGATCGACGAAATACAGATGTAACTCTGTGAGAAGAATTAACAGAACACTAAGCAGTTTGTCAGAAAGCTTCTTTCCAGATTTCCTCTGAGGGTAATTCCTTTTTCACCATAGGCGTCTATGCGCTTGCAAATATTGCTTTGCCATTTCCACAAGAACTGTCTTAGCGAAAGGCTTCTTGAGGGGAAAGCTGTAACTCTGTGAGATGATTTCACAGAACGCAAAGAAGTTTCTCAGAAAGCTTCTTTCTCTTTGTTAACGGAGGATATTTCCTTTGGCCCTATAGACTTCAAAGGGATACGAAATATCTGTTCTCAGATTCCACAGAAATAAGGGTAGCAAAGAGATCCACGAAATACAGATGTAACTCTGTGAGAAGAATTAACAGAACACTAAGCTGTTTGTCAGAAAGCTTCTTTCCAGAATTCCTCTGAGGATATTTCCTTTTTCACCATAGCCGTCTATGCTCTTGCAAATATTGCTTTGCCAATTCCACAAGAACTGTCTTAGCGAAAGGCTTCTTGAGGGGAAAGCTGTAACTCTGTGAGATGATTTCACAGAACACAAAGAAGTTTCTCAGAAGGCTTCTTTCTCTTTGATATCGGAGGATATTTCCTTTGGCCGTATTGTCTTCAAAAGGATCCGAAATATCTGTTCTCAGATTCCATAGAAATAAGGCTAGCAAAGAGATCCACGAAATACAGATGTAACTCTGTGAGTGGAAGTCACACATCACAGATCAGTTTGTCAGAAAGCTTCTTTCCAGATTTCATGTGAGGATATTTCCTTTTTCACCATAGCCCTCTATGGTCTTCCAAATATAACTTTGCCAATTCCATAAGAACTGTCTTAGCGAAAGGCTTCTTGAGGGGAAAACTGTAACTCTGTGAGATGATTTCACAGAACACAAGGAAATTTCTCAGAAAGCTTCTTTCTCTTTGTAATCGGAGGATATGTCCTTTAGCCTTATAGACTTCAAAGGGATCCGAAATATCTGTTCTCAGATTCCACAGAAATAAGGCTAGCAAAGAGATCCACGAAATACAGATGTAACTCTGTGAGATGAATTAACAGAACACTAAGCAGTTTCTCAGAAAGCTTCTTTCCAGATTTCATCTGAGGATATTTCCTTTTTCAGCATTGCCCTCTAGGGGCTTCCAAATATCACTTTGCCAAATCCACAAGAACTGTCTTAGCAAAAGGTTTCTTGAGGGGAAAGCTGTAACTCTGTCAGGTGATTTCACGGAACACAAAGAAGTTTCTGAGGAATCTTCTTTCTCTTTTTTATCCCAGGATATTTCCTTTGGCCCTATAGACTTCAAAGGGATCCGAAATATCCGTTCTCAGATTCCACAGAAATAAGGCTAGCAAAGAGATCCACGAAATACAGATGTAACTCTGTGAGTGGAAGTCACACATCACAGAGCAGTTTCTCAGAAATCTTCTTTCCAGATTTCATCTGAGGATATTTCCTTTTTCAACCTAGCCCTCAATGGGCTTCCAAACATCACTTTGCCAATTCCACAAGAACTGTCTTATCGAAAGGCTTCTTGAGGGGAAAGCTGTAACTTTGTGGGAAGATTTCACAGAACACAAAGCAGTTTCTCAGAACGCTTCTTTCTCTTTGTTATCGGGAGATATTTTCTTTGGCCCTATAGACTTGAAAGGGATCCGAAATATCCGTTCTCAGATTTCACAGAAATAAGGCTAGCAAAGATATCCACGAAACACAGATGTAACTCTGTGAGATGAATTAACAGAAAACTAAGTAGTTTCTCAGAAAGCTTCTTTCCAGATTTCATGTGAGGATATTTCCTTTTTCACCATAGCCCTCAATGGGATTCCAAATATCACTTTGCCAATTCCACAAGAACTGTCTTAGCGAAAGGCTTCTTGAGGGGAAAGCTGTAACTATGTGAGATGATTTCACAGAACACAAAGAAGTTTCTCAGAAAGCTTCTTTCTCTTTGTTATCGGGGGATATTTCCTTTGGTCCTATAGACTTCAAAGGATCCGAAATATCTGTTCTCAGATTCCACAGAAATAAGACTAGCAAAGAGATCCACGAAATGCAGATGTATCTCTGTCAGTCGAAATAACAGAACACTAAACAGTTTCTCCGTAACCTTCTTTCCAGATTTCATCTGAGGATATTTCCTTTTTCACCATAGCCCCCTATGGGCTTCCAAGTATCACTTTGTCAATTCCACAAGAACTGTCTTAGCGAGAGGCTTCTTGAGGGGAAAGTTGTAACTCTGTGAGATGATTTCACAGAACACAAAGAAGTTTTTCAGAAAGCTTCTTTCTCTTTGTTATCGGAGGATATTTCCTTTGGCCCTATAGACTTCAAAGAGATACGAAATATCTTTTCTCAGATTCCACAGAAATAAGGCTAGCAAAGAGATCCACGAAATACAGATGTTACTCTGTGAGATGAAGTAATAGAACACTAAGCAGTTTCTCAGAAAGCTTCTTTCCAGATTTCATCTGAGGATATTTCCTTTTTCACCATAGCCCCCTATGGACTTCCAAATATCACTTTGCCAAATCCACAAGAACTGTCTTAGCGAAAGGCTTCTTGAGGGGAAAGCTGTAACTCTGTGAGGTGATTTCACTGAACACAAAGAAGTTTCTGAGGAAGCTTCTTTCTATTTGTTATCCCAGGATATTTCCTTTGGCCCTATAGATTTCAAAGAGATCCGAAATATCTGTTCTCAGATTCCACAGAACTCAGGCTACCAAAGAGATCCACGAAATACAGATGTAACTCGGTGAGTGGAAGTCACACATCACAGAGCAGTTTCTCTGAAAGCATCTTTCCAGATTTCATCTGAGGATATTTCCTTTTTCACCATAGCCCTGTATGGGCTTCCAAATATCACTTTGCCAATTCCACAAGAACTGTCTTTGCGAAAGGCTTCTTGAGGGGAAAGCTATAACTCTGTGAGATGATTTCACAGAACACAAAGTTTCTCAGAAAGCATCTTTCTCTTTGTTATCCCAGGATATTTCCTTTGGACCTATAGACTTCAAAGTGTTCCGAAATATCTGTTCTCAGATTCCACAGAAATAAGGCTTGCAAGGAGATCCCCGAAAAACAGATGTAACTCTGTGAGATGAATTAACAGAACTCTAAACAGTTTCTCAGAAAGCTTCTTTCCAGATTTCATCTGCGGATATTTCCTTTTTCACCGTTGCCCTCTAAGGGCTTCCAGATATCACTTTGCCAATTCCACAAGAACTGTCTTAGCGAAAGGCTTCTTGAGCGGAAAGCTGTAACTCTGTGAGATGATTTAACAGAACACAAAGAAGTTTCTCAGAAGGCTTCTTTCTCTTTGTTATCGGAGGTTATTTCCTTTGGCCCTCTAGACTTCAAAGGGATCCGCAACATCCGTTCTCAGACTCCACAGAAATAAGGCTAGCAAAGAGATCCACGAAATAAAGATGTAATGCAGTGAGTGGAAGTCACACATCACTGAGCAGTTTCTCAGAAAGCTTCTTTCCAGATTTCATCTGAGGATATTTCCTTTTTCACCATAGCCCTCTATGGGCTTCCTAATATCACTTTGCCGTTTCCACAGGAACTGTCTTAGCGAAAGGCTTCTCGATGGGAAAGCTCCAACTCTGTGAGATGATTTCACAGATCACAAAGACGTTTCTCAGAAATCTTCTTTCTCTTGTTTATCGGAGGATATTTCCTTTGGCCCTATAGACTTCAAAGGGATACGAAATATCTGTACTCAGATTCCACAGAAATAAGGCTAGCAAAGAGATCCACGAGAGAAAGATGTAACTCTGTGAGAAGAATTAACAGAACACTAAGCAGTTTGTCAGAAAGCTTCTTTCCAGATTTCCTCTGAGGATATTTCCTTTTTCACCATAGCCATCTATGAGCTTGCAAATATTGCTTTGTCAAATCCACAAGAACTGTCTTAGCGAAAGGCTTCTTGAGGGGAAAGCTGTAACTCTGTGAGATGATTTCACAGAACACAAAGAAGTTTCGCAGAAAGCTTCTTTCTCTTTGTTATCGGAGGATATTTCCTTTGGCCCTATAGACTTCAAAGGGATGCGAACTATCTGTTCTCAGATTCCACAGAAATAAGGCTAGCAAAGAGATCCACGAAATACAGATGTAACTCTGTGAGTGGAAGTCACACATCACAGATTAGTTTGTCAGAAAGCTTCTTTCCAGATTTCATCTCAGGATATTTCCTTTTTCACCAGAGCCCTCAATGGGCTTCCAAACATCACTTTGCCAATTCCACAAGAACTGTCTTATCGAAAGGCTTCTTGAGGGGAAAGCTGTAACTTTGTGGGATGATTTCACAGAGCGCAAAGCAGTTTCTCAGAAAGCTTCTTTCTCTTTTTTATGGGAGGATATTTCCTATGGTCCTGTAGACTTCAAAGGATCCGAAATATCTGTTCTCAGATTCCACAGAAATAAGACTAGCAAAGAGTTCCACGAAATACAGATGTAACTCTGTGAGTTGAACTAACAGAACACTAAGCAGTTTCTCACAAAGCTTCTTTCCAGATTTCATCTGAGGATATTTCCTTTTTCACCATAGACCTCTTTGGGCTTCCAATTATCACATTGTCAATTCCACAAGAACTGTCTTAGCGAAAGGTTTCTTCAGGGGAAGGCTGTAACTCTGTGAGATGATTCCACAGAACACAAAGGAGTTTCTCAGAAAGCTTCTTTCTCTTTGTTATCGGAGGATATTTCCTTTGGCCCTATAGTCTTCAAAGGGAGCCGCAATATCTGTTCTCAGACTCCACAGAAATAAGGCTAGCAAAGAGATCCACGAAATACAGATGTAACTCTGTGAGTGGAAGTCAAACATCACAGAGCAGTTTCTCAGAAAGCTTCTTTCCAGATTTCAACTGAGCATATTTCCTTTTTCCCCATAGCCCTCTATGGGCTTCCAATATCACTTTTCCAATTCCACAAGAACTATCTTAGCGAAAGGCTTCTTGAGGGGAAAGCTGTAACTCTGTGAGATTATATCACAGAACACAAAGAAGTTTCTCAGAAAGCTTATTTCTCTTTGTTATCCCAGGATATTTCCTTTGGCCGTATAGACTTCAAGGGGTGCGAAATATCTGTTCTCAAATTCCACAGAAATAAGGCTAGCAAAGAGATCCACGAAAGACAGATGTAACTCTGTGAGATGATTTAACAGAACACTAAGCAGTTTCTCAGAAAGCTTCTTTCCAGGTTTCATCTTAGGATATTTCCTTTTTCACCATAGTCCTCAAAGGGCATCCAAATATCACTTTTTCTATTCCACAAGAACTGTCTTAACGAAAGACTTCTTGAGGGGAAAGCTCTATCTTTGTAAGATGATTTCAGAGAACACAAAGAAATTTCTCAGAAATCTTCTTTCTCTTTTTTATCGGAGGATATTTCCTTTGGTCCTGTAGACTTCAAAGGGATCCGAAATATCTGTTCTCAGATTCCACAGCAATAAGGCTAGCAAAGAAATCGAAGAAATGCAGATGTAACTCTGTGAGATGACTTAACAGAACACCAAGCCGTTTCTCAGAAAGCTTCTTTCCAGATTTCATCTGAGGATATTTCCTTTTTCACTATAGCCCTCTATGGGCTTGCAAATATCACTTTGCCAATTCCACAAGAACTGTCTTAGCGAAAGGCTTCTTGAGGGGAAAGCTGTAACTCTGTGAGATGATTTCACATAACACCAAGTACTTTCTCAGAAGGCTTCGTTCTCTTTGTTATCGGAGGATATTTCCTTTGGCCCTATAGTCTTCAAATGGATCCGAAATATCTGTTCTCAGATTCCAGAGAAATAAGGCTAGCAAAGAGATCCACGAAATACAGATGTAACTCTGTGAGATGAATTAACAGAACACTAAGCACTTTCTCAGAAAGTTCCTTTCCATATTTCACCTGAGGATATTTCCTTTTTCACCATAGCAATCTATGGGCATCCAAATATCTCGTTGCCAATTCCCCAAGAACTGTCTTAGCGAAAGGCTTCTTGAGGGGGAAAGCTGTAACTCTGTGAAATGATTTCACAGAACACAAAGATGTTTCTCAGAAAGCTTCTTTCTCTTTGTTATCGGAGGATATTTCCTTTGTCCCTATAGTCTTCAAAAGGATCCGAAATATCTGTTTTCAGATTCCACAGAAATAAGGCCAGCAAAGAGATCCACGAAATACAGATGTAACTCTGTGAGATGAATTAACAGAACGGTAAGCAGTTTCTCAGACAGCTTCTTTCCAGATTTCATGTGAGGATATTTCCTTTTTCACCATAGCCCTCTATGGGCTTCCAAATATCACTTTCCCCATTCCACAAGAACTGTCTTAGCGAAAGTCTTCTTGAGGGGAAAGCTGTAACTCTGTGAGATGATTTCACAGAACACAAAGAAGTTTCTCAGAAAGCATCTTTCTCTTTGTTATCCCAGGATATTTCCTTTGGCCCTATAGACTTCAAAGGGTTCCGAAATATCTGTTCTCAGATTCCACAGAAATAAGGCTTGCAAGGAGATCCCCGAAAAACAGATGTAACTCTGTGAGTTGAATTAACAGAACTCTAAGCAGTTTCTCAGAAAGCTTCTTTCCAGATTTCATCTGCGGTTATTTACTTTTTCACCGTTGCCCTCTAAGGGCTTCCAGATATCACTTTCCCAATTCCACAAGAACTGTCTTAGCGAAAGGCTTCTTGAGCGGAAAGCTGTAACTCTGTGAGATGATTTCAGAGAACACAAAGAAGTTTCTCAGAAGGCTTCTTTCTCTTTGTTATCGGAGGTTATTTCGTTTGGCCCTCTAGACTTCAAAGGGATCCGCAACATCCGTTCTCAGACTCCACAGAAATAAGGCTAGCAAAGAGATCCACGAAATAAAGATGTAATGCAGTGAGTGGAAGTCACACATCACTGAGCAGTTTCTCAGAAAGCTTCTTTCCAGATTTCATCTGAGGATATTTCCTTTTTCACCATAGCCCTCTATGGGCTTCGAAATATCACTTTGCCATTTCCACAGGAACTGTCTTAGCGAAAGGCTTTTCGATGGGAAAGCTCTAACTCTGTGAGATGATTTCACAGAACACAAAGACGTTTCTCAGAAATATTCTTTCTCTTTTTTATCGGGGGATATTTCCTTTGTCCCTATAGACTTCAAAGGGATACGAAATATCTGTACTCAGATTCCACAGAAATAAGGCTAGCAAAGAGATCCACGAAAGACAGATGTAACTCTGTGAGAAGAATTAACAGAACACTAAGCAGTTTGTCAGAAAGCTTCATTCCATGTTTCCTCTGAGGATATTTCCTTTTTCACCATAGCCGTCTATGAGCTTGCAAATATTGCTTTGTCAAATCCACAAGAACTGTCTTAGCGAAAGGCTTCTTGAGGGGAAAGCTGTAACTCTGTGAGATGATTTCACAGAACACAAAGAAGTTTCTCAGAAAGCTTCTTTCCATATTTCATCTGAGGATATTTCCTTTTTCACCATAGTCCTCAAAGGGCATCCAAATATCACTTTTCCTATTCCACAAGAACTGTCTTAACGAAAGGCTTCTTGAGGGGAAAGCTCTATCTTTGTAAGATGATTTCAGAGAACACAAAGAAATTTCTCAGAAATCTTCTTTCTCTTTTTTATCGGAGGATATTTCCTTTGGTCCTGTAGACTTCAAAGGGATCCGAAATATCTGTTCTCAGATTCCACAGCAACAAGGCTAGCAAAGAGATCCAAGAAATGCAGATGTAACTCTGTGAGATGACTTAACAGAACACTAAGCACTTTCTCAGAAAGTTCCTTTCCATATTTCACCTGAAGATATTTCCTTTTTCACCATAGCAATCTATGGGCATCCAAATATCTCGTTGCCAATTCCACAAGAACTGTCATAGCGAAAGGCTTCTTGAGGGGAAAGGTGTAACTCTTTGAGATGATTTCACAGAACACAAAGAAATTTCTCAGAAAGCTTCTTTCTCTTTCTTATCGGAGGATATTTCCTATAGCCTTATAGACTTCAAAGGGATCCGAAATATCTGTTCTCAGATTCCACAGAAATAAGGCAGCAAAGAGATCCACGAAATACTAATGTAACTCTGTGAGATGATTTAACAGAACACTAAGCAGTTTCTCAGATAGCTTCTTTCCAGATTTCATCTGAGGATATTTCCTTTTTCACCATAGCCCTCTATTGGCTTCCAAATATCACTTTGACAAATCCACAAGAACTGTCTTAGCGAAAGGCTTCTTGAGGGGAAAGCTGTCACTCTGTGAGGTGATTTCACAGAACACAAAGAAGTTTCTTAGGAAGCTTCTTTCTCTTTGTTATCCCAGGATATTTCCTTTGGCCCTATAGACTTCAAAGGGTTCCGAAATATCTGATCTCAGATTCCTCAGAACTAAGGCAAGCAAATAGATCCACGAAATACAGATGTAACTCGTTGAGTGGAACTCACACTTCACAGAGCAGTTTCTCAGAAAGCATCTTTCCAGATTTCATCTGAGGATATTTCCTTTTTCCCTTAGCCCTCTAAGGGCTTCCAAATATCACTTTGCCAATTCCACAAGAACTGTCTTAGCGAAAGGCTTCTTGAGGGGAAAGCTGTAACTCTGTGGGATGATTTCACATAACACAAAGAAGTTTCTCAGAAAGTTTCTTTCTCTTTGTTATCCCAGGATATTTCCTTTGGCCCTATAGACTTCAAAGGGATCGGAAATATCTGTTCTCAGATTCCACAGAAATAAGGCTAGCAAAGAGATCCTCGAAATACAGAGGTAGCTCTGTGAGTGGAAGTCACACATCACAGAGCAGTTTCTCAGAAAGCATCTTCGCAGATTTCATCTGAGGATATTTCCTTTTTCAACATAGCCCTCTATGGGCTTCCAAATATCACTTTGCCAATTCCACAAGAACTGTCTTAGCGAAAGGCTTCTTGAGGGGAAAGCTGTAACTCTGTGAGATGATTTCACAGAACACAAAGAAGTTTCTCAGAAAGCTTCTTTCTCTTTGTTATCGGAGGATATTTCCTTTGGCCCTATAGACTTCAAAGGGATCCGAAATATCTGTTCTCAGATTCCACAAAAATAAGGCTAGCAAAGAGAACCACGAAATACAGATATAACTCTGTGAGATTAATTAACAGAACACTAAGCAATTTCTTAGAAAGCTTCTTTCCAGAGTTCATCAGAAGATATTTCCATTTTCACCGTAGCCCTCAAAGGGATTCAAAATATCACTTTGCCAATTCCACAAGAAATGTCTTAGCGAAAGGCTTCTTGAGGGGAAAGCTGTAACTCTATGAGATGATTTCACAGAACACAAAGAAGTTTCACAGAAGGCTTCTTTCTCTTTGTTATCGGAGGATATTTCCTTTGGCCCTATAGACTTCAAAGGGATCCGCAACATCTGTTCTCAGACTCAACAGAAATAAGGCTAGCAAAGAGATCCACGAAATACAGATGTAACTCTGTGAGTGGAAGTCACACATCACAGATCAGTTTGTCAGAAAGCTTCTTTCCAGATTTCATCTGAGGATATTTCCTTTTTTACCATAGCCCTCAATGGGCTTCCAAACATAACTTTTCCAATTCCAAAATAACTGACTTATCGAAAGGCTTCTTGAGGGGAAAGCTGTAACTTTGTGTAATGATTTCACAGAACACAAAGCAGTTTCTCAGAACGCTTCTTTCTCTTTGTTATCAGGGGATATTTCCTTTGGCCCTATAGACCTCAAAGGGATCCGAAATATCTGTTCTCAGATTTCACAGAAATAAGGCTAGCAAAGAGATCCACGAAACACAGATGTAACTCTGTGAGATGAATTAACAGAACACTAAGCAGTTTCTCAGAAAGCTTCTTTCCAGATTTCATCAGAGAATAATTCCTTTTACACCATAGCCCTCATAGGGATTCCAAATATCACTTTGCCAATTCCACAAGAACTGTCTTAGATAAAGGCTTCTTGAGGGGAAAGCTGTAACTCTGTGAGAAGATTTCAAAGAACACAAAGAAGATTCTCAGAAAGCTTCTTTCTCTTTGTTACCGGAGGATATTTCCTTTGGTCCTATAGTCTTCAAAGGGATCCAAAATATCTGTTCTCAGATTCCACAGAAATAAGGCTAGCAAAGAGATCCACGAAATACAGATGTAACTCTGTGAGTGGAAGTCACACATCACAGAGCAGTTTCTCAGAAAGCTTCTTTCCAGATTTCATCTGACGATATTTCCTTTTTCACCATATTCCTCTAGGGGCTTCCAAATATCACTTTGCCAATTCCACAAGAACTGTCTTAGCGAAAGGCTTCTTGAGGGGAAAGCTGTAACTCTGTGGGATGATTTCACAGAACACAAAGAAGTTTCTCAGAAAGCTTCTTTCTCTTTGTTATCCCAGGATATTTCCTTTGGCCCTATAGACTTCAAAGGGATCCAAAATATCTGTTCTCAGATTCCACAGAAATAAGGCTAGCAAAGAGATCCTCGAAATACAGATGTAACTCTGTGAGTGGAAGTCACACATCACAGAGCAGTTTCTCAGAAAGCTTCTTCGCAGATTTCATCTGACGATATTTCCTTTTTCACCATAGCCCTCTATGGGCTTCCAAATATCACTTTGCCAATTCCACAAGAACTGTCTTAGATAAAGGCTTCTTGAGGGGAAAGCTGTAACTCTGTGAGAAGATTTCAAAGAACACAAAGAAGATTCTCAGAAAGCTTCTTTCTCTTTGTTATAGGAGGATATTTCCTTTGGCCCTATAGACTTCAAAGGGATCCGAAATATCTGTTCTCAGATTCCACAAAAATAAGGCTAGCAAAGAGAACCACGAAATACAGATGTAACTCTTTGAGTGGAAGTCACATATCACTGAGCAGTTTCTCAGAAATCTTCTTTCCAGATTTCATCTGAGGATATTTCCTTTTTCCCCATAGCCCTCTATGGGCTTCCAAATATCACTTTGCCAATTACACAAGAACTATCTTAGCGAAAGGCTTCTCGAGGGGAAAGCTGTATCTCTGTGAGATTATTTCACAGAACACAAAGAAGTTTCTCAGAAAGCTTCTTCCTTTTTTTTATCCCAGGATATTTCCTTTGGCCCTATAGACTTCAAAGGGATGCGAAATATCTGTTCTCAAATTCCACAGAAATAAGGATAGCAAAGATATCCGCGAAATACAGATGTAACTCTGTGAGATGAATTAACAGAACACTAAGCAGTTTCTCAGAAAGCTTCTTTCCAGATTTCATCAGAGGATATTTCCTTTTTCACCATAGCCCTCTATGGGCTTCCAAATATCACTTTGCCAATTCCACAAGAACTGTCTTAGCGAAAGGCTTCTTGAGGGGAAAGCTGTAACTCTGTGAGGTGATTTCACAGAAATCAAAGAAGTTTCTGAGGAAGCTTCTTTTCTTTGTTATCCCAGGATAATTCCTTTGGCCCTATAGACTTCAAAGGGATCCGAAATATCTGTTCTCAGATTCCACAGAACTAAGGCAAGCAAAGAGATCCACGAAATACAGATGTAACTCGGTGAGTGGAAGTCACACAACACAGAGCAGTTTCTCAGAAAGCATCTTTCCAGATTTCATCTGAGGATATTTCCTTTTTCAAGATAGCCCTCTATGGGCTTCCAAATATTACTTAGCCAATTCCACAAGAACTGTCTTAGCGAAAGGCTTCTTGAAGGGAAAGCTGTAACTCTGTGAGATGATTTCACAGAACACAAAGAAGTTTCTCAGAAAGCTTCTTTCTCTTTGTTATCCCAGGATATTTCCTTTGTCCCTATAGACTTCAAAGGGATCCGAAATATCTCTTCTCAGATTACACAGAAATAAGGCTAGCAAAGAGATCTCAGAAATACAGATGTAACTCTGTGAGATGAATTAACAGAACTCTAAGCAGTTTCTCAGAAAGCTTCTTTCCAGAATTCATATGCGGATATTTCCTTTTTCACCGTTGCCCTCTAAGGGCTTCCAGATATCACTTTGCCAATTCCACAAGAACTGTCTTAGCGAAAGGCTACTTGAGGGGAAAGCTGTAACTCTGTGAGATGATTTCACAGAACTCAAAGTAGTTTCTCAGAAAGTTTCTTTCTCTTTGTTATCGGAGGATATTTCTTTCGGCCCTATAGTCTTCAAAGGGATCCGAAATATCTGTTCTCAGATTCCACAAAAATAAGGCTAGCAAAGAGAACCACGAAATACAGATGTAACTCTTTGAGTGGAAGTCACACATCACTGAGCAGTTTCTCAGAAAGCTTCTTTCAAGATTTCATCTGAGGATATTTCCATTTTCACCATAGCCCTCTATGGGCTTCCAAATATCACTTTGCCAATTCCACAAGAATTGTCTTAGCGAGAGGCTTCTTGAGGGGAAAGCTGTAACTCTGTGAGATGATTTCACAGAACACAAAGAAGTTTCTCTGAAAGCTTCTTTCTCTTTGTTATCATAGGATATTTCTTTTGGCCCTATAGTCTTCAAAGGGATCCGAAATATCTGTTCTCAGATTCCACAGAAATAAGGATAGCAACGAGATCCACGAAAAACAGATGTAACTCTGTGAGTGGAAGTCACACATCACAGAGCAGTTTCACAGAAAGCTTCTTTGCAGATTTCATCTGAGGATAATTCCTTTTTCACCACAGCCCTCTATGGGCTTCGAAATATCACCTTGCCAATTCCACAAGAACTGCCTTAGCGAGAGGCTTCTTGAGGGGAAAGCTGTGACTCTGTGAGATGATTTCACAGAACACAAAGAAGTTTCTCAGAAAGCTTCTTTCTCTTTGTTATCGGAGGATATTTCCTTTGGCCCTCTAGTCTTCAAAGGGATCCGAAATATCTGTTCTCAGATTCCACAGAAATAAGGCTAGCAAAGAGATCCACGAAATATAGTTGTAACTCTGTGAGATGAATTAAGAGAACACTCAGCAGTCTCTCAGAAAGCTTCTTTCCAGATTTCATCTGAGGATATTTCCTTTTGCAGCATAGCCCTCTATGGGCTTCCAAATATCAGTTTGCCAATTCCACAAGAACTGTCTTGGATAAAGTCTCCTTCAGGGGAAAGCTGTAACTCTGTAGGATGATTTCACAGAACACAAAGAAGTTTCTCAGAAAGCTTCTTTCTCTTTGTTATCGGAGGATATTTCCTTTGGCCCTATAGTCTTCAAAGGGATCCGAAATATCTGTTCTCAGATTCCACAGAAATAAGGCTAGCAAAGAGATCCACGAAATACAGATGTAACTCTGTGAGTGGAAGTCACACATCACAGAGCAGTTTCTCAGAAAGCTTCTTTCCAGATTTCATCTGAGGATAATTCCTTTTTCACCATAGGCCTCTATGGGCTTCGAAATATCACTTTGCCAATACCACAAGAACTGCCTTAGCGAAAGGCTTCCTGAGGGGAAAGCTGTAACTCTGTGAGATGATTTCACAGAACACAAAGAAGTTTCTCAGAAAGCTTCTTTCTCTATGTTATCGGAGGATATTTCCTTTGGCCCTACAGTCTTCAAAGGGATCCGAAATATCTTTTCTCAGATTCCACAGAAATCAGGCTAGGGAAGAGATCCACGAAACACAGATGTAACTCTGTGAGATGAATTGACAGAACACTAAGCATTTTCTCAGAAAGCTTCTTTCCAGATTTCATCTGAGGATATTTCCTTTTTCACCATAGCCCCCTGTGGCCTTCGAAATATCACTTTGCCAATTCCACAAGAACTATCTTAGCGAAAGGCTTCATGAGGGGAAAGGTGTAACTATGTGAGATGATTTCAAAGAACACAAAGAAGTTCCTCAGAAAACTTCTTTCTCTTTGTTATCGGAGGATATTTCTTTTGGCACTACAGTCATCAAAGGGATCCGAAATATCTGTTCTCAGATTCCACAGAAATAAGCTAGCAAAGAGATCCACGAAATACACATGTAACTCTGTGAGTGGAAGTCACATATCACTGAGCAGTTTCTCAGAAATCTTCTTTTCAGATTTCATCTGAGGATATTTCCTATTTCACCATAGCCCTTTATGGGCTTCCAAATATCACTTTGCCAATTCCACAAGAACTGTATAAGCGAGAGGCTTCTTGAGGGGAAAGCTGTAACTCTGTGAGATGATTTCACAGAACACAAAGAAGTTTCTCAGAAAGCTTCTTTCTCTTTGTTATCGGAGGATATTTCCTTTGGCCCTATAGTCTTCAAAGGGATCCGAAATATCTGTTCTCAGATTCCACAGAAATAAGGCTAGGAAAGCGATCCAGGAAATACACATGTAACTCTGTGAGATGAATTAAGAGAACACTCAGCAGTTTCTCACAAAGCTTCTTTCCAGATTTCATCTGAGGATATTTCCTTTTTCACCTTAGCCCTCTATGGGCTTCCAAATATCACTTTGCCAATTACACAAGAACTGTCTTAGCGAAAGGCTTCTTGAGGGAAAAGCTGTAAGTCTGTGAGATGATTTCACAGAACACAAAGAAGTTTCTCAGAAAGCTTCTTTCTCTTTGTTATCGGAGGATATTTACTTTGGCCCTATAGTCTTCAAAGGGATCCGAAATATCTGTTCTCAGATTCTACAGAAAGAAGGCTAGCAAAGAGATCCACGAAATACAGATATAACTCTGTAAGATGAATTAACAGAACACTAAGCAGTTTTTCAGAAAGCTTCTTTCAAGATTTCATCTGAGGATATTTCCTTTTTCACCATAGCCCTCTATGGGCTTCCAAATATCACTTTGCCAATTCCACAAGAAGTGTCTTAGCGAAAGGCTTCTTGAGGGGAAAGCTGTAACTCTGTGAGTGGATTTCACAGAACACAAAGAAGTTTCTCAGAAAGCTTCTTTCTCTTTGTTATCGGAGGATATTTCCTTTGGCCCTATACTCTTCAAAGGGATCAGAAATATCTGTTCTCCGATTCCACAGAAATAAGGCTAGCAAAGAGATCCACGAAATAACGATGTAACTTTGTGAGTTGAACTCAAACATCACAGAGCGGTTTCTCAGAAAGCTTCTTTCCAGATTTCATCTGGGGATATTTCCTTTTTCTCCATAGCCCTCTATGGGCTTCCAAATATCACTTTGCCAATTCCACAAGAAGTGTCTTAGCGAAAGGCTTCTTGAGGGGAAAGCTGTAACTCTGTGAGATGATTTCACAGAACACAAAGAAGTTTCTCAGAAAGCTTCTTTCTCTATGTTATCGGAGGATATTTCCTTTGGCCCTATAGTCTTCAAAGGGATCCGAAATATCTGTTCTCAGATTCCACAGAAATAAGCCTAGCGAAGAGATCCACGAAACACACATGTAACTCTGTGAGATGAATTAAGAGAACACTCAGCAGTTTCTCAGAAAGCTTCTTTCCAGATTTCATCTGAGGATATTTCCTTTTTCACCATAGCCCTCTATGGGCTTCCAAATATCACTTTGCCAATTCCACAAGAACTGTCTTAGCGAAAGGCTTCTTGAGGGGAAAGCTGTAACTCTGTGAGATGATTTCACAGAACACAAAGAAGTTTCTCTGAAAGCTTCTTTCTCTTTGTTATCGGAGGATATTTCCTTTGGCCCTATAGTCTTCAAAGGAATCCGAAATATCTGTTCTCAGATTCCACAGAAATAAGGCTAGGAAAGCGGTCCAGGAAATACAGATGTAACTCTGTGAGATGAATTAAGAGAACACTCAGCAGTTTCTCAGAAACCTTCTTTCCAGATTTCATCTGAGGATATTTCCTTTTTCACCATTGCCCTCTATGGCTTCCAAATATCACTTTGCAAATTCCACAAGAACTGTCTTAGCGAGAGGCTTCTTGAGGGGAAAGCTGTAACTCTGTGAGATGATTTCACAGAACACAAACAAGTTTCTCAGAAAGCTTCTTTCCCTTGTTATCGGAGGATATTTCTTTTGGCCCTATAGTCTTCAAAGGAATCCGAAATATCGGTTCTGAGATTCCACAGAAATAAGGCTAGCAAAGAGATCCACGAAATACAGATGTAACTCTGTGAGTGGAAGTCACACATCACAGAGCAGTTTCTCAGAATGCTTCTTTCCAGATTTCATCTGAGGATATTTCATTTTTCACCATAGCCCTCTATGAGCTTCCAAATATCTCTTTGCCAATTCATCAAAAACTGTCTTAGCGAAAGGCTTCTTAAGGGGAAAGCTGTAACTCTGTGAAATGATTTCACAGAACACAAAGAAGTTTCTCAGAAAGCTTCTTTCTCATTGTTTTCGGAGGATATTTCCTTTGGCCCTATAGTCTTCAAAGGGATCCGAAATATCTGTTCTCAAATTCCACAGAAATAAGGCTAGCAAAGAGATCCACGAAATACAGATGTAACTCTGTGAGATGAATTAAGAGAACACTCAGCAGTTTCTCAGAAAGCTTCTTTCCACATTTCATCTGAGGATAGTTCCTTTTTCACCATAGCCCTCTACGGGCTACCAATTATCACTTTGCCAATTCCAAAAGAACTATCTTAGCGAAAGACTTCTTGAGGGGAAAGCTGTAACTCTGTGAGATGATTTCACACAACCAAAGAAGTTTCTCAGAAAGCTTCTTTTTCTTTGTTATCGGAGGATATTTCCTTTGGCCCTATAGTCTTCAAAGGGATCCGAAATATCTGTTCTCAGATTCCACAGAAATAAGGCTAGCAAAGAGATCCACGAAATACAGATGTAACTCTGTGAGATGAATTAACACAACACTCAGCAGTTTCTCAGAAAGCTTCTTTCCAGATTTCATCTGAGTATAGTTCCTTTTTCACCATAGCCCTCTATGGGCTTCCAAATATCACTTTGTCAATTCCAAAAGAACTATCTTAGCGAAAGACTTCTTGAGGGGAAAGCTGTAACTCTGTGAGATGATTTCACACAACACAAAGAAATTTCTCAGAAAGCTTCTTTCTCTTTGTTATCGGAGGATATTTCCTTTGGCCCTATAGTCTTCAAAGGGATCCGAAATATCTTTTCTCAGATTCCACAGAAATAAGGCTAGCAAAGAGATCCACGAAATACAGATGTAACTCTGTGAGATGAATTAACAGAACACTAAGCAGTTTCTCAAAAAGCTTCTTTCCAGATTTCATCTGAGGATATTTCCTTTTTCACGATAGCCCTCTATGGGCTTCCAAATATCACTTTGCCAATTCCACAAGAACTATCTTAGCGAAAGGCTTCTTGAGGGGAAAGCTGTAACTCTGTGAGATGATTTCACAGAACACAAAGAAGTTTCTCAGAAAGCTTCTTTCTCTTTGTTATCGGAGGATATTTCCTTTGGCCCTATAGTCTTCAAAGGGATCCGAAATATCTGTTCTCAGATTCCACAGAAATAAGGCTAGCAAAGAGATCCACGAAATACAGTTGTAACTCTGTGAGTGGAAGTCACGTATCACAGAGCAGTTTCTCAGAAAGCATCTTTCCAGATTTCATCTGAGAATATTTCCTTTTTCACCATTGCCGTCTATGAACTTCCAAATATCACTTTGCCAATTCCACAAGAACTGTCTTAGCGAAAGGCTTCTGGAGGGGAAAGCTGTAACTCTGTAGGTTGATTTCACAGAACACCAAGAAGTTTCTCAGAAAGCTTCTTTCTCTTTGTTATCGGAGGATATTTCCTTTGGCCCTATAGTCTTCAAAGGGATCCGAAATATCTGTTCTCAGATTCCACAGAAATAAGTCTAGCAAAGAGATGCACGAAATACAGATGTAACTCTGTGAGTGGAAGTCAGATATCACAGAGCAGTTTCTCAGAAAGCTTCTTTACAGATTTCATCTGAGGATATTTCCTTTTTCACCATAGCCCTCTATGGGCTTCCAAATATCACTTTGCCAATTCCACAAGAACTGCCTTAGCGAAAGGCTTCTTGAGGGGAAAGCTGTAACTCTGTGAGATGATTTCACAGGACACAAAGAAGTTTCTCAGAAAGCTTCTTTCTCTTTGTTATCGGAGGATATTTCCTTTGGCCCTATAGTCTTCAAAGGGATCCGAAATATCTGTTTCTCAGATTCCACAGAAATAAGGCTAGGAAAGCGATACAGGAAATACAGATGTAACTCTGTGAGATGAATTAAGAGAACACTCAGCAGTTTCTCAGAAAGCTTCTTTCCATATTTCATCTGAGGTTATTTCCTTTTTCACCATAGCCCTCTATGGGCTTCCAAACATCACTTTGCCAATTCCACAAGAACTCTCTTTGCGAATGGCTTCTTGAGGGGAAAGATGTAACTCTGTGAGTTGATTTCACAGAACACAAAGAAGTTTCTCAGAAAGCTTCTTTCTCTTTGTTATCGGAGGATATTTACTTAGGCCCTATAGTCTTCAAAGGGATCCGAAATATCTGTTCTCAGATTCCACAGAAACAAGGCTAGCAAAGAGATCCACGAAATACAGATGTAACTCTGTGAGATGAATTAACAGAACACTAAGCAGTTTCTCAGAAAGCTTCTTTCCAGATTTCATCTGAGGATATTTCCTTTTTCACCGTAGCCCTCTATGGGCTTCCAAATATCACTTTGCCAATTCCAAAAGAACTATCTTAGCGAAAGTCTTCTTGAGGGGAAAGCTGTAACTCTGTGAGATGATTTCACACAACCAAAGAAGTTTCTCAGAAAGCTTCTTTCTCTTTGTTATCGGAGGATATTTCCTTTGGCCCTATAGTCTTCAAAGGGATCCGAAATATCTGTTCTCAGATTCCACAGAAATAAGGCTAGCAAAGAGATCCACGAAATACAGATGTAACTCTGTGACATGAATTAACACAACACTCAGCAGTTTCTCAGAAAGCTTCTTTCCAGATTTCATCTGAGTATAGTTCCTTTTTCACCATAGCCCTCTATGGGCTTCCAAATATCACTTTGTCAATTCCAAAAGAACTATCTTAGCGAAAGACTTCTTGAGGGGAAAGCTGTAACTCTGTGAGATGATTTCACACAACACAAAGAAATTTCTCAGAAAGCTTCTTTCTCTTTGTTATCGGAGGATATTTCCTTTGGCCCTATAGTCTTCAAAGGGATCCGAATTATCTTTTCTCAGATTCCACAGAAATAAGGCTAGCAAAGAGATCCACGAAATACAGATGTAACTCTGTGAGATGAATTAACAGAACACTAAGCATTTTCTCAAAAAGCTTCTTTCCAGATTTCATCTGAGGACATATCCTTTTTCACGATAGCCCTCTATGGGCTTCCAAATATCACTTTGCCAATTCCACAAGAACTATCTTAGCGAAAGGCTTCTTGAGGGGAAAGCTGTAACTCTGTGAGATGATTTCACAGAACACAAAGAAGTTTCTCAGAAAGCTTCTTTCTCTTTGTTATCGGAGGATATTTCCTTTGGCCCTATAGTCTTCAAAGGGATCCGAAATATCTGTTCTCAGATTCCACAGAAATAAGGCTAGCAAAGAGATCCACGAAATACAGTTGTAACTCTGTGAGTGGAAGTCACGTATCACAGAGCAGTTTCTCAGAAAGCATCTTTCCAGATTTCATCTCAGAATATTTCCTTTTTCACCATTGCCGTCTATGAACTTTCAAATATCACTTTGCCAATTCCACAAGAACTGTCTTAGCGAAAGGCTTCTTGAGGGGAAAGCTGTAACTCTGTAGGTTGATTTCACAGAACACCAAGAAGTTTCTCAGAAAGCTTCTTTCTCTTTGTTATCGTAGGATATTTCCTTTGGCCGTATAGTCTTCAAAGGGATCCGAAATATCTGTTCTCAGATTCCACAGAAATAAGGCTAGTAAAGAGATGCACGAAATACAGATGTAACTCTGTGAGTGGAAGTCAGACATCACAGAGCAATTTCTCAGAAAGCTTCTTTACAGATTTCATCTGAGGATATTTCCTTTTTCACCATAGCCCTCTATGGGCTTCCAAATATCACTTTGCCAATTCCACAAGAACTGCCTTAGCGAAAGGCTTCTTGAGGGGAAAGCTGTAACTCTGTGAGATGATTTCACAGAACACAAAGAAGTTTCGCAGAAAGCTTCTTTCTCTTTGTTATCGGAGGATATTTCCTTTGGCCCTATAGTCTTCAAAGAGATCCGAAATATCTGTTTCTCAGATTCCACAGAAATAAGGCTAGGAAAGCGATACAGGAAATACAGATGTAACTCTGTGAGATGAATTAAGAGAACACTCAGCAGTTTCTCAGAAAGCTTCTTTCCATATTTCATCTGAGGATATTTCCTTTTTCACCATAGCCCTCTATGGGCTTCCAAACATCACTTTTCCAATTCCACAAGAACTCTCTTTGCGAATGGCTTCTTGAGGGTAAAGATGTAACTCTGTGAGTTGATTTCACAGAACACAAAGAAGTTTCTCAGAAAGCTTCTTTCTCTTTGTTATCGGAGGATATTTACTTAGGCCCTATAGTCTTCAAAGGGATCCGAAATATCTGTTCTCAGATTCCACAGAAACAAGGCTAGCAAAGAGATCCACGAAATACAGATGTAACTCTGTGAGATGAATTAACAGAACACTAAGCAGTTTCTCAGAAAGCTTCTTTCCAGATTTCATCTGAGGATATTTCCTTTTTCACCGTAGCCCTCTATGGGCTTACAAATATCACTTTGCCAATTCCACAAGAACTGTCTTAGCCAAAGGATTCTTGAGGGGAAAGCTGTAACTCTGTGAGATGATTTCACAGAACACAAAGAAGTCTCTGAGAAAGCTTCTTTCTCTTTGTTATCGGAGGATATTTTCTTTGGCCCTATAGTCCTCAAAGGGATCCGAAATATCTGTTCTCAGATTCCACAGAAATAAGGCTAGCAAAGAGATCCACGAAATACAGATGTAACTCGGTGAGTTGAAGTCACACATCACAGAGCAGTTTCTCAGAAAGCTTCTTTCCAGATTTCATCTGAGGATATTTCCTTTTTCACCATAGCCCTCCATGGGCTTCCAAATATCTCTTTTCCAAATCCACAAAAACTGTCTTAGCGAAAGGCTTCTTGAGGGGAAAGCTGTATCTCTGTGAGATGATTTCTCAGGACACAAAGAAATTTCTCAGAAAGCTTCTTTCTCTTTGTTTTCCGAGGATATTTCCTTTGGCTCTATAGTCTTCAAAGGGATCCGAAATATCTGTTCTCAGATTCCACAGAAATAAGGCTAGCAAAGTGACCCAGGAAATCCATATATAACACTGTGAGATGAATTAACAGAAAACTAAGCAGTTTCTCAGAAAGCTTCTTTCCAGATTTCATCTGAGGATATTTCCTTTTTCACCATAGCCCTCTATGTGCTTCCAAATGTCACTTTTCCAATTCCACAAGAACTGTCTTAGCGAAAGGGTACTTGAGGGGACAGCTGTATTCTGTAGGATGATTTCACAGAACACAAAGAAGTTTCTCAGAAATCTTCTTTCTCTTTGTTATCGCAGGATATTTCCTTTGGCCCTATAGTCATCAAAGGAATCCGAAATATCTGTTCTCAGATTCTAAAGAAATAAGGGTAGCAAAGAGATCCACGAAATACAGATGTAACTCTGTGAGATGAATTAACAGAACACTCAGCAGTTTCTCAGAAAGCTTCTCTCCAGATTTCATCCGAGGATATTTCCTTTTTCACCATAGACCTCTACGGGCTTCCAAATATCACTTTGCCAATTCCACAAGAACTGTCTTAGCGAAAGGCTTCTTAAGGGGAAAGCTGTAACTCTGTGAGATGATTTCACAGAACACAAAGAAGTTTCTCAGAAAGATTCTTTCTCTTTGTTATCGGAGGATATTTCCTTTGGCCCTATACTCTTCAAAGGGATCAGAAATATCTGTTCTCAGATTCCGCAGAAATAAGGCTAGCAAGGAGATCCACGAAATCCATATATAACTCTGTGAGATGAATTAACAGAAAAGTAAGCATTTTCTCAGAATGCTTCTTTCCAGATTTCATCTGAGGATATTTCCTTTTTCACCATAGCCCTCTATGGGCTTCCAAATATCACTTTGCCAATTCCACAAGAACTGTCTTAGCGAAAGGCTTCTTGAGGGGAAAGCTGTAACTCTGTGAGTTGATTTCACAGAACACAAAGAAGTTTCTCAGAAAGCTCCTTTCTCTTTGTTATCGGAGGATATTTCCTTTGGCCCTTTAGTCTTCAAAGGTATCCGAAATATCTGTTCTCAGATTCCACAGAAATAAGGCTAGCAAGGAGATCCACGAAATACAGAGGTAACTCTGTGATATGAATTAACAGAACACTCAGCAGTTTCTCAGAAAGCTTCTTTCCAGATTTCATCTGAGGATATTTCCTTTTTCACCATAGCCCTCTATGGGCTTCCAAATATTACTTTGCCAATTCCACAAGAACTGTCTTGGCGAGAGGCTTCTTGAGGGGAAAGCTGTAACACTGTGAGATGATTTCACAGAACACAAAGAAGTTTCTCAGAAAGCTTCTTTCTCTTTGTTATCGGAGGATATTTCTTTTGGCCCTATAGTCTTCAAAGGGATCCGAAATATCTGTTCTCAGATTCCACAGAAATAAGGCTAGCAAAGAGATCCACGAAATACAGTTGAAACTCTGTGAGTGGAAGTCACGTATCACAGAGCAGTTTCTCAGAAAGCATCTTTCCAGATTTCATCTGAGGATATTTCCTTTTTCACCATAGCCCTCTATGGCCTTCCAAATATCACTTTGTCAATTCCACAAGAACTGTCTTAGATAAAGGCTTCTTGAGGGGAAAGCTATAACTCGGTAGGATAATTTCACAGAACACAAAGAAGTTTCTCAGAAATCTTCTTTCTCTTTGTTATCGGAGGATATTTCCTTTGGCCCTATAGCCTTCAAAGGGATCCGAAATATATGTTCTCAGATTCCACAGAAATAAGGCTAGCAAAGAGATCCACGAAATACAGATGTAACTCTGTGAGATGAATTAACAGAACACTCAGCAGTTTCTCAGAAAGCTTCTTTACAGATTTCATGTGAGGATATTTCCTTTTTCACCATAGCCCTCTATGGGCTTCCAAATATCACTTTGCCAATTCCACAAGAATTGTTTTAGCGAAAGGCTTCTTGAGGGGAAAGCTGTAACTCTGTGAGATGATTTCACAGAACACAAAGAAGTTTCTTATAAAGTTTCTTTCTCATTGTTATCGGAGGATATTTCCTTTGGCCCTATACTCTTCAAAGGGATCCGAAATATCTGTTCTCAGATTCTACAGAAATAAGGCTAGTAAAGAGATCCACGAAATACAGATGTAACTCTGTGAGGTGGATTAACAGAACACTCAGCACTTTCTCAGAAAGCTTCTTTCCAGATTTCATCAGAAGATATTTCCGTTTTCCCCATAGCCCTCCATGGACTTCCTAATATTACTTTGCCAATTCCACAAGAACTCTCTTAGCGAAAGGCTTCTTGAGGGTAAAGCTGTAACTCTGTGAGATGATTTCACAGAACACAAAGAAGTTTCTCAGAAAGCTTCTTTCTCTTTGTTTTCGGAGGATATTTCCTTTGTCCCTATAGTCTTCAAAGGTATCCGAAATATCTGTTCTCAGATTCCACAGAAATAAGGCTAGCAAAGAGATCCACGAAATACAGATGTAACTCTGTGAGATGAATTAACAGAACACTCAGCAGTTTCTCAGAAAGCTTCTTTCCAGATTTCATCTGAGGATAGTTCCTTTTTCACCATAGCCCTCTACGGGCTTCCAAATATCACTTTGCCAATTCCAAAAGAACTATCTTAGCGAAAGACTTCTTGAGGGGAAAGCTGTAACTCTGTGAGATGAATTCACACAACACAAAGAAGTTTCTCAGAAAGCTTCTTTCTCTTTGTTATCGGAGGATATTTCCTTTGGCCCTATAGTCTTCAAAGGGATCCGAAATATCTTTTCTCAAATTCCACAAAAATAAGGCTAGCAAAGAGATCCACGAAATACGGATGTAACTCTGTGAGATGAATTAACAGAACACTCAGCAGTTTCTCAGAAAGCTTCTTTCCAGATTTCATCTGAGGATAGTTCCTTTTTCACCATAGCCCTCTATGGGCTTCCAAATATCACTTTGTCAATTCCAAAAGAACTATCTTAGCGAAAGACTTCTTGAGGGGAAAGCTGTAACTCTGTGAGATGATTTCACACAACACAAAGAAGTTTCTCAGAAAGCTTCTTTCTCTTTGTTATCGGAGGATATTTCCTTTGGCCCTATAGACTTCAAAGGGATCCGAAATATCTTTTCTCAGATTCCACAGAAATAAGGCTAGCAAAGAGATTCACGAAATACAGATGTAACTCTGTGAAATGAATTAACAGAACACTAAGCAGTTTCTCAAAAAGCTTCTTTCCAGATTTCATCTGAGGACATATCCTTTTTCACGATAGCCCTCTATGGGCTTCCAAATATCACTTTGCCAATTCCACAAGAACTATCTTAGCGAAAGGCTACTTGAGGGGAATGCTGTAACTCTGTGAGATGATTTCGCATAACACAAAGAAGTTTCTCAGAAAGCTTCTTTCTCATTGTTATCGGAGGATATTTCCTTTGGCCCTATAGTCTTCAAAGGGATCCGAAATATCTGTTCTCAGATTCCACAGAAATAAGGCTAGCAAAGAGATCCACGAAATACAGTTGTAACTCTGTGAGTGGAAGTCACGTATCACAGAGCAGTTTCTCAGAAAGCATCTTTCCAGATTTCATCTGAGAATATTTCCTTTTTCACCATTGCCGTCTATGAACTTCCAATATCACTTTGCCAATTCCACAAGAACTGTCTTAGCGAAAGGCTTCTTGAGGGGAAAGCTGTAACTCTGTAGGTTGATTTCACAGAACACCAAGAAGTTTCTCACAAAGCTTCTTTCTCTTTGTTATCGTAGGATAATTCCTTTGGCCCTATAGTCTTCAAAGGGATCCGAAATATCTGTTCTCAGATTCCACAGAAATAAGGCTAGCAAAGAGATCCACGAAATACAGATGTAACTCTGTGAGTGGAAGTCAGACATCACAGAGCAGTTTCTCAGAAAGCTTCTTTACAGATTTCATCTGAGGATATTTCCTTTTTCACCATAGCCCTCTATGGGCTTCCAAATACCACTTTGCCAATTCCACAAGAACTGTCTTAGCGAAAGGCTTCTGGAGAGGAAAGCGGTAACTCTGTAGGATGATTTCACAGAACACAAAGAAGTTTCTCAGTAATCTTCTTTCTCTTTGTTATTGGAGGATATTTCCTTTGGCCCTATAGTCTTCAAAGGGATCCGAAATATCTGTTCTCAGATTCCACAGAAATAAGGCTATGAAAGCGATCCAGGAAATACAGATGTAACTCTGTGAGATGAATTAAGAGAACACTAAGCAGTTTCTCAGAAAGCTTCTTTCCACATTTCATCTGAGGATATTTCCTTTTTTACCTTAGCCCTCTATGGGCTTCCAAATATCACTTTGCCAATTCCACAAGAAGTGTCTTAGCGAAAGGCTTCTTGAGGGGAAAGCTGTAACTCTGTGAGATAATTTCACAGAACACAAAGAAGTTTCTCAGAAAGCTTCTTTCTCTTTGTTATCGGTGGATATTTCCTTTGGCCCTATACTCTTCAAAGGGATCCGAAATATCTGTTCTCCGATTCCACAGAAATAAGGCTAGCAAAGAGATCCACGAAATACAGATGTAACTCTGTGAGATGAATTAACAGAACACTAAGCAGTTTCTCAGAAAGCTTCTTTCCAGATTTCATCTGAGGATATTTCCTTTTTCACCATAGGCCTCTATGGACTTCCAAATATCACTTTGCGAATTCCACAAGAACTGTCTTAGATAAAGGATTCTTGAGGGGAAAGCTGTAACTCTGTGAGATGATTTCAAAGAACACAAAGAAGTTTCTCAGAAAGCTTCTTTCTCTTTGTTATCGGAGGATATTTCCTTTGGCCCTATAGTCTTCAAAGGGATCCGAAATATCTGTTCTCAGATTCCACAGAAATAAGCTAGCAAAGACATCCACGAAATACACATGTAACTCTGTGAGTGGACGTCACATATCACTGAGCAGTTTCTCAGAAAGCTTCTTTCCAGATTTCATCTGAGGATATTTCCTTTTTCACCATAACCCTCTATGGGCTTCCAAATATCACTTTTCCAATTCCACAAGAACTGTCTTAGCGAAAGGCTTCTTGAGGTGACAGCTGTAACTCGGTAGGATGATTTCACAGAACACAAAGAAGTTTCTCAGAAATCTTCTTTCTCTTTGTTATCGGAGGATATTTCCTTTGGCCCTATAGTCTTCAAAGGGATCCGAAATATCTGTTCTCAGATTCTACAGAAATAAGGCTAGCAAAGAGATCCACGAAATACAGATGTAACTCTGTGAGATGAATTAACAGAACACTCAGCAGTTTCTCAGAAAGCTTCTTTACAGATTTCATGTGAGGATATTTCCTTTTTCACCATAGCCCTCTATGGGCTTCCAAATATCACTTTGCCAATTCCACAAGAACTGTCTTAGCGAAAGTCTTCTTGAGGGGAAAGCTGTAACTCTGTGAGATGATTTAACAGAAAACAAAGAAGTTTCTCATAAAGTTTCTTTCTCTTTGTTATCGGAGGATATTTCCTTTGGCCCTATAGTCTTCAAAGGGATCCGAAATATCTGTTCTCAGATTCTACAGAAATAAGGCTAGTAAAGAGATCCACGAAATAGAGATGTAACTCTGTGAGGTGAATTAACAGAACACTCAGCAGTTTCTCAGAAAGCTTCTTTCCAGATTTCATCAGAGGATATTTCCGTTTTCACCATAGCCTTGCATGGACTTCCAAATATCACTTTGCCAATTCCACAAGAACTCTCTTAGCGAAAGGCTTCCTGAGGGGCATGCTGTAACTCTGCAGGATGATTTCACAGAACACCAAGAAGTTTCTCAGAAGTCTTCTTTCTCTTTGTTATTGGAGGATATTTCCTTTGGCCCTATAGTCTTCAAATGGATTCGAAATATCTGTTCTCAGATTCCACAGAAATAAGGGTAGGAAAGCGAACCAGGAAATACAGATGTAACTCTGTGAGATGAATTAAGAGAACACTCAGCAGTTTCTCAGAAAGCTTCTTTCCAGATTTCATCTGAGGATATTTCCTTTTTCACCATTGCCCTCTATGGGCTTCCAAATATCACTTTGCCAATTCCACAAGAACTGTCTTAGCGAGAGGCTTCTTGAGGGGAAAGCTGTAACTCTGTGAGATGATTTCACAGAACACAAACAAGTTTCTCAGAAAGCTTCTTTCTCTTTGTTATCGGAGGATATTTCTTTTGGCCCTATAGTCTTCAAAGGAATCCGAAATATCGGTTCTCAGATTCCACAGAAATAAGGCTAGCAAAGAGATCCACGAAATACAGATGTAACTCAGTGAGTGGAAGTCACACATCACAGAGCAGTTTCTCAGAAAGCTTCTTTCCAGATTTCATCTGAGGATATTTCATTTTTCACCATAGCCCTCTATGAGCTTCCAAATATCTCTTTGCCAATTCAACAAAAACTGTCTTAGCGAAAGGCTTCTTGAGGGGAAAGCTGTAACTCTGTGAGATGATTTCACAGAACACAAAGAAGTTTCTCAGAAAGCTTCTTTCTCTTTGTTTTCGGAGGATATTTCCTTTGACCCTATAGTCTTCAAAGGGATCCGAAATATCTGTTCTCAGATTCCACAGAAATAAGGCTAGCAAAGAGATCCACGAAATACAGATGTAACTCAGTGAGATGAATTAACAGAACACTCAGCAGTTTCTCAGAAAACTTCTTTCCAGATTTCATCTGAGGATATTTCCTTTTTCACCATAGCCCTCTATGGGCTTCCAAATATCACTTTGCCAATTCCACAAGAACTATCTTAGCGAAAGACTTCTTGAGGGGAAAGCTGTAACTCTGTGAGATGATTTCACAGAACACAAAGAAGTTTCTCAGAAAGCTTCTTTCTCTTTGTTATCGGAGGATATTTCCTTGGGCCCTATAGTCTTCAAAGGGATCCGAAATATCTGTTTTCAGATTCCACAGAAATAGGGCTAGCAAAGAGATCCACGAAATACAGATGTAACTCTGTGAGATGAATTAACAGAACACTGAGCAGTTTCTCAGAAAGCTTCTTTCCAGATTTCATCTGAGGATATTTCCTTTTTCACCGTAGCCCTCAATGGGCTTCCAAATATCACTTTGCCAATTCCACAAGAACTGTCTTAGCGAAAGGGTTCTTGAGGGAAAAGCTGTAACTCTGTAGGATGATTTCACAGAACACAAAGAAGTTTCTCATAAATCTTCTTTCTCTTTGTTATCGGAGGATATTTCCTTTGGCCCTATAGTCTCCAAAGGGATCCGAAATATCTGTTCTCAGATTCCACAGAAATAAGGCTAGGAAAGAGATCCAGGAAATACAGATGTAACTCTGTGAGATGAATTAAGAGAACACTGAGCAGTTTCTCAGAAATCTTCTTTCCAGATTTCATCTGAGGATATTTCTTTTTTCACCACAGCCCTCTATGGGCTTCCAAATATCACCTTGCCAATTCCACAAGAACTGCCTTAGCGAAAGGCTTCTTGCGGGGAAAGCTGTAAATTTGTGAGATGTTTTCACAGAACACAAAGAATTTCTCAGAAAGCTTCTTTCTCTTTGTTATCGGAGGATATTTCCTTTGGCTCTATAGTCTTCAAAGGGATCCGAAATATCTGTTCTCAGATTCCACAGAAATAAGGCTAGCAAAGAGATCCACGAAATACAGATGTAACTCTGTGAGATGAATTAACAGAACACTAAGCAGATTCTCATAAAGCTTCTTTCCAGATTTAATCTGTGGACATATCCTTTTTCAGGATAGCCCTCTTTGGGCTTCCAAATATCACCTTGCCAATTCCACAAGAACTGTCTTAGCGAGAGGCTTCTTGATGGGAAAGCTGTAACTCTGTGAGATGATTTCACAGAACACAAAGAAGTTTCTCAGAAAGCTTCTTTCTCTTTGTTATCGGAGGATACATCCTTTGGCCCTATAGTCTTCCAAGGGATCCGAAATATCTGTTCTCAGATTCTACAGAAATAAGGCTAGCAAAGAGATCCACGAAATACAGATGTAACTCTGTGAGTGGAAGTCATACATCACAGAGCAGTTTCTCAGAAAGCTTCTTTCCAGTTTTCATCTGAGGATATTTCCTTTTTCACCTTAGCCCTCTATGGGCTTCCAAATATCTCTTTTCCAATTCCACAAGAACTGTCTTAGCGAAAGGCTACGTGAGGTGAAAGCTGTAACTCTGTGAGATGATTTCACAGAACACAAGGAAGTTTCTCTGAAAGCTTCTTTCTCTTTGTTATCGGAGGATATTTCCTTTGGCCCTATAGTCTTCAAAGGGATCCGAAATATCTGTTTTCAGATTCCACAGAAATAAGGCTAGCAAAGAGATCCACGAAATCCATATATAACTCTGTGAGTAGAATTAACAGAAAACTAAGCAGTTTCTCAGAAAGCTTCTTTCCAGATTTCATCTGAGGATATTTCCTTTTTCACCATAGGCCTCTATGGGCTTCCAAATATCACTTTGCCAATTCCACAAGAACTGTCTTAGCGAAAGTCTTCTTGAGGGGACAGCTGTAACTCTGTAGGATGATTTCACAGAACACAAAGAAGTTTCTTAGATTTCTTCTTTCTCTTTGTTATCGGAGGATATTTCCTTTGGCCTTATAGTCTTCAAAGGGATCCGAAATATCTGTTCTCAGATTCCACAGAAATAAGGCTAGCAAAGAGATCCAGGAAATCCATATATAACTCTGTGAGATGAATTTACAGAAAACTAAGCAGTTTCTCAGAAAGCTTCTTTCCAGATTTCATCTGAGGATATTTCCTTTTTCACCATAGCCCTCTATGGGCTTCCAAATATCACTTTCCAATTCCACAAGAACTGTCTTAGCGAGAGGCTTCTTGAGGGGAAAGCTGTAACTCTGTGAGATGATTTCACAGAACACAAACCAGTTTCTCAGAAAGCTTCTTTCTCTTTGTTATCGGAGGATATTTCTTTTGGCCCTATAGTCTCCTAAGGAATCCGAAATATCTGTTCTCAGATTCCACAGAAATAAGGCTAGCAAAGAGATCCACGAAATACAGATGTAACTCTGTGAGATGAATTAACAGAACACTAAGCAGTTTCTCAAAAAGCTTCTTTCCAGATTTCATCTGAGGACATATCCTTTTTCACGATAGCCCTCTATGGGCTTCCAAATATCACTCTGCCAATTCCACAAGAACTATCTTAGCGAAAGGCTTCTTGAAGGGACAGCTGTAACTCTGTAGGATGATTTCACAGAACACAAAGAAGTTTCTCAGAAAGCTTCTTTCTCTTTGTTATCGGAGGATATTTCCTTTGGCCCTATAGTCTTCAAAGGGATCCGAAATATCTGTTCTCAGATTCCACAGAAATAAGGCTAGCAAAGAGATCCACGAAACACAGATGTAACTCTGTGAGTGGAAGTCACACATCACAGAGGAGTTTCTCAGAAAGCTTCTTTCCAGATTTCATCTGAGTTTATTTCCTTTTTCACCATATCGTCTATGGGCTTCCAAATATCTCTTTTCCAATTCCACAAGAACTGTCTTAGCGAAAGGCTACTTGAGGGGAAAGCTGAAACTCTGTGAGATGATTTCACAGAACACAAAGAAGTGTCCCAGAAAGCTTCTTTCTCTTTGTTATCGGAGGATATTTCCTTTGGCCCTATAGTCTTCAAAGGGATCCGAAATATCTGTTCTCAGATTCCACAGAAATAAGGCTAGCAAAGAGATCCACGAAATCCATATATAACACTGTGAGATGAATTAACAGAAAACTAAGCAGTTTCTCAGAAAGCTTCTTTCCATATTTCATCTGAGGACATTTCCTTTTTCACCATAGCCCTCTATGGGCTTCCAAATATCACTTTGCCAATTCCACAAGAACTGTCTTAGCGAAAGGATTCTTGAGGGGAAAGCTGTAACTCTGTAGGATGATTTCACAGAACACAAAGAAGTTTCTCAGAAAGCTTCTTTCTCTTTGTTATCGGAGGATATTTCCTTTGGCCCTATAGTCTTCAAAGGGATCCGAAATATCTGTTCTCAGATTCCACAGAAATAAGGCTAGCAAAGAGATCCAGGAAATCCATATATAACTCTGTGAGATGAATTAACAGAAAACTAAGCAGTTTCTCAGAAAGCTTCTTTCCAGATTTCATCTGAGGATATTTCCTTTTTCACCATAGCCCTCTTTGGGCTTACAAATATCACTTTGCCAATTCCACAAGAACTGTCTTAGCGAAAGGCTTCTTGAGGGGAAAGCTGTAACTCTGTGAGATGATTTCACAGGACATAAAGAAGTTTCTCAGAAAGCTTCTTTCTCCTTGTTATCGCAGGATATTTTCTTTGGCCCTATGGTCTTCAAAGGGATCCGAAATATCTGTTCTCAGAATCCACAGAAATAAGGCTAGCAAAGAGATCCACGAAATACAGATGTAACTCTGTGAGATGAATTAACAGAACACTCAGCAGTTTCTCAGAAAGCTTCTTTCCAGATTTCATCTGAGGATATTTCCTTTTTCACCGTAGCCCTCTATGGGCTTCCAAATATCACTTTTCCAATTCCACAAGAACTGTCTTAGCGAAAGGGTTCTTGAGGGAAAAGCTGTAACTCTGTAGGATGATTTCACAGAACACAAAGAAGTTTCTCATAAATCTTCTTTCTCTTTGTTATCGGAGGATATTTCCTTTGGCCCTATAGTCTCCAAAGGGATCCGAAATATCTGTTCTCAGATTCCACAGAAATAAGGCTAGGAAAGAGATCCAGGAAATACAGATGTAACTCTGTGAGATGAATTAAGAGAACACCGAGCAGTTTCTCAGAAATCTTCTTTCCAGATTTCATCTGAGGATATTTCTTTTTTCACCACAGCCCTCTATGGGCTTCCAAATATCACCTTGCCAATTCCACAAGAACTGCCTTAGCGAAAGGCTTCTTGCGGGGAAAGCTGTAAATTTGTGAGATGCTTTCACAGAACACAAAGAATTTCTCAGAAAGCTTCTTTCTCTTTGTTATCGGAGGATATTTCCTTTGGCTCTATAGTCTTCAAAGGGATCCGAAATATCTGTTCTCAGATTCCACAGAAATAAGGCTAGCAAAGAGATCCACGAAATACAGATGTAACTCTGTGAGTGGAAGTCACACATCACAGAGCAGTTTCTCAGAAAGCTTCTTCCCAGATTTCATCTGAGGATATTTCCTTTTTTACCATAGCCCTCTATTGGCTTCCAAATATCTCTTTTCCAATTCCACAAGAACTGTCTTTGCGAAAGGCTACTTGAGGGGAAAGCTGTAACTCTGTGAGATGATTTCACAGAACACAAAGAAGTTTCTCAGAAAGCTTCTTTCTCTTTGTTATCGGAGGATATTTCCTTTGGCCCTATAGTCTTCAAAGGGATCCGAAATATCTGTTCTCAGATTCCACAGAAATAAGGCTAGCAAAGAGATCCACGAAATCCATATATAACTCTATGAGATGAATTAACAGAAAACTAAGCAGTTTCTCAGAAAGCTTCTTTCCAGATTTCATCTGAGGATATTTCCTTTTTCACCTTATCCCTCTATGGGCTTCCAAATATCACTTTGCCAATTCCACAAGAACTGTCTTAGCGAAAGGCTTCTTGAGGGGACAGCTGTAACTCTGTAGGATGATTTCACAGAACACAAAGAAGTTTCTTAGAAATCTTCTTTCTCTTTGTTATCGGAGGATATTTCCTTTGGCCCTATAGTCTTCAAAGGGATCCGAAATATCTGTTCTCATATTCCACAGAAATAAGGCTAGCAAAGAGATCCAGGAAATCCATATATAACACTGTGAGATGAATTAACAGAAAACTAAGCAGTTTCTCAGAAAGCATCTTTCCAGATTTCATCTGAGGATATTTCCTTTTTCACCATAGCCCTGTTTGGGCTTCCAAATATCACATTGCCAATTCCACAAGAACTGTCTTAGCGAAAGGCTTCTTGAGGGGACAGCTGTAACTCTGTAGGATGATTTCACAGAACACAAAGAAGTTTCTCAGAAAGCTTCTTTCTCTTTGTTATCGGAGGATATTTCCTTTGGCCCTAGAGTCTTCAAAGGGATCCAAAATACCTGTTCTCAGATTCTACAGAAATAAGGCTAGCAAAGAGATCCACGAAATACAGATGTAACTCTGTGAGATGAATTAACAGAACACTCAGCAGTTTCTCAGAAAGCTTCTTTCCACATTTCATCTGAGGATATTTCCTTTTTCACCATAGCCCTCTAAGGTCTTCCAAATATCACTTTGCCAATTCCACAAAAACTGTCTTAGCGAAAGGCTTCATGAGGGGAAAGCTGTAACTCTGTGAGATGATTTCAAATAACACAAAGAAGTTTCTCAGAAAGCTTCTTTCTCTTTGTTATCGGAGGATATTTCCTTTGGCCCTATAGTCTTCAAAGGGATCCGAAATATCTGTTCTCAGATTCCACAGGAATAAGGCTAGCAAAGAGATTCACGAAATCCATAAATAACTCTGTGAGATGAATTAACAGAACACTAAGCAGTTTCTCAGAAAGCTTCTTTCCAGATTTCATCTGAGGATATTTCCTTTTTCACCATAGCCCTCTATGGGCTTCCAAATATCACTTTGCCAATTCCACAAGAACTGTCTTAGCGAAAGGCTTCTTGAGGGGAAAGCTGTAACTCTGTAGGATGATTTCACAGAACACAAAGAAGTTTCTCAGAAATCTTCTTTCTCTTTGTTATCGGAGGATATTTCCTTTGGCTCTATAGTCTTCAAAGGGATCCGACATATCTGTTTTCAGATTCCACAGAAATAAGGCTAGCAAAGAGATCAAGGAAATACAGATGTAACTCTGTGAGGTGAATTAAGATAACACTCAGGAATTTCTCAGAAAGCTTCTTTCCAGATTTCATCTGAGGATATTTCCTTTTACACCATAGCCCTCTAAGGGCTTCCAAATATCACTTTGCCAATTCCACAAGAACTGTCTCAGCGAAAGGCTTCTTGAGGGGAAAGCTGTAACTCTGTGAGATGATTTCACAGAACAAAAAGAAGTTTCTCAGAAATCTTCTTTCTCTGTGTTATCGGAGAATATTTCCTTTGGCCCTATAGTCTTCAAAGGCATCCGAAATATCTGTTCTGAGATTCTACAGAAATAAGGCTAGCATAGAGATCCACGAAATACAGATGAAATTCTGTGAGTGGAAGTCACACATCACAGAGCAGTTTCTCAGAAAGCTTCTTTCCAGATTTCATCTGAGGATATTTCCTTTTTCAAAATAGCCCTCTATGGGCTTCCAAATATCTCTTTTCCAATTCCACAAAAACTGTCTTAGCGAAAGGCTTCTTCAGCGGAAAGCTGTAACTCTGTGAGATGACTTCTCACGTCACAAAGAAGTTTCTCAGAAAGCTTCTTTCTCTTTGTTATCGGAGGATATTTCCTTTGGCCCTATAGTCTTCAAAGGGATCCGAAATATCTGTTTTCAGATTCCACAGAAATAAGGCTAGCAAAGAGATCCAGGAAATACAGATGTATCTCTGTGAGATGAATTAAGATAACACTCAGCAGTTTCTCAGAAAGCTTCTTTCCAGATTTCATCTGAGGATATTTCCTTTTTCACCAGAGCCCTCTATGGACTTCCAAATATCACTTTGCCAATTCCACAAGAACTGTCTTAGCGAAAGGCTTCTTGAGGGGAAAGCTGTAACTCTGTGAGATGATTTCACAGAACACAACGAAGTTTCTCAGAATGCTTCTTTCTCTTTGTTATCGGAGGATATTTCCTTTGGCCCTATAGTCTTCAAAGGGTTCCGAAATATCTGTTCTCAGATTCTACAGAAATAAGGCTAGCAAAGAGATCCACGAAATACAGATGAAACTCTGTCAGGTCAATTAACAGAACACCCAGTTGTTTCTCAGAAAGCTTCTTTCCAGATTTCATCTGAGGATAGTTCCTTTTTCACCATAGCCCTCTATGGGCTTCCAAATATCACTTTGCCAATTCCACAAGAACTGTCTTAGCGAAAGGCTTCTTGAGGGGAAAGCTGTAACTCTGTGAGATGATTTCACAGAACACAAAGAAGTTTCTCAGAAAGCTTCTTTCTCTTTGTTATCGGAGGATATTTCCTTTGGCCCTATAGTCTTCAAAGGGATCCGAAATATCTGTTCTCAGATTCCACAGAAATAAGGCTAGCAAAGAGATCCACGAAATACAGATGTAACTCTGTGAGTGGAAGTCACACATCACAGAGGAGTTTCTCAGAAAGCTTCTTTCCAGATTTCATCTGAGTTTATTTCCTTTTTCACCATAGCGTCTATGGGCTTCCAAATATCTCTTTTCCAATTCCACAAGAACAGTCTTAGCGAAAGGCTACTTGAGGGGAAAGCTGAAACTCTGTGAGATGATTTCACAGAACACAAAGAAGTGTCCCAGAAAGCGTCTTTCTCTTTGTTATCGGAGGATATTTCCTTTGGCCCTATAGTCTTCAAAGGGATCCGAAATATCTGTTCTCAGATTCCACAGAAATAAGGCTAGCAAAGAGATCCACGAAATCCATATATAACACTGTGAGATGAATTAACAGAAAACTAAGCAGTTTCTCAGAAAGCTTCTTTCCAGATTTCATCTGAGGACATTTCCTTTTTCACCATAGCCCTCTATGGGCTTCCAAATATCACTTTGCCAATTCCACAAGAACTGTCTTAGCGAAAGGATTCTTGAGGGGAAAGCTGTAACTCTGTAGGATGATTTCACAGAACACAAAGAATTTCTCAGAAAGCTTCTTTCTCTTTGTTATCGGAGGATATTTCCTTTGGCCCTATAGTCTTCAAAGGGATCCGAAATATCTGTTCTCAGATTCCACAGAAATAAGGCTAGCAAAGAGATCCACGAAATACAGATGTAACTCTGTTAGATGAATTAACAGAACACTAAGCAGATTCTCATAAAGCTTCTTTCCAGATTTAATCTGTGGACATATCCTTTTTCACGATAGCCCTCTTTGGGCTTCCAAATATCACCTTGCCAATTCCACAAGAACTGTCTTAGCGAGAGGCTTCTTGATGGGAAAGCTGTAACTCTGTGAGATGATTTCACAGAACACAAAGAAGTTTCTCAGAAAGCTTCTTTCTCTTTGTTATCGGAGGATATATCCTTTGGCCCTATAGTCTTCCAAGGGATCCGAAATATCTGTTCTCAGATTCTACAGAAATAAGGCTAGCAAAGAGATCCACGAAATACAGATGTAAATCTGTGAGTGGAAGTCATACATCACAGAGCAGTTTCTCAGAAAGCTTCTTTCCAGTTTTCATCTGAGGATATTTCCTTTTTCACCTTAGCCCTCTATGGGCTTCCAAATATCTCTTTTCCAATTCCACAAGAACTGTCTTAGCGAAAGGCTACGTGAGGTGAAAGCTGTAACTCTGTGAGATGATTTCACAGAACACAAGGAAGTTTCTCAGAAAGCTTCTTTCTCTTTGTTATCGGAGGATATTTCTTTTGGCCCTATAGTCTCCAAAGGAATCCGAAATATCTGTTCTCAGATTCCACAGAAATAAGGCTAGCAAAGAGATCCACGAAATACAGATGTAACTCTGTGAGATGAATTAACAGAACACTAAGCAGTTTCTCAAAAAGCTTCTTTCCAGATTTCATCTGAGGACATACCCTTTTTCACGATAGCCCTCTATGGGCTTCCAAATATCACTCTGCCAATTCCACAAGAACTATCTTAGCGAAAGGCTTCTTGAAGGGACAGCTGTAACTCTGTAGGATGATTTCACAGAACACAAAGAAGTTTCTCAGAAAGCTTCTTTCTCTTTGTTATCGGAGGATATTTCCTTTGGCCCTATAGTCTTCAAAGGGATCCGAAATATCTGTTCTCAGATTCTACAGAAATAAGGCTAGCAAAGAGATCCACGAAATACAGATGTAACTCTGTGAGATGAATTAAGAGAACACTCAGCAGTTTCTCAGAAAACTTCTTTCCAGATTTCATCTGAGGATATTTCCCTTTTCACCATAGCCCTCTATGGGGTTCCAAACATCACTTTGCCAATTCCACAAGAACTCTCTTAGCGAAAGGCTTCTTGAGAGGAAAGCTGTAACTCTGTGAGATGATTTCACAGAACACAAAGAAGTTTCTCAGAAAGCTTCTTTCTCTTTGTTATTGGAGGATATTTCCTTGGGCCCTATAGTCTTCAAAGGGATCCGAAATATCTGTTTTCAGATTCCACAGAAATAGGGCTAGCAAAGAGATCCACGAAATACAGATGTAACTCTGTGAGATGAATTAACAGAACACTAAGCAGTTTCTCAGAAAGCTTCTTTCCAGATTTCATCTGAGGATATTTCCTTTTTCACCGTAGCCCTCAATGGGCTTCCAAATATCACTTTGCCAATTCCACAAGAACTGTCTTAGCGAAAGGGTTCTTGAGGGAAAAGCTGTAACTCTGTAGGATGATTTCACAGAACACAAAGAAGTTTCTCATAAATCTTCTTTCTCTTTGTTATCGGAGGATATTTCCTTTGGCCCTATAGTCTCCAAAGGGATCCGAAATATCTGTTCTCAGATTCCACAGAAATAAGGCTAGGAAAGAGATCCAGGAAATACAGATGTAACTCTGTGAGATGAATTAAGAGAACACTGAGCAGTTTCTCAGAAATCTTCTTTCCAGATTTCATCTGAGGATATTTCTTTTTTCACCACAGCCCTCTATGGGCTTCCAAATATCACCTTGCCAATTCCACAAGAACTGCCTTAGCGAAAGGCTTCTTGCGGGGAAAGCTGTAAATTTGTGAGATGCTTTCACAGAACACAAAGAATTTCTCAGAAAGCTTCTTTCTCTTTGTTATCGGAGGATATTTCCTTTGGCTCTATAGTCTTCAAAGGGATCCGAAATATCTGTTCTCAGATTCCACAGAAATAAGGCTAGCAAAGAGATCCACGAAATACAGATGTAACTCTGTGAGATGAATTAACAGAACACTAAGCAGATTCTCATAAAGCTTCTTTCCAGATTTAATCTGTGGACATATCCTTTTTCAGGATAGCCCTCTTTGGGCTTCCAAATATCACCTTGCCAATTCCACAAGAACTGTCTTAGCGAGAGGCTTCTTGATGGGAAAGCTGTAACTCTGTGAGATGATTTCACAGAACACAAAGAAGTTTCTCAGAAAGCTTCTTTCTCTTTGTTATCGGAGGATACATCCTTTGGCCCTATAGTCTTCCAAGGGATCCGAAATATCTGTTCTCAGATTCTACAGAAATAAGGCTAGCAAAGAGATCCACGAAATACAGATGTAACTCTGTGAGTGGAAGTCATACATCACAGAGCAGTTTCTCAGAAAGCTTCTTTCCAGTTTTCATCTGAGGATATTTCCTTTTTCACCTTAGCCCTCTATGGGCTTCCAAATATCTCTTTTCCAATTCCACAAGAACTGTCTTAGCGAAAGGCTACGTGAGGTGAAAGCTGTAACTCTGTGAGATGATTTCACAGAACACAAGGAAGTTTCTCTGAAAGCTTCTTTCTCTTTGTTATCGGAGGATATTTCCTTTGGCCCTATAGTCTTCAAAGGGATCCGAAATATCTGTTTTCAGATTCCACAGAAATAAGGCTAACAAAGAGATCCAGGAAATCCATATATAACTCTGTGAGATGAATTTACAGAAAACTAAGCAGTTTCTCAGAAAGCTTCTTTCCAGATTTCATCTGAGGATATTTCCTTTTTCACCATAGCCCTCTATGGGCTTCCAAATATCACTTTCCAATTCCACAAGAACTGTCTTAGCGAGAGGCTTCTTGAGGGGAAAGCTGTAACTATGTGAGATGATTTCACAGAACACAAACCAGTTTCTCAGAAAGCTTCTTTCTCTTTGTTATCGGAGGATATTTCTTTTGGCCCTATAGTCTCCTAAGGAATCCGAAATATCTGTTCTCAGATTCCACAGAAATAAGGCTAGCAAAGAGATCCACGAAATACAGATGTAACTCTGTGAGATGAATTAACAGAACACTAAGCAGTTTCTCAAAAAGCTTCTTTCCAGATTTCATCTGAGGACATATCCTTTTTCACGATAGCCCTCTATGGGCTTCCAAATATCACTCTGCCAATTCCACAAGAACTATCTTAGCGAAAGGCTTCTTGAAGGGACAGCTGTAACTCTGTAGGATGATTTCACAGAACACAAAGAAGTTTCTCAGAAAGCTTCTTTCTCTTTGTTATCGGAGGATATTTCCTTTGGCCCTATAGTCTTCAAAGGGATCCGAAATATCTGTTCTCAGATTCCACAGAAATAAGGCTAGCAAAGAGATCCACGAAATACAGATGTAACTCTGTGAGTGGAAGTCACACATCACAGAGGAGTTTCTCAGAAAGCTTCTTTCCAGATTTCATCTGAGTTTATTTCCTTTTTCACCATATCGTCTATGGGCTTCCAAATATCTCTTTTCCAATTCCACAAGAACTGTCTTAGCGAAAGGCTACTTGAGGGGAAAGCTGAAACTCTGTGAGATGATTTCACAGAACACAAAGAAGTGTCCCAGAAAGCTTCTTTCTCTTTGTTATCGGAGGATATTTCCTTTGGCCCTATAGTCTTCAAAGGGATCCGAAATATCTGTTCTCAGATTCCACAGAAATAAGGCTAGCAAAGAGATCCACGAAATCCATATATAACACTGTGAGATGAATTAACAGAAAACTAAGCAGTTTCTCAGAAAGCTTCTTTCCAGATTTCATCTGAGGACATTTCCTTTTTCACCATAGCCCTCTATGGGCTTCCAAATATCACTTTGCCAATTCCACAAGAACTGTCTTAGCGAAAGGATTCTTGAGGGGAAAGCTGTAACTCTGTAGGATGATTTCACAGAACACAAAGAAGTTTCTCAGAAAGCTTCTTTCTCTTTGTTATCGGAGGATATTTCCTTTGGCCCTATAGTCTTCAAAGGGATCCGAAATATCTGTTCTCAGATTCCACAGAAATAAGGCTAGCAAAGAGATCCAGGAAATCCATATATAACTCTGTGAGATGAATTAACAGAAAACTAAGCAGTTTCTCAGAAAGCTTCTTTCCAGATTTCATCTGAGGATATTTCCTTTTTCACCATAGCCCTCTTTGGGCTTACAAATATCACTTTGCCAATTCCACAAGAACTGTCTTAGCGAAAGGCTTCTTGAGGTGAAAGCTGTAACTCTGTGAGATGATTTCACAGGACATAAAGAAGTTTCTCAGAAAGCTTCTTTCTCCTTGTTATCGCAGGATATTTTCTTTGGCCCTATGGTCTTCAAAGGGATCCGAAATATCTGTTCTCAGAATCCACAGAAATAAGGCTAGCAAAGAGATCCACGAAATACAGATGTAACTCTGTGAGATGAATTAACAGAACACTCAGGAGTTTCTCAGAAAGCTTCTTTCCAGATTTCATCTGAGGATATTTCCTTTTTCACCGTAGCCCTCTATGGGCTTCCAAATATCACTTTTCCAATTCCACAAGAACTGTCTTAGCGAAAGGGTTCTTGAGGGAAAAGCTGTAACTCTGTAGGATGATTTCACAGAACACAAAGAAGTTTCTCATAAATCTTCTTTCTCTTTGTTATCGGAGGATATTTCCTTTGGCCCTATAGTCTCCAAAGGGATCCGAAATATCTGTTCTCAGATTCCACAGAAATAAGGCTAGGAAAGAGATCCAGGAAATACAGATGTAACTCTGTGAGATGAATTAAGAGAACACTGAGCAGTTTCTCAGAAATCTTCTTTCCAGATTTCATCTGAGGATATTTCTTTTTTCACCACAGCCCTCTATGGGCTTCCAAATATAACCTTGCCAATTCCACAAGAACTGCCTTAGCGAAAGGCTTCTTGCGGGGAAAGCTGTAAATTTGTGAGATGCTTTCACAGAACACAAAGAATTTCTCAGAAAGCTTCTTTCTCTTTGTTATCGGAGGATATTTCCTTTGGCTCTATAGTCTTCAAAGGGATCCGAAATATCTGTTCTCAGATTCCACAGAAATAAGGCTAGCAAAGAGATCCACGAAATACAGATGTAACTCTGTGAGTGGAAGTCACACATCACAGAGCAGTTTCTCAGAAAGCTTCTTCCCAGATTTCATCTGAGGATATTTCCTTTTTTACCATAGCCCTCTATTGGCTTCCAAATATCTCTTTTCCAATTCCACAAGAACTGTCTTTGCGAAAGGCTACTTGAGGGGAAAGCTGTAACTCTGTGAGATGATTTCACAGAACACAAAGAAGTTTCTCAGAAAGCTTCTTTCTCTTTGTTATCGGAGGATATTTCCTTTGGCCCTATAGTCTTCAAAGGGATCCGAAATATCTGTTCTCAGATTCCACAGAAATAAGGCTAGCAAAGAGATCCACGAAATCCATATATAACTCTATGAGATGAATTAACAGAAAACTAAGCAGTTTCTCAGAAAGCTTCTTTCCAGATTTCATCTGAGGATATTTCCTTTTTCACCTTAGCCCTCTATGGGCTTCCAAATATCACTTTGCCAATTCCACAAGAACTGTCTTAGCGAAAGGCTTCTTGAGGGGACAGCTGTAACTCTGTAGGATGATTTCACAGAACACAAAGAAGTTTCTTAGAAATCTTCTTTCTCTTTGTTATCGGAGCATATTTCCTTTGGCCCTATAGTCTTCAAAGGGATCCGAAATATCTGTTCTCATATTCCACAGAAATAAGGCTAGCAAAGAGATCCAGGAAATCCATATATAACACTGTGAGATGAATTAACAGAAAACTAAGCAGTTTCTCAGAAAGCATCTTTCCAGATTTCATCTGAGGATATTTCCTTTTTCACCATAGCCCTGTTTGGGCTTCCAAATATCACATTGCCAATTCCACAAGAACTGTCTTAGCGAAAGGCTTCTTGAGGGGACAGCTGTAACTCTGTAGGATGATTTCACAGAACACAAAGAAGTTTCTCAGAAAGCTTCTTTCTCTTTGTTATCGGAGGATATTTCCTTTGGCCCTAGAGTCTTCAAAGGGATCCAAAATACCTGTTCTCAGATTCTACAGAAATAAGGCTAGCAAAGAGATCCACGAAATACAGATGTAACTCTGTGAGATGAATTAACAGAACACTCAGCAGTTTCTCAGAAAGCTTCTTTCCACATTTCATCTGAGGATATTTCCTTTTTCACCATAGCCCTCTAAGGTCTTCCAAATATCACTTTGCCAATTCCACAAAAACTGTCTTAGCGAAAGGCTTCATGAGGGGAAAGCTGTAACTCTGTGAGATGATTTCAAATAACACAAAGAAGTTTCTCAGAAAGCTTCTTTCTCTTTGTTATCGGAGGATATTTCCTTTGGCCCTATAGTCTTCAAAGGGATCCGAAATATCTGTTCTCAGATTCCACAGGAATAAGGCTAGCAAAGAGATTCACGAAATCCATAAATAACTCTGTGAGATGAATTAACAGAACACTAAGCAGTTTCTCAGAAAGCTTCTTTCCAGATTTCATCTGAGGATATTTCCTTTTTCACCATAGCCCTCTATGGGCTTCCAAATATCACTTTGCCAATTCCACAAGAACTGTCTTAGCGAAAGGCTTCTTGAGGGGAAAGCTGTAACTCTGTAGGATGATTTCACAGAACACAAAGAAGTTTCTCAGAAATCTTCTTTCTCTTTGTTATCGGAGGATATTTCCTTTGGCTCTATAGTCTTCAAAGGGATCCGACATATCTGTTTTCAGATTCCACAGAAATAAGGCTAGCAAAGAGATCAAGGAAATACAGATGTAACTCTGTGAGGTGAATTAAGATAACACTCAGGAATTTCTCAGAAAGCTTCTTTCCAGATTTCATCTGAGGATATTTCCTTTTACACCATAGCCCTCTAAGGGCTTCCAAATATCACTTTGCCAATTCCACAAGAACTGTCTCAGCGAAAGGCTTCTTGAGGGGAAAGCTGTAACTCTGTGAGATGATTTCACAGAACAAAAAGAAGTTTCTCAGAAATCTTCTTTCTCTTTGTTATCGGAGAATATTTCCTTTGGCCCTATAGTCTTCAAAGGCATCCGAAATATCTGTTCTGAGATTCTACAGAAATAAGGCTAGCAAAGAGATCCACGAAATACAGATGTAACTCTGTGAGTGGAAGTCACACATCACAGAGCAGTTTCTCAGAAAGCTTCTTTCCAGATTTCATCTGAGGATATTTCCTTTTTCAAAATAGCCCTCTATGGGCTTCCAAATATCTCTTTTCCAATTCCACAAAAACTGTCTTAGCGAAAGGCTTCTTCAGCGGAAAGCTGTAACTCTGTGAGATGACTTCTCACGACACAAAGAAGTTTCTCAGAAAGCTTCTTTCTCTTTGTTATCGGAGGATATTTCCTTTGGCCCTATAGTCTTCAAAGGGATCCGAAATATCTGTTTTCAGATTCCACAGAAATAAGGCTAGCAAAGAGATCCAGGAAATACAGATGTATCTCTGTGAGATGAATTAAGATAACACTCAGCAGTTTCTCAGAAAGCTTCTTTCCAGATTTCATCTGAGGATATTTCCTTTTTCACCAGAGCCCTCTATGGACTTCCAAATATCACTTTGCCAATTCCACAAGAACTGTCTTAGCGAAAGGCTTCTTGAGGGGAAAGCTGTAACTGTGTGAGATGATTTCACAGAACACAACGAAGTTTCTCAGAATGCTTCTTTCTCTTTGTTATCGGAGGATATTTCCTTTGGCCCTATAGTCTTCAAAGGGATCCGAAATATCTGTTCTCAGATTCTACAGAAATAAGGCTAGCAAAGAGATCCACGAAATACAGATGAAACTCTGTCAGGTCAATTAACAGAACACCCAGTTGTTTCTCAGAAAGCTTCTTTCCAGATTTCATCTGAGGATAGTTCCTTTTTCACCATAGCCCTCTATGGGCTTCCAAATATCACTTTGCCAATTCCACAAGAACTGTCTTAGCGAAAGGCTTCTTGAGGGGAAAGCTGTAACTCTGTGAGATGGTTTCACAGAACACAAAGAAGTTTCTCAGAAAGCTTCTTTCTCTTTGTTATCGGAGGATATTTCCTTTGGCCCTATAGTCTTCAAAGGGATCCGAAATATCTGTTCTCAGATTCCACAGAAATAAGGCTAGCAAAGAGATCCACGAAATACAGATGTAACTCTGTGAGTGGAAGTCACACATCACAGAGGAGTTTCTCAGAAAGCTTCTTTCCAGATTTCATCTGAGTTTATTTCCTTTTTCACCATAGCGTCTATGGGCTTCCAAATATCTCTTTTCCAATTCCACAAGAACTGTCTTAGCGAAAGGCTACTTGAGGGGAAAGCTGAAACTCTGTGAGATGATTTCACAGAACACAAAGAAGTGTCCCAGAAAGCTTCTTTCTCTTTGTTATCGGAGGATATTTCCTTTGGCCCTATAGTCTTCAAAGGGATCCGAAATATCTGTTCTCAGATTCCACAGAAATAAGGCTAGCAAAGAGATCCACGAAATCCATATATAACACTGTGAGATAAATTAACAGAAAACTAAGCAGTTTCTCAGAAAGCTTCTTTCCAGATTTCATCTGAGGACATTTCCTTTTTCACCATAGCCCTCTATGGGCTTCCAAATATCACTTTGCCAATTCCACAAGAACTGTCTTAGCGAAAGGATTCTTGAGGGGAAAGCTGTAACTCTGTAGGATGATTTCACAGAACACAAAGAAGTTTCTCAGAAATCTTCTTCCTCTTTTTTATCGGAGGATATTTCCTTTGGCCCTATAGTCTTCAAAGGGATCCGAAATATCTGTTCTCAGATTCCACAGAAATAAGGCTAGCAAAGAGATCCAGGAAATCCATATATAACTCTGTGAGATGAATTAACAGAAAACTAAGCAGTTTCTCAGAAAGCTTCTTTCCAGATTTCATCTGAGGATATTTCCTTTTTCACCATAGCCCTCTTTGGGCTTACAAATATCACTTTGCCAATTCCACAAGAACTGTCTTAGCGAAAGGCTTCTTGAGGGGAAAGCTGTAACTCTGTGAGATGATTTCACAGGACATAAAGAAGGTTCTCGGAAAGCTTCTTTCTCCTGTTATCGCAGGATATTTTCTTTGTCCCTATGGTCTTCAAAGGGATCCGAAATATCTGTTCTCAGAATCCACAGAAATAAGGCTAGCAAAGAGATCCACGAAATACAGATGTAACTCTGTGAGATGAATTAACAGAACACTCAGCAGTTTCTCAGAAAGCTTCTTTCCAGATTTCATCTGAGGATATTTCCTTTTTCACCGTAGCCCTCTATGGGCTTCCAAATATCACTTTGCCAATTCCACAAGAACTGTCTTAGCGAAAGGGTTCTTGAGGGAAAAGCTGTAACTCTGTAGGATGATTTCACAGAACACAAAGAAGTTTCTCATAAATCTTCTTTCTCTTTGTTATCGGAGGATATTTCCTTTGGCCCTATAGTCTCCAAAGGGATCCGAAATATCTGTTCTCAGATTCCACAGAAATAAGGCTAGGAAAGAGATCCAGGAAATACAGATGTAACTCTGTGAGATGAATTAAGAGAACACTGAGCAGTTTCTCAGAAATCTTCTTTCCAGATTTCATCTGAGGATATTTCTTTTTTCACCACAGCCCTCTATGGGCTTCCAAATATCACCTTGCCAATTCCACAAGAACTGCCTTAGCGAAAGGCTTCTTGCGGGGAAAGCTGTAAATTTGTGAGATGCTTTCACAGAACACAAAGAATTTCTCAGAAAGCTTCTTTCTCTTTGTTATCGGAGGATATTTCCTTTGGCTCTATAGTCTTCAAAGGGATCCGAAATATCTGTTCTCAGATTCCACAGAAATAAGGCTAGCAAAGAGATCCACGAAATACAGATGTAACTCTGTGAGATGAATTAACAGAACACTAAGCAGATTCTCATAAAGCTTCTTTCCAGATTTAATCTGTGGACATATCCTTTTTCACGATAGCCCTCTTTGGGCTTCCAAATATCACCTTGCCAATTCCACAAGAACTGTCTTAGCGAGAGGCTTCTTGAAGGGAAAGCTGTAACTCTGTGAGATGATTTCACAGAACACAAAGAAGTTTCTCAGAAAGCTTCTTTCTCTTTGTTATCGGAGGATATATCCTTTGGCCCTATAGTCTTCCAAGGGATCCGAAATATCTGTTCTGAGATTCTACAGAAATAAGGCTAGCAAAGAGATCCACGAAATACAGATGTAACTCTGTGAGTGGAAGTCATACATCACAGAGCAGTTTCTCAGAAAGCTTCTTTCCAGTTTTCATCTGAGGATATTTCCTTTTTCACCTTAGCCCTCTATGGGCTTCCAAATATCTCTTTTCCATTTCCACAAGAACTGTCTTAGCGAAAGGCTACGTGAGGTGAAAGCTGTAACTCTGTGAGATGATTTCACAGAACACAAGGAAGTTTCTCAGAAAGCTTCTTTCTCTTTGTTATCGGAGGATATTTCCTTTGGCCCTATAGTCTTCAAAGGGATCCGAAATATCTGTTTTCAGATTCCACAGAAATAAGGCTAGCAAAGAGATCCACGAAATCCATATATAACTCTGTGAGTAGAATTAACAGAAAACTAAGCAGTTTCTCAGAAAGCTTCTTTCCAGATTTCATCTGAGGATATTTCCTTTTTCACCATAGGCGTCTATGGGCTTCCAAATATCACTTTGCCAATTCCACAAGAACTGTCTTAGCGAAAGTCTTCTTGAGGGGACAGCTGTAACTCTGTAGGATGATGTCACAGAACAGAAAGAAGTTTCTTAGATTTCTTCTTTCTCTTTGTTATCGGAGGATATTTCCTTTGGCCTTATAGTCTTCAAAGGGATCCGAAATATCTGTTCTCAGATTCCACAGAAATAAGGCTAGCAAAGAGATCCAGGAAATCCATATATAACTCTGTGAGATGAATTTACAGAAAACTAAGCAGTTTCTCAGAAAGCTTCTTTCCAGATTTCATCTGAGGATATTTCCTTTTTCACCATAGCCCTCTATGGGCTTCCAAATATCACTTTCCAATTCCACAAGAACTGTCTTAGCGAGAGGCTTCTTGAGGGGAAAGCTGTAACTCTGTGAGATGATTTCACAGAACACAAACCAGTTTCTCAGAAAGCTTCTTTCTCTTTGTTATCGGAGGATATTTCTTTTGGCCCTATAGTCTCCAAAGGAATCCGAAATATCTGTTCTCAGATTCCACAGAAATAAGGCTAGCAAAGAGATCCACGAAATACAGATGTAATTCTGTGAGATGAATTAACAGAACACTAAGCAGTTTCTCAAAAAGCTTCTTTCCAGATTTCATCTGAGGACATACCCTTTTTCACGATAGCCCTCTATGGGCTTCCAAATATCACTCTGCCAATTCCACAAGAACTATCTTAGCGAAAGGCTTCTTGAAGGGACAGCTGTAACTCTGTAGGATGATTTCACAGAACACAAAGAAGTTTCTCAGAAAGCTTCTTTCTCTTTGTTATCGGAGGATATTTCCTTTGGCCCTATAGTCTTCAAAGGGATCCGAAATATCTGTTCTCAGATTCTACAGAAATAAGGCTAGCAAAGAGATCCACGAAATACAGATGTAACTCTGTGAGATGAATTAAGAGAACACTCAGCAGTTTCTCAGAAAACTTCTTTCCAGATTTCATCTGAGGATATTTCCCTTTTCACCATAGCCCTCTATGGGGTTCCAAACATCACTTTGCCAATTCCACAAGAACTCTCTTAGCGAAAGGCTTCTTGAGGGGAAAGCTGTAACTCTGTGAGATGATTTAACAGAACACAAAGAAGTTTCTCAGAAAGCTTCTTTCTCTTTGTTATCGGAGGATATTTCCTTTGGCCCTATAGTCTTCAAAGGGATCCGAAATATCTGTTCTCAGATTCCACAGAAATAAGGCTAGCAAAGAGATCCACGAAATACAGATGTAACTCTGTGAGTGGAAGTCACACATCACAGAGCAGTTTCTCAGAAAGCTTCTTTCCAGATTTCATCTGAGGATATTTCCTTTTTCACCATAGCCCTCTATGGGCTTCCAAATATCTCTTTTCCAATTCCACAAGAACTGTCTTAGCGAAAGGCTACTTGAGGGAAAAGCTGTAACTCTGTGAGATGATTTCACAGAACACAAAGAAGTTTCTCAGAAAGCTTCTTTCTCTTTGTTATCGGAGGATATTTCCTTTGGCCCTATAGTCTTCAAAGGGATCCGAAATATCTGTTCTCAGATTCCACAGAAACAAGGCTAGCAAAGAGATCCACGAAATACAGATGTAACTCTGTGAGTGGAAGTCACACATCACAGAGCAGTTTCTCAGAAAGCTTCTTCCCAGATTTCATCTGAGGATATTTCCTTTTTTACCATAGCCCTCTATTGGCTTCCAAATATCTCTTTTCCAATTCCACAAGAACTGTCTTTGCGAAAGGCTACTTGAGGGGAAAGCTGTAAGTCTGTGAGATGATTTCACAGAACACAAAGAAGTTTCTCAGAAAGCTTCTTTCTCTTTGTTATCGGAGGATATTTCCTTTGGCCCTATAGTCTTCAAAGGGATCCGAAATATCTGTTCTCAGATTCCACAGAAATAAGGCTAGCAAAGAGATCCACGAAATCCATATATAACTCTATGAGATGAATTAACAGAAAACTAAGCAGTTTCTCAGAAAGCTTCTTTCCAGATTTCATCTGAGGATATTTCCTTTTTCACCTTAGCCCTCTATGGGCTTCCAAATATCACTTTGCCAATTCCACAAGAACTGTCTTAGCGAAAGGCTTCTTGAGGGGACAGCTGTAACTCTGTAGGATGATTTCACAGAACACAAAGAAGTTTCTTAGAAATCTTCTTTCTCTTTGTTATCGGAGGATATTTCCTTTGGCCCTATAGTCTTCAAAGGGATCCGAAATATCTGTTCTCATATTCCACAGAAATAAGGCTAGCAAAGAGATCCAGGAAATCCATATATAACACTGTGAGATGAATTAACAGAAAACTAAGCAGTTTCTCAGAAAGCATCTTTCCAGATTTCATCTGAGGATATTTCCTTTTTCACCATAGCCCTGTTTGGGCTTCCAAATATCACATTGCCAATTCCACAAAAACTGTCTTAGCGAAAGGCTTCTTGAGGGGCCAGCTGTAACTCTGTAGGATGATTTCACAGAACACAAAGAAGTTTCTCAGAAAGCTTCTTTCTCTTTGTTATCGGAGGATATTTCCTTTGGCCCTAGAGTCTTCAAAGGGATCCAAAATACCTGTTCTCAGATTCTACAGAAATAAGGCTAGCAAAGAGATCCACGAAATACAGATGTAACTCTGTGAGATGAATTAACAGAACACTCAGCAGTTTCTCAGAAAGCTTCTTTCCACATTTCATCTGAGGATATTTCCTTTTTCACCATAGCCCTCTAAGGTCTTCCAAATATCACTTTGCCAATTCCACAAAAACTGTCTTAGCGAAAGGCTTCATGAGGGGAAAGCTGTAACTCTGTGAGATGATTTCAAATAACACAAAGAAGTTTCTCAGAAAGCTTCTTTCTCTTTGTTATCGGAGGATATTTCCTTTGGCCCTATAGTCTTCAAAGGGATCCGAAATATCTGTTCTCAGATTCCACAGGAATAAGGCTAGCAAAGAGATTCACGAAATCCATAAATAACTCTGTGAGATGAATTAACAGAATACTAAGCAGTTTCTCAGAAAGCTTCTTTCCAGATTTCATCTGAGGATATTTCCTTTTTCAACATAGCCCTCTATGGGCTTCCAAATATCACTTTGCCAATTCCACAAGAACTGTCTTAGCGAAAGGCTTCTTGAGGGGAAAGCTGTAACTCTGTAGGATGATTTCACAGAACACAAAGAAGTTTCTCAGAAATCTTCTTTCTCTTTGTTATCGGAGGATATTTCCTTTGGCTCTATGGTCTTCAAAGGGATCCGACATATCTGTTTTCAGATTCCACAGAAATAAGGCTAGCAAAGAGATAAAGGAAATACAGATGTAACTCTGTGAGGTGAATTAAGATAACACTCAGGAATTTCTCAGAAAGCTTCTTTCCAGATTTCATCTGAGGATATTTCCTTTTACACGATAGCCCTCTAAGGGCTTCCAAATATCACTTTGCCAATTCCACAAGAACTGTCTCAGCGAAAGGCTTCTTGAGGGGAAAGCTGTAACTCTGTGAGATGATTTCACAGAACAAAAAGAAGTTTCTCAGAAATCTTCTTTCTCTTTGTTATCGGAGAATATTTCCTTTGGCCCTATAGTCTTCAAAGGCATCCGAAATATCTGTTCTCAGATTCTACGGAAATAAGGCTAGCAAAGAGATCCACGAAATACAGATGTAACTCTGTGAGTGGAAGTCACACATCACAGAGCAGTTTCTCAGAAAGCTTCTTTCCAGATTTCATCTGAGGATATTTCCTTTTTCAAAATAGCCCTCTATGGGCTTCCAAATATCTCTTTTCCAATTCCACAAAAACTGTCTTAGCGAAAGGCTTCTTGAGCGGAAAGCTGTAACTCTGTGAGATGACTTCTCACGACACAAAGAAGTTTCTCAGAAAGCTTCTTTCTCTTTGTTATCGGAGGATATTTCCTTTGGCCCTATTGTCTTCAAAGGGATCCGAAATATCTGTTTTCAGATTCCACAGAAATAAGGCTAGCAAAGAGATCCAGGAAATACAGATGTATCTCTGTGAGATGAATTAAGATAACACTCAGCAGTTTCTCAGAAAGCTTCTTTCCAGATTTCATCTGAGGATATTTCCTTTTTCACAAGAGCCCTCTATGGACTTCCAAATATCACTTTGCCAATTCCACAAGAACTGTCTTAGCGAAAGGCTTCTTGAGGGGAAAGCTGTAACTCTGTGAGATGATTTCACAGAACACAACGAAGTTTCTCAGAATGCTTCTTTCTCTTTGTTATCGGAGGATATTTCCTTTGGCCCTATAGTCTTCAAAGGGATCCGAAATATCTGTTCTCAGATTCTACAGAAATAAGGCTAGCAAAGAGATCCACGAAATACAGATGAAACTCTGTCAGGTCAATTAACAGAACACCCAGTTGTTTCTCAGAAAGCTTCTTTCCAGATTTCATCTGAGGATAGTTCCTTTTTCACCATAGCCCTCTATGGGCTTCCAAATATCACTTTGCCAATTCCACAAGAACTGTCTTAGCGAAAGGCTTCTTGAGGGGAAAGCTGTAACTCTGTGAGATGATTTCACAGAACACAAAGAAGTTTCTCAGAAAGCTTCTTTCTCTTTGTTATCGGAGGATATTTCCTTTGGCCCTATAGTCTTCAAAGGGATCCGAAATATCTGTTCTCAGATTCCACAGAAATAAGGCTAGCAAAGAGATCCACGAAATACAGATGTAACTCTGTGAGTGGAAGTCACACATCACAGAGGAGTTTCTCAGAAAGCTTCTTTCCAGATTTCATCTGAGTTTATTTCCTTTTTCACTATATCGTCTATGGGCTTCCAAATATCTCTTTTCCAATTCCACAAGAACTGTCTTAGCGAAAGGCTACTTGAGGGGAAAGCTGAAACTCTGTGAGATGATTTCACAGAACACAAAGAAGTGTCCCAGAAAGCTTCTTTCTCTTTGTTATCGGAGGATATTTCCTTTGGCCCTATAGTCTTCAAAGGGATCCGAAATATCTGTTCTCAGATTCCACAGAAATAAGGCTAGCAAAGAGATCCACGAAATCCATATATAACACTGTGAGATGAATTAACAGAAAACTAAGCAGTTTCTCAGAAAGCTTCTTTCCATATTTCATCTGAGGACATTTCCTTTTTCACCATAGCCCTCTATGGGCTTCCAAATATCACTTTGCCAATTCCACAAAAACTGTCTTAGCGAAAGGATTCTTGAGGGGAAAGCTGTAACTCTGTAGGATGATTTCACAGAACACAAAGAAGTTTCTCAGAAAGCTTCTTTCTCTTTGTTATCGGAGGATATTTCCTTTGGCCCTATAGTCTTCAAAGGGATCCGAAATATCTGTTCTCAGATTCCACAGAAATAAGGCTAGCAAAGAGATCCAGGAAATCCATATATAACTCTGTGAGATGAATTAACAGAAAACTAAGCAGTTTCTCAGAAAGCTTCTTTCCAGATTTCATCTGAGGATATTTCCTTTTTCACCATAGCCCTCTTTGGGCTTACAAATATCACTTTGCCAATTCCACAAGAACTGTCTTAGCGAAAGGCTTCTTGAGGGGAAAGCTGTAACTCTGTGAGATGATTTCACAGGACATAAAGAAGTTTCTCAGAAAGCTTCTTTCTCCTTGTTATCGCAGGATATTTTCTTTGGCCCTATGGTCTTCAAAGGGATCCGAAATATCTGTTCTCAGAATCCACAGAAATAAGGCTAGCAAAGAGATCCACGAAATACAGATGTAACTCTGTGAGATGAATTAACAGAACACTCAGCAGTTTCTCAGAAAGCTTCTTTCCAGATTTCATCTGAGGATATTTCCTTTTTCACCGTAGCCCTCTATGGGCTTCCAAATATCACTTTTCCAATTCCACAAGAACTGTCTTAGCGAAAGGGTTCTTGAGGGAAAAGCTGTAACTCTGTAGGATGATTTCACAGAACACAAAGAAGTTTCTCATAAATCTTCTTTCTCTTTGTTATCGGAGGATATTTCCTTTGGCCCTATAGTCTCCAAAGGGATCCGAAATATCTGTTCTCAGATTCCACAGAAATAAGGCTAGGAAAGAGATCCAGGAAATACAGATGTAACTCTGTGAGATGAATTAAGAGAACACTGAGCAGTTTCTCAGAAATCTTCTTTCCAGATTTCATCTGAGGATATTTCTTTTTTCACCACAGCCCTCTATGGGCTTCCAAATATCACCTTGCCAATTCCACAAGAACTGCCTTAGCGAAAGGCTTCTTGCGGGGAAAGCTGTAAATTTGTGAGATGCTTTCACAGAACACAAAGAATTTCTCAGAAAGCTTCTTTCTCTTTGTTATCGGAGGATATTTCCTTTGGCTCTATAGTCTTCAAAGGGATCCGAAATATCTGTTCTCAGATTCCACAGAAATAAGGCTAGCAAAGAGATCCACGAAATACAGATGTAACTCTGTGAGTGGAAGTCACACATCACAGAGCAGTTTCTCAGAAAGCTTCTTCCCAGATTTCATCTGAGGATATTTCCTTTTTTACCATAGCCCTCTATTGTCTTCCAAATATCTCTTTTCCAATTCCACAAGAACTGTCTTTGCGAAAGGCTACTTGAGGGGAAAGCTGTAACTCTGTGAGATGATTTCACAGAACACAAAGAAGTTTCTCAGAAAGCTTCTTTCTCTTTGTTATCGGAGGATATTTCCTTTGGCCCTATAGTCTTCAAAGGGATCCGAAATATCTGTTCTCAGATTCCACAGAAATAAGGCTAGCAAAGAGATCCACGAAATCCATATATAACTCTATGAGATGAATTAACAGAAAACTAAGCAGTTTCTCAGAAAGCTTCTTTCCAGATTTCATCTGAGGATATTTCCTTTTTCACCTTAGCCCTCTATGGGCTTCCAAATATCACTTTGCCAATTCCACAAGAACTGTCTTAGCGAAAGGCTTCTTGAGGGGACAGCTGTAACTCTGTAGGATGATTTCACAGAACACAAAGAAGTTTCTTAGAAATCTTCTTTCTCTTTGTTATCGGAGGATATTTCCTTTGGCCCTATAGTCTTCAAAGGGATCCGAAATATCTGTTCTCATATTCCACAGAAATAAGGCTAGCAAAGAGATCCAGGAAATCCATATATAACACTGTGAGATGAATTAACAGAAAACTAAGCAGTTTCTCAGAAAGCATCTTTCCAGATTTCATCTGAGGATATTTCCTTTTTCACCATAGCCCTGTTTGGGCTTCCAAATATCACATTGCCAATTCCACAAGAACTGTCTTAGCGAAAGGCTTCTTGAGGGGACAGCTGTAACTCTGTAGGATGATTTCACAGAACACAAAGAAGTTTCTCAGAAAGCTTCTTTCTCTTTGTTATCGGAGGATATTTCCTTTGGCCCTAGAGTCTTCAAAGGGATCCAAAATACCTGTTCTCAGATTCTACAGAAATAAGGCTAGCAAAGAGATCCACGAAATACAGATGTAACTCTGTGAGATGAATTAACAGAACACTCAGCAGTTTCTCAGAAAGCTTCTTTCCACATTTCATCTGAGGATATTTCCTTTTTCACCATAGCCCTATAAGGTCTTCCAAATATCACTTTGCCAATTCCACAAAAACTGTCTTAGCGAAAGGCTTCATGAGGGGAAAGCTGTAACTCTGTGAGATGATTTCAAATAACACAAAGAAGTTTCTCAGAAAGCTTCTTTCTCTTTGTTATCGGAGGATATTTCCTTTGGCCCTATAGTCTTCAAAGGGATCCGAAATATCTGTTCTCAGATTCCACAGGAATAAGGCTAGCAAAGAGATTCACGAAATCAATAAATAACTCTGTGAGATGAATTAACAGAATACTAAGCAGTTTCTCAGAAAGCTTCTTTCCAGATTTCATCTGAGGATATTTCCTTTTTCACCATAGCCCTCTATGGGCTTCCAAATATCACTTTGCCAATTCCACAAGAACTGTCTTAGCGAAAGGCTTCTTGAGGGGAAAGCTGTAACTCTGTAGGATGATTTCACAGAACACAAAGAAGTTTCTCAGAAATCTTCTTTCTCTTTGTTATCGGAGGATATTTCCTTTGGCTCTATAGTCTTCAAAGGGATCCGACATATCTGTTTTCAGATTCCACAGAAATAAGGCTAGCAAAGAGATAAAGGAAATACAGATGTAACTCTGTGAGGTGAATTAAGATAACACTCAGGAATTTCTCAGAAAGCTTCTTTCCAGATTTCATCTGAGGATATTTCCTTTTACACCATAGCCCTCTAAGGGCTTCCAAATATCACTTTGCCAATTCCACAAGAACTGTCTCAGCGAAAGGCTTCTTGAGGGGAAAGCTGTAACTCTGTGAGATGATTTCACAGAACAAAAAGAAGTTTCTCAGAAATCTTCTTTCTCTTTGTTATCGGAGAATATTTCCTTTGGCCCTATAGTCTTCAAAGGCATCCGAAATATCTGTTCTCAGATTCTACAGAAATAAGGCTAGCAAAGAGATCCACGAAATACAGATGTAACTCTGTGAGTGGAAGTCACACATCACAGAGCAGTTTCTCAGAAAGCTTCTTTCCAGATTTCATCTGAGGATATTTCCTTTTTCAAAATAGCCCTCTATGGGCTTCCAAATATCTCTTTTCCAATTCGACAAAAACTGTCTTAGCGAAAGGCTTCTTGAGCGGAAAGCTGTAACTCTGTGAGATGACTTCTCACGACACAAAGAAGTTTCTCAGAAAGCTTCTTTCTCTTTGTTATCGGAGGATATTTCCTTTGGCCCTATTGTCTTCAAAGGGATCCGAAATATCTGTTTTCAGATTCCACAGAAATAAGGCTAGCAAAGAGATCCAGGAAATACAGATGTATCTCTGTGAGATGAATTAAGATAACACTCAGCAGTTTCTCAGAAAGCTTCTTTCCAGATTTCATCTGAGGATATTTCCTTTTTCACCAGAGCCCTCTATGGACTTCCAAATATCACTTTGCCAATTCCACAAGAACTGTCTTAGCGAAAGGCTTCTTGAGGGGAAAGCTGTAACTCTGTGAGATGATTTCACAGAACACAACGAAGTTTCTCAGAATGCTTCTTTCTCTTTGTTATCGGAGGATATTTCCTTTGGCCCTATAGTCTTCAAAGGGATCCGAAATATCTGTTCTCAGATTCTACAGAAATAAGGCTAGCAAAGAGATCCACGAAATACAGATGAAACTCTGTCAGGTCAATTAACAGAACTCCCAGTTGTTTCTCAGAAAGCTTCTTTCCAGATTTCATCTGAGGATAGTTCCTTTTTCACCATAGCCCTCTATGGGCTTCCAAATATCACTTTGCCAATTCCACAAGAACTGTCTTAGCGAAAGGCTTCTTGAGGGGAAAGCTGTAACTCTGTGAGATGATTTCACAGAACACAAAGAAGTTTCTCAGAAAGCTTCTTTCTCTTTGTTATCGGAGGATATTTCCTTGGCCCTATAGTCTTCAAAGGGATCCGAAATATCTGTTCTCAGATTCCACAGAAATAAGGCTAGCAAAGAGATCCACGAAATACAGATGTAACTCTGTGAGTGGAAGTCACACATCACAGAGGAGTTTCTCAGAAAGCTTCTTTCCAGATTTCATCTGAGTTTATTTCCTTTTTCACTATATCGTCTATGGGCTTCCAAATATCTCTTTTCCAATTCCACAAGAACTGTCTTAGCGAAAGGCTACTTGAGGGGAAAGCTGAAACTCTGTGAGATGATTTCACAGAACACAAAGAAGTGTCCCAGAAAGCTTCTTTCTCTTTGTTATCGGAGGATATTTCCTTTGGCCCTATAGTCTTCAAAGGGATCCGAAATATCTGTTCTCAGATTCCACAGAAATAAGGCTAGCAAAGAGATCCACGAAATCCATATATAACACTGTGAGATGAATTAACAGAAAACTAAGCAGTTTCTCAGAAAGCTTCTTTCCAGATTTCATCTGAGGACATTTCCTTTTTCACCATAGCCCTCTATGGGCTTCCAAATATCACTTTGCCAATTCCACAAGAACTGTCTTAGCGAAAGGATTCTTGAGGGGAAAGCTGTAACTCTGTAGGATGATTTCACAGAACACAAAGAAGTTTCTCAGAAAGTTTCTTTCTCTTTGTTATCGGAGGATATTTCCTTTGGCCCTATAGTCTTCAAAGGGTTCCGAAATATCTGTTCTCAGATTCCACAGAAATAAGGCTAGCAAAGAGATCCAGGAAATCCATATATAACTCTGTGAGATGAATTAACAGAAAACTAAGCAGTTTCTCAGAAAGCTTCTTTCCAGATTTCATCTGAGGATATTTCCTTTTTCACCATAGCCCTCTTTGGGCTTACAAATATCACTTTGCCAATTCCACAAGAACTGTCTTAGCGAAAGGCTTCTTGAGGGGAAAGCTGTAACTCTGTGAGATGATTTCACAGGACATAAAGAAGTTTCTCAGAAAGCTTCTTTCTCCTTGTTATCGCAGGATATTTTCTTTGGCCCTATGGTCTTCAAAGGGATCCGAAATATCTGTTCTCAGAATCCACAGAAATAAGGCTAGCAAAGAGATCCACGAAATACAGATGTAACTCTGTGAGATGAATTAACAGAACACTCAGCAGTTTCTCAGAAAGCTTCTTTCCAGATTTCATCTGAGGATATTTCCTTTTTCACCGTAGCTCTCTATGGGCTTCCAAATATCACTTTTCTAATTCCACAAGAACTGTCTTAGCGAAAGGGTTCTTGAGGGAAAAGCTGTAACTCTGTAGGATGATTTCACAGAACACAAAGAAGTTTCTCATAAATCTTCTTTCTCTTTGTTATCGGAGGATATTTCCTTTGGCCCTATAGTCTCCAAAGGGATCCGAAATATCTGTTCTCAGATTCCACAGAAATAAGGCTAGGAAAGAGATCCAGGAAATACAGATGTAACTCTGTGAGATGAATTAAGAGAACACTGAGCAGTTTCTCAGAAATCTTCTTTCCAGATTTCATCTGAGGATATTTCTTTTTTCACCACAGCCCTCTATGGGCTTCCAAATATCACCTTGCCAATTCCACAAGAACTGCCTTAGCGAAAGGCTTCTTGCGGGGAAAGCTGTAAATTTGTGAGATGCTTTCACAGAACACAAAGAATTTCTCAGAAAGCTTCTTTCTCTTTGTTATCGGAGGATATTTCCTTTGGCTCTATAGTCTTCAAAGGGATCCGAAATATCTGTTCTCAGATTCCACAGAAATAAGGCTAGCAAAGAGATCCACGAAATACAGATGTAACTCTGTGAGATGAATTAACAGAACACTAAGCAGATTCTCATAAAGCTTCTTTCCAGATTTAATCTGTGGACATATCCTTTTTCACGATAGCCCTCTTTGGGCTTCCAAATATCACCTTGCCAATTCCACAAGAACTGTCTTAGCGAGAGGCTTCTTGATGGGAAAGCTGTAACTCTGTGAGATGATTTCACAGAACACAAAGAAGTTTCTCAGAAAGCTTCTTTCTCTTTGTTATCGGAGGATATATCCTTTGGCTCTATAGTCTTCCAAGGGATCCGAAATATCTGTTCTCAGATTCTACAGAAATAAGGCTAGCAAAGAGATCCACGAAAGACAGATGTAACTCTGTGAGATGAATTAAGAAAACACTCAGCAGTTTCTCAGAAAGCTTCTTTCCAGATTTCATCTGAGGATATTTCCCTTTTCACCATAGCCCACTATGGGGTTCCAAACATCACTTTGCCAATTCCACAAGAACTCTCTTAGCGAAAGGCTTCTTGAGGGGAAAGCTGTAACTCTGTGAGATGATTTCACAGAACACAAAGATGTTTCTCAGAAAGCTTCTTTCTCTTTGTTATCGGAGGATATTTCCTTTGGCCCTATAGTCTTCAAAGGGATCCGAAATATCTGTTCTCAGATTCCACAGAAATAAGGCTAGCAAAGAGATCCACGAAATACAGATGTAACTCTGTGAGTGGAAGTCACACATCACAGAGCAGTTTCTCAGAAAGCTTCTTTCCAGATTTCATCTGAGGATATTTCCTTTTTCACCATAGCCCTCTATGGGCTTCCAAATATCTCTTTTCCAATTCCACAAGAACTGTCTTAGCGAAAGGCTACTTGAGGGAAAAGCTGTAACTCTGTGAGATGATTTCACAGAACACAAAGAAGTTTCTCAGAAAGCTTCTTTCTCTTTGTTATCGGAGGATATTTCCTTTGGCCCTATAGTCTTCAAAGGGATCCGAAATATCTGTTCTCAGATTCCACAGAAACAAGGCTAGCAAAGAGATCCACGAAATACAGATGTAACTCTGTGAGTGGAAGTCACACATCACAGAGCAGTTTCTCAGAAAGCTTCTTCCCAGATTTCATCTGAGGATATTTCCTTTTTTACCATAGCCCTCTATTGGCTTCCAAATATCTCTTTTCCAATTCCACAAGAACTGTCTTTGCGAAAGGCTACTTGAGGGGAAAGCTGTAACTCTGTGAGATGATTTCACAGAACACAAAGAAGTTTCTCAGAAAGCTTCTTTCTCTTTGTTATCGGAGGATATTTCCTTTGGCCCTATAGTCTTCAAAGGGATCCGAAATATCTGTTCTCAGATTCCACAGAAATAAGGCTAGCAAAGAGATCCACGAAATCCATATATAACTCTATGAGATGAATTAACAGAAAACTAAGCAGTTTCTCAGAAAGCTTCTTTCCAGATTTCATCTGAGGATATTTCCTTTTTCACCATAGCCCTCTATGGGCTTCCAAATATCTCTTTTCCAATTCGACAAAAACTGTCTTAGCGAAAGGCTTCTTGAGCGGAAAGCTGTAACTCTGTGAGATGACTTCTCACGACACAAAGAAGTTTCTCAGAAAGCTTCTTTCTCTTTGTTATCGGAGGATATTTCCTTTGGCCCTATAGTCTTCAAAGGGATCCGAAATATCTGTTCTCAGATTCCACAGAAATAAGGCTAGCAAAGAGATCCAGGAAATACAGATGTATCTCTGTGAGATGAATTAAGATAACACTCAGCAGTTTCTCAGAAAGCTTCTTTCCAGATTTCATCTGAGGATATTTCCTTTTTCACCAGAGCCCTCTATGGACTTCCAAATATCACTTTGCCAATTCCACAAGAACTGTCTTAGCGAAAGGCTTCTTGAGGGGAAAGCTGTAACTCTGTGAGATGATTTCACAGAACACAACGAAGTTTCTCAGAATGCTTCTTTCTCTTTGTTATCGGAGGATATTTCCTTTGGCCCTATAGTCTTCAAAGGGATCCGAAATATCTGTTCTCAGATTCTACAGAAATAAGGCTAGCAAAGAGATCCACGAAATACAGATGAAACTCTGTCAGGTCAATTAACAGAACACCCAGTTGTTTCTCAGAAAGCTTCTTTCCAGATTTCATCTGAGGATAGTTCCTTTTTCACCATAGCCCTCTATGGGCTTCCAAATATCACTTTGCCAATTCCACAAGAACTGTCTTAGCGAAAGGCTTCTTGAGGGGAAAGCTGTAACTCTGTGAGATGGTTTCACAGAACACAAAGAAGTTTCTCAGAAAGCTTCTTTCTCTTTGTTATCGGAGGATATTTCCTTTGGCCCTATAGTCTTCAAAGGGATCCGAAATATCTGTTCTCAGATTCCACAGAAATAAGGCTAGCAAAGAGATCCACGAAATACAGATGTAACTCTGTGAGTGGAAGTCACACATCACAGAGGAGTTTCTCAGAAAGCTTCTTTCCAGATTTCATCTGAGTTTATTTCCTTTTTCACCATAGCGTCTATGGGCTTCCAAATATCTCTTTTCCAATTCCACAAGAACTGTCTTAGCGAAAGGCTACTTGAGGGGAAAGCTGAAACTCTGTGAGATGATTTCACAGAACACAAAGAAGTGTCCCAGAAAGCTTCTTTCTCTTTGTTATCGGAGGATATTTCCTTTGGCCCTATAGTCTTCAAAGGGATCCGAAATATCTGTTCTCAGATTCCACAGAAATAAGGCTAGCAAAGAGATCCACGAAATCCATATATAACACTGTGAGATGAATTAACAGAAAACTAAGCAGTTTCTCAGAAAGCTTCTTTCCAGATTTCATCTGAGGACATTTCCTTTTTCACCATAGCCCTCTATGGGCTTCCAAATATCACTTTGCCAATTCCACAAGAACTGTCTTAGCGAAAGGATTCTTGAGGGGACAGCTGTAACTCTGTAGGATGATTTCACAGAACACAAAGAAGTTTCTCAGAAAGCTTCTTTCTCTTTGTTATCGGAGGATATTTCCTTTGGCCCTATAGTCTTCAAAGGGATCCGAAATATCTGTTCTCAGATTCCACATAAATAAGGCTAGCAAAGAGATCCAGGAAATCCATATATAGCTCTGTGAGATGAATTAACAGAAAACTAAGCAGTTTCTCAGAAAGCTTCTTTCCAGATTTCATCTGAGGATATTTCCTTTTTCACCATAGCCCTCTTTGGGCTTCCAAATATCACTTTGCCAATTACACAAGAACTGTCTTAGATAAAGGATTCCTGAGAGGAAAGCTGTAACTCTCTGAGATGATTTCAAAGAACACAAAGAAGTTTCTCAGAAAACTTCTTTCTCTTTGTTATGGGAGGATATTACCTTGGCCCTGTTGTCTTCAAATGGATCCGAAATATGTGTTCTCATATTCCACAGAAATAAGGCTAGCAAAGAGATCCACGAAATACAGATGTAACTCTGTGAGTGGAAGTCACTTATCACTGAGCAGTTTCTCAGAAGGCTTCTTTCCAGATTTCATCTGAGGATATTTCCTTTTTCACCATAGCCCTCTATGGGCTTCCAAATATCACTTTGCCAATTCTACAAGAACTGTCTTAGCGAGAGGCTTCTTGAGGGGAAAGCTGTAACTCTGTGAGATGATTTCACAGAACACAAAGAAGTTTCTCAGAAACCTTCTTTCTCTTTGTTATCGGAGGATATTTCTTTTGCCCCTATAGTCTTCAAAGGGATCCGAAATATCTGTTATCAGATTCCACAGAAATAAGGCTAGCAAAGAGATCCACGAAACACAGATGTAACTCTGTGAGTGGAAGTCACACATCACAGAGCAGTTTCTCAGAAAGCTTCTTTCCAGATTTCATCAGAGGATATTTCCTTTTTCACCATAGCCCTCGATGGGCTTCCAAATATCTCTTTTCCAATTCCACAAAAACTGTCTTAGCAAAAGGCTTCTTGAGGGGAAAGCTGTAACTCTGTGAAATGATTTCACAGTACACAAAGAAGTTTCTTAGAAAGCTTCTTTCTCTTTGTTATCGGAGGATATTTCCTTTTGCCCTATAGTCTTCAAAGGGATCCGAAATATCAGTTCTCAGATTCCACAGAAATAAGGCTAGCAAAGAGATCCACGAAATCCATATATAACTCTGTGAGATGAATTAATAGAAAACTAAGCAGTTTCTCAGAAAACTTCTATCCAGATTTCATCTGAGGATATTTACTTTTTCACCATAGTCCTCTATGGGCTTCCAAATATCACTTTGCCAATTCCACAAGAACTGTCTTAGCGAAAGGCTTCTTGAGGGGAAAGCTGTAACTCTGTAGGATGATTTCACAGAACACAAAGAAGTTTCTCAGAAAGCTTCTTTCTCTTTGTTATCGGAGGATATTTCCTTTGGCCCTATAGTCTTCAAAGGGATCCGAAATATCTGTTTTCAGATTCCACAGAAATAAGGCTATCAAAGAGATCCAGGAAATACAGATGTAACTCTGTGAGAAGAAATAAGATAACACTCAGCAGTTTCTCAGAAAGCTTCTTTCCAGATTTCATCTGAGGATATTTCCTTTTTCACCATAGCCCTCTAAAGGCTTCCAAATATCACTTTGCCAATTCCACAAGAACTGTCTTAGCGAAAGGCTTCTTGAGGGGAAAGCTGTAACTCTGTGAGATGATTTCACAGAACACAAAGAAGTTTCTCAGAAAGCTTCTTTCTCTTTGTTATCGGAGGATATTTCCTTTGGCCCTACAGTCTTCATAGGGATCCGAAATATCTGTTCTCAGATTCCACAGAAATACGGCTAGCAAAGAGATACACGAAATCCATATAAAACTCTGTGAGATGAATTAACAGAAAACTAAGCAGTTTCTCAGAAAGCTTCTTTCCAGATTTCATCTGAGGATATTTCCTTTTTCACCATAGCCCTCTAGGGGCTTCCAAATATCACTTTGCCAATTCCACAAGAAGTGTCTTAGCGAAAGGCTTCTTGAGGGGAAAGCTGTAACTCTGTGAGATGATTTCCCAGAACACAAAGAAGTTTCTCAGAAAGCTTCTTTCTCTTTGTTATCGGAGGATATTTCCTTTGGCCCTATAGTCTTCAAAGGGATCCGAAATATCTGTTCTCAGATTTTACAGAAATAAGGCTAGCAAAGAGATCCACGAAATACAGATATAACCCTGTGAGATGAATTAACAGAACACTAAGCAGTTTCTCAGAAAGCTTCTTTCCAGATTTCATCTGAGGATAGTTCCTTTTTCACCATAGCCCTCTATGGGCTTCCAAATATCACTTTGCCAATTCCACAAGAACTGTCTTAGCGAAAGGCTTCTTGAGGGGAAAGCTGTAACTCTGTGAGATGATTTCACAGAACACAAAGAAGTTTCTCAGAAAGCTTCTTTCTCTTTGTTATCGCAGGATATTTCCTTTGGCCCTATAGTCTTCCAAGGGATCCGAAATATCTGTTCTCAGATTCCACAGAAATAAGGCTAGCAAAGAGATCGACGAAATACAGATGTAACTCTGTGAGTGGAAGTCACACATCACAGAGGAGTTTCTCAGAAAGCTTCTTTCCAGATTTCATCTGAGTTTATTTCCTTTTTCACCATAGCGTCTATGGGCTTCCAAATATCTCTTTTCCAATTCCACAAGAACTGTCTTAGCGAAAGGCTACTTGAGGGGAAAGCTTTAACTCTGTGAGATGATTTCACAGAACAAAAAGAAGTGTCCCAGAAAGCTTCTTTCTCTTTGTTATCGGAGGATATTTCCTTTGGCCCTATAGTCTTCAAAGGGATCCGAAATATCTGTTCTCAGATTCCACAGAATTAAGGCTAGCAAAGAGATCCAGGAAATCCATATATAACTCTGTGAGATGAATTAACAGAAAACTAAGCAGTTTCTCAGAAAGCTTCTTTCCAGATTTCATCTGAGGATATTTCCTTTTTCACCATAGACCTCTATGGGCTTGCAAATATCACTTTGCCAATTCCACAAGAACTGACTTCGCGAAAGGCTTCTTGAGGGGACAGCTGTAACTCTGTAGGATGCTTTTACAGAACACAAAGAAGTTTCTCAGAAATCTTCTTTCTCTTTGTTATCGGAGGATATTTCCTTTGGCCCTATAGTCTTCAAAGGGATCCGAAATATCTGTTCTCAGATTCCACAGAAATAAGGCTAGCAAAGAGATCCACGAAATCCATATAAAACACTGTGAGATGAATTAACAGAAAACTAAGCAGTTTCTCAGAAAGCTTCTTTCCAGATTTCATCTGAGGATATTTCCTTTTTCACCATAGCCCTCTTTGGGCTTCCAAATATCACTTTGCCAATTCCACAAGAATTGTCTTAGCGAAAGGCTTCTTGAGGGGAAAGCTGTAACTCTGTGAGATGATTTCACAGAACACAAAGAAGTTTCTCAGAAAGCTTCTTTCTCTTTGTTATCGGAGGATATTTCCTTTGGCCCTATAGTCTTCAAAGGGATCCGAAATATCTGTTCTCAGATTCCACAGAAATAAGGCTAGCAAAGAGATCCAGGAAATCCATATATAACTCTGTGAGATGAATTAACAGAAAACAAAGCAGTTTCTCAGAAAGCTTCTTTCCAGATTTCATCCGAGGATATTTCCTTTTTCACCATAGCCCTCTATGGGCTTCCAAATATCACTTTGCCAATTCCACAAGAACTGTCTTAGCGAAAGGCTCTTGAGGGGACAGCTGTAACTCTGTAGGATGACTTCACAGAACACAAAGAAGTTTCTCAGAAATCTTCTTTCTCTTTGTTATCTGAGGATATTTCCTTTGGCCCTATAGTCTTCAAAGGGATCCGAAATATCTGTTCTCAGATTCCACAGAAATAAGGCTAGCAAAGAGATCCACGAAATACAGATGTAACTCTGTGAGATGAATTAACAGAACACTCAGCAGTTTCTCAGAAAGCTTCTTTCCACATTTCATCTAAGGATATTTCCTTTTTCACCATAGCCCTCTAAGGTCTTCCAAATATCACTTTGCCAATTCCACAAGAACTGTCTTAGCGAAAGGCTACTTGAGGGGAAAGCTGTAACTCTGTGAGATGATTTCACAGAACAAAAAGAAGTGTCCCAGAAAGCTTCTTTCTCTTTGTTATCGGAGGATATTTCCTTTGGCCCTATAGTCTTCAAAGGGACCGAAATATCTGTTCTCAGATTCCACAGAAATAAGGCTAGCAAAGAGATCCACGAAATCCATATATAACTCTGTGAGTTGAATTAACAGAAAACTAAGCAGTTTCTCAGAAAGCTTCTTTCCAGATTTCATCTGAGGATATTTCCTTTTTCACCATAGACTTCTATGGGCTTGCAAATATCACTTTGCCAATTCCACAAGAACTGACTTCGCGAAAGGCTTCTTGAGGGGACAGCTGTAAATCTCTAGGATGCTTTTACAGAACACAAAGAAGTTTCTCAGAAATCTTCTTTCTCTTTGTTATCGGAGGATATTTCCTTTGGCCCTATAGTCTTCAAAGGGATCCGAAATATCTGTTCTCAGATTCCACAGAAATAAGGCTAGCAAAGAGATCCACGAAATCCATATAAAACACTGTGAGATGAATTAACAGAAAACTAAGCAGTTTCTCAGAAAGCTTCTTTCCAGATTACATCTGAGGACATTTCCTTTTTCACCATAGCCTTCTATGGGCTTCCAAATATCACTTTGCCAATTCCACAAGAACTGTCTTAGCGAAAGGATTCTTGAGGGGAAAGCTGTAACTCTGTAGGATGATTTCACAGAACACAAAGAAGTTTCTCAGAAAGCTTCTTTCTCTTTGTTATCGGAGGATATTTCCTTTGGCCCTATAGTCTTCGAAGGGATCCGAAATATCTGTTCTCAGATTCCACAGAAATAAGGCTAGCAAAGAGATCCAGGAAATCCATATATAACTCTGTGAGATGAATTAACGGAAAACTAAGGAGTTTCTCAGAAAGCTTCTTTCCAGATTTCATCTGAGGATATTTCCTTTTTCACCATAGCCCTCTATGGGCTTCCAAATATCACTTTGCCAATTCCACAAGAACTGTCTTAGCGAAAGGCTCTTGAGGGGACAGCTGTAACTCTGTAGGATGACTTCACAGAACACAAAGAAGTTTCTCAGAAATCTTCTTTCTCTTTGTTATCTGAGGATATTTCCTTTGGCCCTATAGTCTTCAAAGGGATCCGAAATATCTGTTCTCAGATTCCACAGAAATAAGGCTAGCAAAGAGATCCACGAAATACAGATGTAACTCTGTGAGATGAATTAACAGAACACTCAGCAGTTTCTCAGAAAGCTTCTTTCCACATTTCATCTGAGGATATTTCCTTTTTCACCATAGCCCTCTAAGGTCTTCCAAATATCACTTTGCCAATTCCACAAAAACTGTCTTAGCGAAAGGCTTCATGAGGGGAAAGCTGTAACTCTGTGAGATGATTTAACAGAACACAAAGAAGTTTCTCAGAAAGCTTCTTTCTCTTTGTTATCGGGGGATATTTACTTTGGCCCTATAGTCTTCAAAGGGATCCGAAATATCTGTTCTCAGATTCCACAGGAATAAGGCTAGCAAAGAGATTCACGAAATCCATAAATAACTCTGTGAGATGAATTAACAGAACACTAAGCAGTTTCTCAGAAAGCTTCTTTCCAGATTTCATCTGAGGATATTTCCTTTTTCACCATAGCCCTCTATGGGCTTCCAAATATCACTTTGCCAATTCCACAAGAACTGTCTTAGCGAAAGCCTTCTTGAGGGGAAAGCTGTAACTCTGTAGGATGATTTCACAGAACACAAAGAAGTTTCTCAGAAATCTTCTTTCTCTTTGTTATCGGAGGATATTTCCTTTGGCTCTATAGTCTTCAAAGGTATCCGACATATCTGTTTTCAGATTCCACAGAAATAAGGCTAGCAAAGAGATCAAGGAAATACAGATGTAACTCTGTGAGATGAATTAAGATAACACTCAGGAATTTCTCAGAAAGCTTCTTTCCAGATTTCATCTGAGGATATTTCCTTTTACACCATAGCCCTCTAAGGGCTTCCAAATATCACTTTGCCAATTCCACAAGAACTGTCTCAGCGAAAGGCTTCTTGAGGGGAAAGCTGTAACTCTGTGAGATGATTTCACAGAACAAAAAGAAGTTTCTCAGAAATCTTCTTTCTCTTTGTTATCGGAGAATATTTCCTTTGGCCCTATAGTCTTCAAAGGCATCCGAAATATCTGTTCTCAGATTCTACAGAAATAAGGCTAGCAAAGAGATCCACGAAATACAGATGTAACTCTGTGAGTGGAAGTCACACATCACAGAGCAGTTTCTCAGAAAGCTTCTTTCCAGATTTCATCTGAGGATATTTCCTTTTTCACCATAGCCCTCTATGGGCTTCCAAATATCTCTTTTCCAATTCCACAAAAACTGTCTTAGCGAAAGGCTTCTTGAGCGGAAAGCTGTAACTCTGTGAGATGACTTCTCACGACACAAAGCAGTTTCTCAGAAAGCTTCTTTCCAGATTTCATCTGAGGATATTTCCTTTTTCACCATAGCCCTCTAGGGGTTGCAAATGTCACTTTGCCAAATCCACAAGAACTGTATTAGCGAGAGGCTTCTTGAGGGGAAAGCTGTAACTCTGTGTGATTATTTCACAGAACACAAAGAAGTTTCTCAGAAAGCTTCTTTCTGTTTGTTATCGGAGGATATTTACTTTGGCCCTACAGTCTTCAACGGGATCCGAAATATCTGTTATCAGATTCAACAGAAATAAGGCTAGCAAAGAGATCCACGAAATACAGATGTAACTCTGTGAGATGAATTAACAGAACACTCAGCAGTTTCTCAGAAAGCTTCTTTCCAGATTTCATCTGAGGATATTTCCTTTTTCACCAAAGCCCTCTATGGCCTTCCAAATATCACTTTGCCAATTACACAAGAACTGTCTTAGATAAAGGATTCCTGAGAGGAAAGCTGTAACTCTCTGAGATGATTTCAAAGAACACAAAGAAGTTTCTCAGAAAACTTCTTTCTCTTTGTTATGGGAGGATATTTCCTTTGGCCCTGTTGTCTTCAAATGGATCCGAAATATGTGTTCTCATATTCCACAGAAATAAGGCTAGCAAAGAGATCCACGAAATACAGATGTAACTCTGTGAGTGGAAGTCACTTATCACTGAGCAGTTTCTCAGAAGGCTTCTTTCCAGATTTCATCTGAGGATATTTCCTTTTTCACCATAGCCCTCTATGGGCTTCCAAATATCACTTTGCCAACTCTTCAAGAACTGTCTTAGCGAGAGGATTCTTGAGGGGAAAGCTGTAACTCTGTGAGATGATTTCACAGAACACAAAGAAGTTTCTCAGACAGCTTCTTTCTCTTTGTTATCGGAGGATATTTCCTTTGGCCCTATAGTCTTCAAAGGGATCCGAAATATCTGTTCTCAGATTCCACAGAAATAAGGCTAGCAAAGAGATCCAGGAAATCCATATATAACTCTGTGAGATGAATTAACAGAAAACAAAGCAGTTTCTCAGAAAGCTTCTTTCCAGATTTCATCCGAGGATATTTCCTTTTTCACCATAGCCCTCTATGGGCTTCCAAATATCACTTTGCCAATTCCACAAGAACTGTCTTAGCGAAAGGCTCTTGAGGGGACAGCTGTAACTCTGTAGGATGACTTCACAGAACACAAAGAAGTTTCTCAGAAATCTTCTTTCTCTTTGTTATCTGAGGATATTTCCTTTGGCCCTATAGTCTTCAAAGGGATCCGAAATATCTGTTCTCAGATTCCACAGAAATAAGGCTAGCAAAGAGATCCACGAAATACAGATGTAACTCTGTGAGATGAATTAACAGAACACTCAGCAGTTTCTCAGAAAGCTTCTTTCCACATTTCATCTAAGGATATTTCCTTTTTCACCATAGCCCTCTAAGGTCTTCCAAATATCACTTTGCCAATTCCACAAGAACTGTCTTAGCGAAAGGCTACTTGAGGGGAAAGCTGTAACTCTGTGAGATGATTTCACAGAACAAAAAGAAGTGTCCCAGAAAGCTTCTTTCTCTTTGTTATCGGAGGATATTTCCTTTGGCCCTATAGTCTTCAAAGGGACCGAAATATCTGTTCTCAGATTCCACAGAAATAAGGCTAGCAAAGAGATCCACGAAATCCATATATAACTCTGTGAGTTGAATTAACAGAAAACTAAGCAGTTTCTCAGAAAGCTTCTTTCCAGATTTCATCTGAGGATATTTCCTTTTTCACCATAGACTTCTATGGGCTTGCAAATATCACTTTGCCAATTCCACAAGAACTGACTTCGCGAAAGGCTTCTTGAGGGGACAGCTGTAAATCTCTAGGATGCTTTTACAGAACACAAAGAAGTTTCTCAGAAATCTTCTTTCTCTTTGTTATCGGAGGATATTTCCTTTGGCCCTATAGTCTTCAAAGGGATCCGAAATATCTGTTCTCAGATTCCACAGAAATAAGGCTAGCAAAGAGATCCACGAAATCCATATAAAACACTGTGAGATGAATTAACAGAAAACTAAGCAGTTTCTCAGAAAGCTTCTTTCCAGATTACATCTGAGGACATTTCCTTTTTCACCATAGCCTTCTATGGGCTTCCAAATATCACTTTGCCAATTCCACAAGAACTGTCTTAGCGAAAGGATTCTTGAGGGGAAAGCTGTAACTCTGTAGGATGATTTCACAGAACACAAAGAAGTTTCTCAGAAAGCTTCTTTCTCTTTGTTATCGGAGGATATTTCCTTTGGCCCTATAGTCTTCGAAGGGATCCGAAATATCTGTTCTCAGATTCCACAGAAATAAGGCTAGCAAAGAGATCCAGGAAATCCATATATAACTCTGTGAGATGAATTAACGGAAAACTAAGGAGTTTCTCAGAAAGCTTCTTTCCAGATTTCATCTGAGGATATTTCCTTTTTCACCATAGCCCTCTATGGGCTTCCAAATATCACTTTGCCAATTCCACAAGAACTGTCTTAGCGAAAGGCTCTTGAGGGGACAGCTGTAACTCTGTAGGATGACTTCACAGAACACAAAGAAGTTTCTCAGAAATCTTCTTTCTCTTTGTTATCTGAGGATATTTCCTTTGGCCCTATAGTCTTCAAAGGGATCCGAAATATCTGTTCTCAGATTCCACAGAAATAAGGCTAGCAAAGAGATCCACGAAATACAGATGTAACTCTGTGAGATGAATTAACAGAACACTCAGCAGTTTCTCAGAAAGCTTCTTTCCACATTTCATCTGAGGATATTTCCTTTTTCACCATAGCCCTCTAAGGTCTTCCAAATATCACTTTGCCAATTCCACAAAAACTGTCTTAGCGAAAGGCTTCATGAGGGGAAAGCTGTAACTCTGTGAGATGATTTAACAGAACACAAAGAAGTTTCTCAGAAAGCTTCTTTCTCTTTGTTATCGGGGGATATTTACTTTGGCCCTATAGTCTTCAAAGGGATCCGAAATATCTGTTCTCAGATTCCACAGGAATAAGGCTAGCAAAGAGATTCACGAAATCCATAAATAACTCTGTGAGATGAATTAACAGAACACTAAGCAGTTTCTCAGAAAGCTTCTTTCCAGATTTCATCTGAGGATATTTCCTTTTTCACCATAGCCCTCTATGGGCTTCCAAATATCACTTTGCCAATTCCACAAGAACTGTCTTAGCGAAAGCCTTCTTGAGGGGAAAGCTGTAACTCTGTAGGATGATTTCACAGAACACAAAGAAGTTTCTCAGAAATCTTCTTTCTCTTTGTTATCGGAGGATATTTCCTTTGGCTCTATAGTCTTCAAAGGTATCCGACATATCTGTTTTCAGATTCCACAGAAATAAGGCTAGCAAAGAGATCAAGGAAATACAGATGTAACTCTGTGAGATGAATTAAGATAACACTCAGGAATTTCTCAGAAAGCTTCTTTCCAGATTTCATCTGAGGATATTTCCTTTTACACCATAGCCCTCTAAGGGCTTCCAAATATCACTTTGCCAATTCCACAAGAACTGTCTCAGCGAAAGGCTTCTTGAGGGGAAAGCTGTAACTCTGTGAGATGATTTCACAGAACAAAAAGAAGTTTCTCAGAAATCTTCTTTCTCTTTGTTATCGGAGAATATTTCCTTTGGCCCTATAGTCTTCAAAGGCATCCGAAATATCTGTTCTCAGATTCTACAGAAATAAGGCTAGCAAAGAGATCCACGAAATACAGATGTAACTCTGTGAGTGGAAGTCACACATCACAGAGCAGTTTCTCAGAAAGCTTCTTTCCAGATTTCATCTGAGGATATTTCCTTTTTCACCATAGCCCTCTATGGGCTTCCAAATATCTCTTTTCCAATTCCACAAAAACTGTCTTAGCGAAAGGCTTCTTGAGCGGAAAGCTGTAACTCTGTGAGATGACTTCTCACGACACAAAGCAGTTTCTCAGAAAGCTTCTTTCCAGATTTCATCTGAGGATATTTCCTTTTTCACCATAGCCCTCTAGGGGTTGCAAATGTCACTTTGCCAAATCCACAAGAACTGTATTAGCGAGAGGCTTCTTGAGGGGAAAGCTGTAACTCTGTGTGATTATTTCACAGAACACAAAGAAGTTTCTCAGAAAGCTTCTTTCTGTTTGTTATCGGAGGATATTTACTTTGGCCCTACAGTCTTCAACGGGATCCGAAATATCTGTTATCAGATTCAACAGAAATAAGGCTAGCAAAGAGATCCACGAAATACAGATGTAACTCTGTGAGATGAATTAACAGAACACTCAGCAGTTTCTCAGAAAGCTTCTTTCCAGATTTCATCTGAGGATATTTCCTTTTTCACCAAAGCCCTCTATGGCCTTCCAAATATCACTTTGCCAATTACACAAGAACTGTCTTAGATAAAGGATTCCTGAGAGGAAAGCTGTAACTCTCTGAGATGATTTCAAAGAACACAAAGAAGTTTCTCAGAAAACTTCTTTCTCTTTGTTATGGGAGGATATTTCCTTTGGCCCTGTTGTCTTCAAATGGATCCGAAATATGTGTTCTCATATTCCACAGAAATAAGGCTAGCAAAGAGATCCACGAAATACAGATGTAACTCTGTGAGTGGAAGTCACTTATCACTGAGCAGTTTCTCAGAAGGCTTCTTTCCAGATTTCATCTGAGGATATTTCCTTTTTCACCATAGCCCTCTATGGGCTTCCAAATATCACTTTGCCAACTCTTCAAGAACTGTCTTAGCGAGAGGATTCTTGAGGGGAAAGCTGTAACTCTGTGAGATGATTTCACAGAACACAAAGAAGTTTCTCAGACAGCTTCTTTCTCTTTGTTATCGGAGGATATTTCTTTTGCCCCTATAGTCTTCAAAGGGATCCGAAATATCTGTTCTCAGATTCCACAGAAATAAGGCTAGCAAAGAGATCCACGAAATACAGATGTAACTCTGTGAGTGGAAGTCACACATCACAGAGCAGTTTCTCAGAAAGCTTCTTTCCAGATTTCATCAGAGGATATTTCCTTTTTCACCATAGCCCTCGATGGGCTTCCAAATATCTCTTTTCCAATTCCACAAAAACTGTCTTAGCAAAAGGCTTCTTGAGGGGAAAGCTGTAACTCTGTGAAATGATTTCACAGTACACAAAGAAGTTTCTCAGAAAGCTTCTTTCTCTTTGTTATCGGAGGATATTTCCTTTGGCCCTATAGTCTTCAAAGGGATCCGAAATATCAGTTCTCAGATTCCACAGAAATAAGGCTAGCAAAGAGATCCACGAAATCCATATATAACTCTGTGAGATGAATTAACAGAAAACTAAGCAGTTTCTCAGAAAACTTCTATCCAGATTTCATCTGAGGATATTTACTTTTTCACCATAGTCCTCTATGGGCTTCCAAATATCACTTTGCCAATTCCACAAGAACTGTCTTAGCGAAAGGCTTCTTTAGGGGAAAGCTGTAACTCGGTAGGATGATTTCACAGAACACAAAGAAGTTTCTCAGAAAGCTTCTTTCTCTTTGTTATCGGAGGATATTTCCTTTGGCCCTATAGTCTTCAAAGGGATCCGAAATATCTGTTTTCAGATTCCACAGAAATAAGGCTATCAAAGAGATCCAGGAAATACAGATGTAACTCTGTGAGAAGAAATAAGATAACACTCAGCAGTTTCTCAGAAAGCTTCTTTCCAGATTTCATCTGAGGATATTTCCTTTTTCACCATAGCCCTCTAAAGGCTTCCAAATATCACTTTGCCAATTCCACAAGAACTGTCTTAGCGAAAGGCTTCTTGAGGGGAAAGCTGTAACTCTGTGAGATGATTTCACAGAACACAAAGAAGTTTCTCAGAAAGCTTCTTTCTCTTTGTTATCGGAGGATATTTCCTTTGGCCCTACAGTCTTCATAGGGATCCGAAATATCTGTTCTCAGATTCCACAGAAATACGGCTAGCAAAGAGATACACGAAATCCATATAAAACTCTGTGAGATGAATTAACAGAAAACTAAGCAGTTTCTCAGAAAGCTTCTTTCCAGATTTCATCTGAGGATATTTCCTTTTTCACCATAGCCCTCTATGGGCTTCCAAATATCACTTTGCCAATTCCACAAGAAGTGTCTTAGCGAAAGGCTTCTTGAGGGGAAAGCTGTAACTCTGTGAGATGATTTCTCAGAACACAAAGAAGTTTCTCAGAAAGCTTCTTTCTCTTTGTTATCGGAGGATATTTCCTTTGGCCCTATAGTCTTCAAAGGGATCCGAAATATCTGTTCTCAGATTCTACAGAAATAAGGCTAGCAAAGAGATCCACGAAATACAGATATAACCCTGTGAGATGAATTAACAGAACACCCAGTTGTTTCTCAGAAAGCTTCTTTCCAGATTTCATCTGAGGATATTTCCTTTTTCACCATAGCCCTCTTTGGGCTTCCAAATATCACTTTGCCAATTCCACAAGAATTGTCTTAGCGAAAGGCTTCTTGAGGGGAAAGCTGTAACTCTGTGAGATGATTTCACAGAACACAAAGAAGTTTCTCAGAAAGCTTCTTTCTCTTTGTTATCGCAGGATATTTCCTTTGGCCCTATAGTCTTCCAAGGGATCCGAAATATCTGTTCTCAGATTCCACAGAAATAAGGCTAGCAAAGAGATCCACGAAATACAGATGTAACTCTGTGAGTGGAAGTCACACATCACAGAGGAGTTTCTCAGAAAGCTTCTTTCCAGATTTCATCTGAGTTTATTTCCTTTTTCACCATAGCGTCTATGGGCTTCCAAATATCTCTTTTCCAATTCCACAAGAACTGTCTTAGCGAAAGGCTACTTGAGGGGAAAGCTGTAACTCTGTGAGATGATTTCACAGAACAAAAAGAAGTGTCCCAGAAAGCTTCTTTCTCTTTGTTATCGGAGGATATTTCCTTTGGCCCTATAGTCTTCAAAGGGATCCGAAATATCTGTTCTCAGATTCCACAGAAATAAGGCTAGCAAAGAGATCCACGAAATCCATATATAACTCTGTGAGATGAATTAACAGAAAACTAAGCAGTTTCTCAGAAAGTTTCTTTCCAGATTTCATCTGAGGATATTTCCTTTTTCACCATAGACCTCTATGGGCTTGCAAATATCACTTTGCCAATTCCACAAGAACTGACTTCGCGAAAGGCTTCTTGAGGGGACAGCTGTAACTCTGTAGGATGCTTTTACAGAACACAAAGAAGTTTCTCAGAAATCTTCTTTCTCTTTGTTATCGGAGGATATTTCCTTTGGCCCTATAGTCTTCAAAGGGATCCGAAATATCTGTTCTCAGATTCCACAGAAAAAAGGCTAGCAAAGAGATCCACGAAATCTATATAAAACACTGTGAGATGAATTAACAGAAAACTAAGCAGTTTCTCAGAAAGCTTCTTTCCAGATTTCATCTGAGGATATTTCCTTTTTCACCATAGCCCTCTTTGGGCTTCCAAATATCACTTTGCCAATTCCACAAGAATTGTCTTAGCGAAAGGCTTCTTGAGGGGAAAGCTGTAACTCTGTGAGATGATTTCACAGAACACAAAGAAGTTTCTCAGAAAGCTTCTTTCTCTTTGTTATCGGAGGATATTTCCTTTGGCCCTATAGTCTTCCAAGGGATCCGAAATATCTGTTCTCAGATTCCACAGAAATAAGGCTAGCAAAGAGATCCACGAAATACAGATGTAACTCTGTGAGTGGAAGTCACACATCACAGAGGAGTTTCTCAGAAAGCTTCTTTCCAGATTTCATCTGAGTTTATTTCCTTTTTCACCATAGCGTCTATGGGCTTCCAAATATCTCTTTTCCAATTCCACAAGAACTGTCTTAGCGAAAGGCTACTTGAGGGGAAAGCTGTAACTCTGTGAGATGATTTCACAGAACAAAAAGAAGTGTCCCAGAAAGCTTCTTTCTCTTTGTTATCGGAGGATATTTCCTTTGGCCCTATAGTCTTCAAAGGGATCCGAAATATCTGTTCTCAGATTCCACAGAAATAAGGCTAGCAAAGAGATCCACGAAATCCATATATAACTCTGTGAGATGAATTAACAGAAAACTAAGCAGTTTCTCAGAAAGCTTCTTTCCAGATTTCATCTGAGGATGTTTCCTTTTTCACCATAGACCTCTATGGGCTTGCAAATATCACTTTGCCAATTCCACAAGAACTGACTTCGCGAAAGGCTTCTTGAGGGGACAGCTGTAACTCTGTAGGATGCTTTTACAGAACACAAAGAAGTTTCTCAGAAATCTTCTTTCTCTTTGTTATCGGAGGATATTTCCTTTGGCCCTATAGTCTTCAAAGGGATCCGAAATATCTGTTCTCAGATTCCACAGAAATAAGGCTAGCAAAGAGATCCACGAAATCCATATAAAACACTGTGAGATGAATTAACAGAAAACTAAGCAGTTTCTCAGAAAGCTTCTTTCCAGATTACATCTGAGGACATTTCCTTTTTCACCATAGCCTTCTGTGGGCTTCCAAATATCACTTTGCCAATTCCACAAGAACTGTCTTAGCGAAAGGATTCTTGAGGGGACAGCTGTAACTCTGTAGGATGATTTCACAGAACACAAAGAAGTTTCTCAGAAAGCTTCTTTCTCTTTGTTATCGGAGGATATTTCCTTTGGCCCTATAGTCTTCAAAGGGATCCGAAATATCTGTTCTCAGATTCCACAGAAATAAGGCTAGCAAAGAGATCCAGGAAATCCATATATAACTCTGTGAGATGAATTAACAGAAAACTAAGCAGTTTCTCAGAAAGCTTCTTTCCAGATTTCATCTGAGGATATTTCCTTTTTCACCATATCCCTCTATGGGCTTCCAAATATCACTTTGCCAATTCCACAAGAACTGTCTTAGCGAAAGGCTCTTGAGGGGACAGCTGTAACTCTGTAGGATGACTTCACAGAACACAAAGAAGTTTCTCAGAAATCTTCTTTCTCTTTGTTATCTGAGGATATTTCCTTTGGCCCTATAGTCTTCAAAGGGATCCGAAATATCTGTTCTCAGATTCCACAGAAATAAGGCTAGCAAAGAGATCCACGAAATCCATATATAACTCTGTGAGATGAATTAAGAGAACACTCAGCAGTTTCTCAGAAAGCTTCTTTCCAGATTTCATCTGAGGATACTTCCTTTTTCACCATAGCCCACTATGGGCTTCCAAACATCACTTTGCCAATTCCACAAGAACTCTCTTAGCGAAAGGCTTCTTGAGGGGAAAGCTGTAACTCTGTTAGATGATTTCACAGAACACAAAGAAGTTTCTCAGAAAGCTTCTTTCTCCTTGTTATCGGAGGGTATTTCCATTGGCTCTATAGTCTTCAAAGGGATCCGAAATATCTGTTCTGAGATTCTACAGAAATAAGGCTAGCAAAGAGATCCACGAAATACAGATGTAACTCTGTGAGATGAATTAACAGAACACTCAGCAGTTTCTCAGAACGCTTCTTTCCAGATTTCATGTGAGGATGTTTCCTTTTTCACCATAGCCCTCTATGGTCTTCCAAATATCACATTGCCAATTCCACAAGAATGGTCTTAGCGAAAGGCTTCTTGAGGGGACAGCTGTAACTCTGTAGGAAGATTTTACAGAACACAAAGAAGTTTCTCAGAAATCTTCTTTCTCTTTGTTATCGGAGGATATTTCCTTTGGCCCTATAGTCTTCAAAGGGATCTGAAATATCTGTTCTGAGATTCTACAGAAATAAGGCTAGCAAAGAGATCCACGAAATACAGATGTAACTCTGTGAGATGAATTAAGAGAACACTCAGCAGTTTCTCAGAAAGCTTCTTTCCAGATTTCATCTGAGAATATTTCCTTTTTCACCATAGCCCACTATGGGCTTCCAAACATCACTTTGCCAATTCCACAAGAACTCTCTTAGCGAAGGGTTCTTGAGGGTAAAGCTGTAACTCTGTGAGATGATTTAAGAGAACACAAAGAAGTTTCTCAGAAAGCTTCTTTCTCTTTGTTATCGGAGGATATTTCCATTGGCCCTATAGTCCTCAAAAGTACCCGAAATATCAGTTCTCACATTGTACAGAAATAAGGCTAGCAAAGAGATCCACGAAATACAGATGTAACTCTGTGAGATGAATTAACAGAACACTCAGAAGTTTCTCAGAAAGCTTCTTTCCAGATTTCATGTGAGGATATTTCCTTTTTCACCATAGCCCTCTATGGGCTTCCAAATATCACTTTGCCAATTCCACAAGAACTGTCTTAGCGAAAGGCTTCTAGAAGGGAAAGCTGTAACTCTGTGAGATGATTTCACAGAACACAAAGAAGTTTCTCAGAAAACTTCCTTCTCTTTGTTATCGGAGGATACTTCCTTTGGCCCTATAGTCTTCAAAGGGATCCGAAATATCTGTTCTCAGATTCCACTGAAATAAGACTAGCAAAGAGATCCACGAAATACAGTTATAACTCTGTGAGTGGAAGTCACATATCACTGAGCAGTTTCTCAGAAAGCTTCTTTACAGATTTCATCTGAGGATATTGCCTTTTTCACCATAGCCCTCTAGGGGCTTCCAAGTATCACTTTGCCAATTCCACAATAACTGTCTTAGCGAAAGGCTTCTTGAGCGGAAAGTTGTAACTCTGTGAGATGATTTCAGAGAACACAAAGAAGTTTCTCAGAAAGCTTCTTTCTCTTTGTTATCGGAGGATATTTCCTTTGGCCCTATTGTCTTCAAAGGGATCCGAAATATCTGTTCTCAGATTCCACAGAAATAAGGCTAGGAAAGAGATCCACGAGATACAGATATAACTCTGTGAGTGGAAGTCACATATCACAGAGCAGTTTCTCAGAAAGCTTCTTTCCAGATTTCATCTGAGGATATTTCCTTTTTCACCATAGCCCTCTTTGGGCTTCCAAATATCACTTTGCCAGTTCCACAAGAACTGTCTTAGCGAAAGGCTTCTTGAGGGGAAAGCTGTAACTCTGTGAGATGATTTCACAGGACATAAAGAAGTTTCTCAGAAAGCTTCTTTCTCCTTGTTATCGCAGGATATTTCCTTTGGCCCTATGGTCTTCAAAGAGATCCGAAATATCTGTTCTCAGAATCCACAGAAATAAGGCTAGCAAAGAGATCCACGAAATACAGATGTAACTCTGTGAGTGGAAGTCACACATCACAGAGCAGTTTCTCAGAAAGCTTCTTTCCAGATTTCATCAGAGGATATTTCCTTTTTCACCATAGCCCTCGATGGGCTTCCAAATATCTCTTTTCCAATTGCACAAAAACTGTCTTAGCAAAAGGCTTCTTGAGGTGAAAGCTGTAACTCTGTGAAATGATTTCACAGAACACAAAGAAGTTTCTCAAAAAGCTTCTTTCTCTTTGTTATCGGAGGATATTTCCTTTGGCCCTATAGTCTTCAAAGGGATCCGAAATATCTGTTCTCAGATTCTACAGAAATAACGCCAGCAAATAGATCCACGAAATACAGATATAACCCTGTGAGATGAATTAACAGAACACTAAGCAGTTTCTCAGAAAGCTTCTTTCCAGATTTCATCTGAGGATATTTCCTTTTTCACCATAGCCCTCTTTGGGCTTCCAAATATCACTTGCCAATTCCACAAGAATTATCTTAGCGAAAGGATTCTTGAGGGGAAAGCTGTAACTCTGTGAGTTGATTTCACAGAACACAAAGAAGATTCTCAGAAAGATTCTTTCTCTTTGTTATCGGAGGATATTTCCTTTGGCCCTATAGTCTTCAAAGGGATCCGAAATATCTGTTCTCAGATTCCACAGAAATAAGGCTAGCAAAGAGATCCACGAAATACAGATGTAACTCTGTGAGTGGAAGTCACACATCACAGAGGAGTTTCTCAGAAATCTTCTTTCCAGATTTCATCTGAGTTTATTTCCTTTTTCACCATAGCGTCTATGGGCTTCCAAATATCTCTTTTCCAATTCCACAAGAACTGTCTTAGCGAAAGGCTACTTGAGGGGAAAGCTGTAACTCTGTGAGATGATTTCACAGAACACAAAGAAGTGTCCCAGAAAGATTCTTTCTCTTTGTTATCGGAGGATATTTCCTTTGGCTCTATAGTCTTCAAAGGGATCCGAAATATCTGTTCTCAGATTCCAAAGAAATAAGGCTAGCAAAGAGATCCACGAAATCCATATATAACTCTGTGAGATGAATTAACAGAAAACTAAGCAGTTTCTCAGAAAGCTTCTTTCCAGATTTCATCTGAGGATATTTCCTTTTTCACCATAGACCTCTTTGGGCTTGCAAATATCACTTTGCCAATTCCACAAGAACTGACTTCGCGAAAGGCTTCTTGAGGGGACAGCTGTAACTCTGTAGGATGCTTTTACAGAACACAAAGAAGTTTCTCAGAAATCTTCTTTCTCTTTGTTATCGGAGGATATTTCCTTTGGCCCTATAGTCTTCAAAGGGATCCTAAATATCTGTTCTCAGATTCCACAGAAATAAGGCTAGCAAAGACATCCAGGAAATCCGTATATAACTCTGTGAGATGAATTAACAGAAAACTAAGCAGTTTCTAAGAAAGCATCTTTCCAGATTTCATCTGAGGATATTTCCTTTTTCACCATAGCCCTCTATGGGATTAAAAATATCACTTTGCCAATTCCACAAGAACTGTCTTAGCGAAAGGCTTCTTGAGGGGACAGCTGTAACTGTGTAGGATGATTTCACAGAACACAAAGAAGTTTCTCAGAAAGCTTCTTTCTCTTTGTTATCGGAGGATATTTCCTTTGGCCCTGTAGTCTTCAAAGGGATCCGAAATATCTGTTCTCAGATTCCACAGAAATAAAGCTAGCAAAGAGATCCACGAAATACAGATATAACTCTGTGAGATGAATTAACAGAAAAGTAAGCAGTTTCTCGAAATCTTCTTTCCAGAGTTCATCTGAGGATATTTCCTTTTTCACCATAGCCCTCTATGGACTTCCAAATATCACTTTTCAAATTCCATAAGAACTGTCTTAGCGAAAGGCTTCTTGAGGGGAAAGCTGTAACTCTTTGAGATGATTTCACAGAACACAAAGAAGTTTCTCAGAAAACTTCTTTCTCTTTTTTATCGGAGGATATTTCCTTTGGCTCTATAGTCTTCAAAGGGATCCGAAATATCTGTTCTCAGATTCTACAGAAATAAGGCTAGCAAAGAGATACACGAAATACAGATGAAACTCTGTCAGATGAATTAACAGAACACCCAGCAGTTTCTCAGAAAGCTTCTTTCCAGATTTCATCTGAGGATAGTTCCTTTTTCACCATAGCCCTCTATGGGCTTCCAAATATCACTTTGTCAATACCACAAGAACTGTCTTAGCGAAAGGCTTCTAGAGGGGAAAGCTGTAACTCTGTGAGATGATTTCACAGAACACAAAGAAGTTTCTCAGAAAACTTCCTTCTCTTTGTTATCGGAGGATACTTCCTTTGGCCCTATAGTCTTCAAAGGGATCCGAAATATCTGTTCTCAGATTCCACTGAAATAAGACTAGCAAAGAGATCCACGAAATACAGTTATAACTCTGTGAGTGGAAGTCACTTATCACTGAGCAGTTTCTCAGAAGGCTTCTTTACAGATTTCATCTGAGGATATTTCCTTTTTCACCATAGCCCTCTATGGGCTTCCAAATATCACTTTGCCAATTCCACAATAACTGTCTTAGCGAAAGGCTTCTTGAGGGGAAAGCTGTAACTCTGTGAGATGATTTCAGAGAACACAAAGAAGTTTCTCAGAAAGCTTCTTTCTCTTTGTTATCGGAGGATATTTCCTTTGGCCCTATTGTCTTCAAAGGGATCCGAAATATCTGTTCTCAGATTCCACAGAAATAAGGCTAGGAAAGAGATCCACGAAATACAGATATAACTCTGTGAGTGGAAGTCACATATCACAGAGCAGTTTCTCAGAAAGCTTCTTTCCAGATTTCATCTGAGGATATTTCCTTTTTCACCATAGCCCTCTTTGGGCTTCCAAATATCACTTTGCCAATTCCACAAGAACTGTCTTAGCGAAAGGCTTCTTGAGGGGAAAGCTGTAACTCTGTGAGATGATTTCACAGGACATAAAGAAGTTTCTCAGAAAGCTTCTTTCTCCTTGTTATCGCCGGATATTTCCTTTGGCCCTATGGTCTTCAAAGGGATCCGAAATATTTGTTCTCTGAATCCACAGAAATAAGGCTAGCAAAGAGATCCACGAAATACAGATGTAACTCTGTGAGATGAATTAACAGAACACTCAGCAGTTTCTCAGAAAGCTTCTTTCCAGATTTCATCTGAGGATATTTCCTTTTTCACCATAGCCCTCTATGGGCTTGCAAATGTCACTTTGCCAAATCCACAAGAACTGTATTAGCGAGAGGCTTCTTGAGGGGAAAGCTGTAACTCTGTGTGATTATTTCACAGAACACAAAGAAGTTTCTCAGAAAGCTTCTTTCTCTTTGTTATCGGAGGATATTTCCTTTGGCCCTGTAGTCTTCAAAGGGATCCGAAATATCTGTTCTCAGATTTCACAGAAATAAGACTAGGAAAGCGATCCAGGAAATACAGATGTAACTCTGTGAGATGAATTAAGAGAACACTCAGCAGTTTGTCAGAAAGCTTCTTTCCAGATTTCATCTGAGGATATTTTCTTTTTCACCATAGCCCTCTATGGGCCTGCAAATATCACTTTGCCAATTCCACAAGAACTGTCTTAGTGAAAGGCTTCTTGAGGAGGAAGCTGTAACTCTGTAGGATGATTTCACAGAACACAAAGAAGTTTCTCAGAAAGCTTCTTTCTCTTTGTTATCGGAGGATATTTCCTTTGGCCCTATAGTCTTCAAAGGGATCCGAAATATCTGTTCTCAGATTCCACAGAAATAAGACTAGCAAAGAGATCCACGAAATACAGCTGTAACTCTGTGAGATGAATTAACAGAACACTGAGCAGTTTCTCAGAAAGCTTCTTTCCAGATTTCATCTGAGGATATTTCCTTTTTCACCATAGCCCTCTATGGGCTTCCAAATATCACTTTGCCAATTCCACAAGAACTGTCTTAGCAAAAGGCTTCCTGAGTGGAAAGCTGTAACTCTGTGAGGTGATTCCACATAACACAAAGAAGTTTCTCAGAAAGCTTCTTTCTCTTTGTTATCGGAGGATATTTCTTTTGGCCCTATAGTCTTCAAAGGGATCCGAAATATCTGTTCTAGGATTCTACAGAAATAAGTCTAGCAAAGAGATCCACGAAATACAGAGGTAACTCTGTGATATGAATTAACATAACACTAAGCAGTTTCTCAAAAAGCTTCTTTCCAGATTTCATCTGAGGATATTTCCTTTTTCACCATAGCCCTCTAGGGGCTTCCAAATATCACTTTGCCAATTCGACAAGAACTGTCTTAGCGAAAGGCTTCTTGAGGGGAAAGCTGTAACTCTGTGAGGTGATTCCACATAACACAAAGAAGTTTCTCAGAAAGCTTCTTTCTCATTGTTATCGGAGGATATTTCCTTTGGCCCTATAGTCTTCAAAGGGAACCGAAATATCTGTTTTCAGATTCCACAGAAATAAGGCTAGCAAAGAGATCCAGGAAAAACAGATGTAACTCTCTGAGAAGAATTAAGATAACTCTCAGCAGTTTCTCAGAAAGCTTCTTTCCAGATTTCATCTGAGGATATTTCCTTTTTCACCATAGCCCTCTAAAGGCTTCCAAATATCACTTTGCCAATTCCACAAGAACTGTCTTAGCGAACGGCTTCTTGAGGGGAAAGCTGTAACTCTGTGAGATGATTTCACAGAACACAAAGAAGTTTCTCAGAAAGCTTCTTTCTCTTTGTTATCGGAGGATATTTCCTTTGGCCCTATAGTCTACATAGGGATCCGAAATACCTGCTCTCAGATTTCACAGAAATAAGGCTAGCAAAGAGATACACGAAATCCATATAAAACTCTGTGAGATGAATTAACAGAAAACTAAGCAGTTTCTCAGAAAGCTTCTTTCCAGATTTCATCTGAGGAAATTTCCTTTTCACCATAGCCCTCTATGGGCTTCCAAATATCACTTTGCCAATTCCACAAGAACTGTCTTAGCAAAAGGCTTCTTGAGGAGGAAGCTGTAACTCTGTAGGATGATTTCACAGAACACGAAGAAGTTTCTCAGAAAGCTTCTTTCTCTTTGTTATTGGAGGATATTTCCTTTGGCCCTATAGTCTTCAAAGGGATCCAAAATATCTGTTCTCAGATTTCACAGAAATAATACTAGGAAAGCGATCCAGGAAATACAGACGTAACTCTGTGAGATGAATTAAGAGAACACTCAGCAATTTGTCAGAAGGCTTCTTTCCAGATTTCATCTGAGGATATTTCCTCTTTCATCTTAGGCCTCTATGGGCTTCCATATATCACTTTGCAAATTCCACAAGAACTGTCTAAGCGAGAGGCTTCTTGAGGGGAAAGCTGTAACTCTGTGAGATGATTTCAAAGAACACAAAGAAGTTTCTCAGAAAGCTTCTTTCTCTTTGTTATCGGAGGATATTTCCTTTGGCCCTATAGTCTTCAAAGGCATCCGAAATATCTGTTCTCAGAATGCACAGAAATAAGGCTAGCAAAGACATCCACGAAATACAGATGTAACTCTGTGAGATGAATTAACAGAACACTAAGCAGTTTCTCAGAAAGCTTCTTTCCAGATTTCATGTGAGGATATTTCCTTTTTCACCATAGCCCTCTATGGGCTTCCAAATATCACTTTGCCAATTCCACAAGAACTGTCCTAGCGAAAGGCTTCTGGAGGGGAAAGCTGTAACTCTGTGAGATGATTTAACAGAACACAATGACGTTCCTCAGAAAGCTTCTTTTTCTTTGTTATCGGAGGATATTTCCTTTGGCCCTATAGTCTTCAAAGGCATCCGAAATATCTGTTCTCAGAATGCACAGAAATAAGGCAAGAAAGAGATCCAGGAAATACAGGTGTAACTCTGTGAGATGAATTAACAGAACACTCAGCAGTTTCTCAGAAAGCTTCTTTCCAGGTTTCATTCGAGGATATTTCCTTTTTCACCATAGCCCTCTATGGGCTTCCAAATATTACTTTGCCAATTCCACAAGAACTGTCTTAGCGAAAGGCTTCTTGAGGGGAAAGCTGTAACTCTGTGAGATGATTTAACAGAACACAAAGAAGTTTCTCAAAAAGCTTCTTTCTCTTTGTTATCGGAGAATATTTCTTTTGGCCCTATAATCTTCAAAGGGATCCGAAATATCTGTTCTCAGATTCCACAGAAATAAGACTAGCAAAGAGATCCACGAAATACAGCTGTAACTCTGTCAGATGAATTAACAGAACACTCAGCAGTTTCTCAGAAAGCTTCTTTCCAGATTTCATGTGAGGATATTTCCTTTTTCACCATAGCCCTCTATGGGCTTCCAAATATCACTTTGCCAATTCCACAAGAAGTGTCTTAGCGAAAGGCTTCCTGAGTGGAAAGCTGTAACTCTGTGAGATGATTTCACAGATCACAAAGCAGTTTCTCAGAAAGCTTCTTTCTCTTTGTTATCGGAGGATATTTCCTTTGGCCCTATAGTCTTCAAAGGGATCCGAAATATCTGTTCTCAGATTCCACAGAAATAAGGCTATCAAAGAGATCCACGAAATACAGATGTAACTCTGTGAGTGGAAGTCACACATCACAGAGCAGTTTCTCAGAAAGCTTCTTTCCAGATTTCATCTGAGGATATTTCCTTTTTCACCATAGCCCTCTATGGGCTTCCAAATATCACTTTGCCAATTCCACAAGAACTGAATTAGCAAAAGGCTTCTTGAGGGGAAAGCTGTAACTCTGTGAGATGATTTCAGAGAACACAAAGAAGTTTCTCAGAAAGCTTCTTTCTCTTTGTTATCGGAGGATATTTCCTTTGGCCCTATAGTCTTCAAAGGGATCCGAAATATCTGTTCTAGGATTCTACAGAAATAAGTCTAGTAAAGAGATCCACGAAATACAGAGGTAACTCTGTGATATGAATTAACAGAACACTAAGCAGTTTCTCAAAAAGCTTCTTTCCAGATTTCATCTGAGGATATTTCCTTATTCACCATAGCCCTCTAGGGGCTTCCATATATCACTTTTCCAATTCCACCAGAACTGTCTTAGCGAAAGGCTTCTTCAGGGGAAAGCTGTAACTCTGTGAGGTGATTTCACATAACACAAAGAAGTTTCTCAGAAAGCTTCTTTCTCATTTTTATCGGACGATATTTCCTTTGGCCCTATAGTCTTCAAAGGGATCCGAAATATCTGTTCTCAGATTCCACAGAAATAAGGCTAGCAAAGAGATCCACGAAATAGAGATGTAACTCTGTGAGTGGAAGTCACACATCACAGAGCAGTTTCTCAGAGAGCTTCTTTCCAGATTTCATCTGAGGACATTTCCTTTTTCACCATAGCCCTCTATGGGCTTCCAAATATCACTTTGCCAATTCCACAAGAACTGTCTTAGCGAAAGGCTTCTTGAGGGGAAAGCTGTTACTCTGTGAGATGATTTCACAGAACACAAAGAAGTTTCTCAGAAAGCTTCTTGCTCTTTGTTATCGGAGGATATTTACTTTGCCCCTATAGTCTTCAAAGGGATCCGAAATATCTGTTCTCAGATTCCACAGAAATAAGGCTAGCAAAGAGATCCACAAATACAGAGGTAACTCTGTGAGATGAATTAACAGAACACTAAGCAGTTTCTCAGAAAGCTTCTTTCCAGATTTCATCTGAGGTTATTTCCTTTTCACCATAGCCCTCTAGGGGCTTCCAAATATCACTTTGCCAATTCAACAAGAACTGTCTTAGCGAAAGTGTTCTTGAGGGGAATGCTGTAACTCTGTGAGATGATTCCACAGAACACAAAGAAGTTTCTAAGAAAGCTTCTTTCTCATTGTTATCGAAGGATATTTCCTTTGGCCCTATAATCTTCAAAGGGATCCGAAATATCTGTTCTCAGATTCCACAGAAATAAGACTAGCAAAGAGATCCACGAAATACAGCTGTAACTCTGTGAGATGAATTAACAGAACACTCAGTAGTTTCTCAGAAACCTTCTTTCCAGATTTCATGTGAGGATATTTCCTTTTTCACCATAGCCCTCTAAGGGCTTCCAAATATCACTTTGCCAATTCCACAAGAACTGTCTTAGCAAAAGGCTTCCTGAGTGGAAAGCTGTAACTCTGTGAGATGATTTCACAGAACACAAAGAAGTTTCTCAGAAAGCTTCTTTCTCTTTGTTATCGGAGGATATTTCTTTTGGACCTATAGTCTTCAAAGGAACCCGAAATATCTGTTCTCAGATTCCACAGAAATAAGGCTAGCAAAGAGATCCACGAAATACAGATGTAACTCTGTGAGTGGAAGTCACACATCACAGAGCAGTTTCTCAGAAAGCTTCTTTCCAGATTTCATCTGAGGATATTTCCTTTTTCACCATAGCCCTCTATGGGCTTCCAAATATCACTTTGCCAATTCCACAAGAACTTTCTTAGCTAAAGGCTTCTTGAGGGGAAAGCTGTAACTCTGTGAGATGATTTCACAGAACACAAAGAAGTTTCTCAGAAAGCTTCTTTCTCTTTGTTATCGGAGGATATTTCCTTTGGACCTATAGTCTTCAAAGGGATCCGAAATATCTGTTCTAGGATTCTACAGAAATAAGTCTAGCAAAGAGATCCACGAAATACAGAGGTAACTCTGTGATATGAATTAACATAACACTAAGCAGTTTCTCAAAAAGCTTCTTTCCAGATTTCATCTGAGGATATTTCCTTTTTCACCATAGCCCTCTATGGGCTTCCAAATATCACTTTTCCAATTCCACCAGAACTGTCTTAGCGAAAGGCTTCCTGAGTGGAAAGCTGTAACTCTGTGAGATGATTTCACAGAACACAAAGAAGTTTCTCAGAAAGCTTCTTTCTCTTTGTTATCGGAGGATATTTCTTTTGGACCTATAGTCTTCAAAGGAACCCGAAATATCTGTTCTCAGATTCCACAGAAATAAGGCTATCAAAGAGATCCACGAAATACAGATGTAAATCTGTGAGTGGAAGTCACACATCACAGAGCAGTTTCTCAGAAAGCTTCTTTCCAGATTTCATCTGAGGATATTTCCTTTTTCACCATAGCCCTCTATGGGCTTCCAAATATCACTTTGCCAATTCCACAAGAACTGTCTTAGCAAAAGGCTTCTTGAGGGGAAAGCTGTAACTCTGTGAGATGATTTCACAGAACACAAAGAAGTTTCTCAGAAAGCTTCTTTCTCTTTGTTATCGGAGGATATTTCCTTTGGCCCTATAGTCTTCAAAGGGATCCGAAATATCTGTTCTAGGATTCTACAGAAATAAGTCTCGCAAAGAGATCCACGAAATACAGAGGTAACTCTGTGATATGAATTAACAGAACACTAAGCAGTTTCTCAAAAAGCTTCTTTCCAGATTTCATCTGATGATATTTCCTTATTCACCATAGCCCTCTAGGGGCTTCCAAATATCACTTTTCCAATTCTACCAGAACTGTCTTAGCGAAAGGTTTCTTCAGGGGAAAGCTGTAACTCTGTGAGGTGATTTCACATAACACAAAGAAGTTTCTCAGAAAGCTTCTTTCTCATTGTTATCGGAGGATATTTCCTTTGGCCCTATAGTCTTCAAAGGGATCCGAAATATCTGTTCTCAGATTCCACAGAAATAAGGCTAGCAAAGAGATCCACGAAATACAGATGTAACTCTGTGAGTGGAAGTCACACATCACAGAGCAGTTTCTCAGAAAGCTTCTTTCCAGATTTCATCTGAGGATATTTCCTTTTTCTCCATAGCCGTCTATGGGCTTCCAAATATCACTTTGCCAATTCCACAAGAACTGTCTTAGTGAAATGCTTCTTGAGGGGAAATCTGTAACTCTGTGAGATGATTTCAAAGAACACAAAGAAGTTTCTCAGAAAACTTCTTTCTCTTTGTTATCGGAGGATATTTCCTTTGGCCCTATAGTCTTCAAAGGGATCCGAAATATCTGTTCTCAGATTCCACAGAAATAAGGCTAGCAAAGAGATCCACGAAAAACAGATTTAACTCTGTGAGATGAATTAACAGAACACTAAGCAGTTTCTCAGAAAGCTTCTTTCCAGTTTTCATCTGAGAATATTTCCTTTTTCACCATAGCCCTCTATGGGCTTCCAAATATCACTTTGCCAATTCCACAAGAACTATCTTAGCGAAAGGCTTCTTGAGGGGAAAGCTGTAACTCTGTGAGATGATTTCACAGAACACAAAGAAGTTTCTCAAAAAGCTTCTTTCTCTTTGTTATCGGAGGATATTTCCTTTGGCCCTATAGTCTTCAAAGGGATCCGAAATATCTGTTCTCAGATTCCACAGAAATAATACTAGCAAAGAGATCCACGAAATACAGCTGTAACTCTGTGAGATGAATTAACAGAACACTAAGCAGTTTCTCAGAAAGCTTCTTTCCAGATTTCATCTGAGGATATTTCCTTTTTCACCATAGCCCTCTATGGGCTTCCAAATATCACTTTGCCAATTCCAGAAGAACTGTCTTAGCGAAAAGCTTCCTGAGTGGAAAGCTGTAACTCTGTGAGATGATTCCACAGAACATAAAGAAGTTTCTCAAAAAGATTCTTTCCTTCTGTTATCGAAGGATATTTCATTTGGCCCTATAATCTCCAAAGGGATCCGAAATATCTGTTCTCAGATTCCACAGAAATCAGGCTAGCAAAGAGATCCACAAAATACAGATGTAAAACTGTGAGTTGAATTAACAGAACACTAAGCAGTTTCTCAGAAAGCTTCTTTCCAGATTTCATCTGAGGATATTCCCTTTTTCACCATAGCCCTCTATGGCCTTCCAAATATCACTTTGCCAATTCCACAAGAACTGTCTTAGTGAAAGGCTTCCTGAGGGGAAAGCTGTAACTCTGTGAGACGATTTCACAGAACACAAAGAAGTTTCTCAGAAAGCTTCTTTCTCTTTGTTATCGGAGGATATTTCCTTTGGCCCTATAGTCTTCAAAGGGTTGCGAAATATCTGTTCTCAGATTCCACAGAAATAAGGCTAGCAAAGAGATCCACGATATACAGATGTAACTCTGTGGGATGAATTAACAGAACACTAAGCAGTTTCTCAGAAAGCTTCTTTCCAGATTTCATGTGAGGATATTTCTTTTTCACCATAGCCCTCTATGGGCTTCCAAATATCACTTTGCAATTCCACAAGAACTGTCTTAGCGAAAGGCTTCTTGAGGGGAAATCTGTAACTCTGTGAGATGATTTAACAGAACACCATGACGTTCCTCAGAAAGCTTCTTTTTCTTTGTTATCGGAGGATATTTCCTTTGGCCCTATAGTCTTCAAAGGCATCCGAAATATCTGTTCTCAGATTCCACAGAAATAAGGCAAGAAAGAGATCCAGGAAATACAGGTGTAACTCTGTGAGATGAATTAACAGAACACTCAGCAGTTTCTCAGAAAGCTTCTTTCCAGATTTCATGTGAGGATATTTCCTTTTTCACCATAGCCCTCTAGGGGCTTCCAAATATCACTTTGCCAATTCCACAAGAACTGTCTTAGCTAAAGGCTTCTTGAGAGGAAAGCTGTAACTCTGTGAGATGATTTAACAGAACACAAAGAAGTTTCTCAGAAAGCTTCTTTCTCTTTGTTATCGGAGGATATTTCCTTTGGCCCTATAGTCTCCAAAGGGATCCGAAATATCTGTTCTCAGATTCCACAGAAATAAGGCCAGCAAAGAGATCCAGGAAATACAGCTGTATCTCTGTGAGATGAATTAACCAAACACTAAGCATTTTCTCAGAAAGCTTCTTTCCAGATTTCATCTGAGGATATTTCCTTTTTCACCATAGCCCTCTATGGGCTTCCAAATATCACTTTGCCAATTCCACAGGAATTGTCTTAGCGAAAGGCTTATTGAGGGGAAAGCTGTAACTCTTTGAGATGATTTCACAGAAAACAAAAAGTTTCTCAGGAAGCTTCTTTCTCTTTGTTATCGGAGGATATTTCCTTTGGCCCTATATTCATCAAAGGGATCCGAAATATCTGTTCTCAGATTCCAAAGAAATAAGGCTAGCAAAGCGATCCACGAAATACAGATGTAACTCTGTGAGATTAAATAACAGAACACTAAGCAGTTTCTCAGAAAGCTTCTTTCCAGATTTCATGTGAGGATATTTCCTTTTTCACCATAGCCCTCTATGGGCTTCCAAATATCACTTTGCCAATTCCACAAGAACTGTCCTAGCGAAAGGCTTCTTGAGGGGAAAGCTGTAACTCTGTGAGATGATTTCACAGAACACAAAGAAGTTTCTCAGAAAACTTCTTTCTCTTTGTTATCGAAGGTTATTTCCTTTGGCCCTATAGTCTTCAAAGGGATCCGAAATATCTATTCTCAGATTCCACAGAAATAAGGCTAGCAAAGAGATCCACGAAAAACAGATGTAGCTCTGTGAGATGAATTAACAGAACACTAAACTGTTTCTCAGAAAGCTTCTTTCCAGATTTCATCTGAGAATATTTCCTTTTTCACCATAGCCCTCTATGGGCTTCAAAATATCACTTTGCCAATTCCACAATAACTATCTTAGCGAAAGGCTTCTTGAGGGGAAAGCTGTAACTCTGTGAGATGATTTCACAGAACACAAAGAAGTTTCTCAAAAAGCTTCTTTCTCTTTGTTATCGGAGGATATTTCCTTTGGCCCTATAGTCTTCAAAGGGATCCGAAATATCTGTTCTCAGATTCCACAGAAATAATACTAGCAAAGAGATCCACGAAATACAGCTGTAATCCTGTGAGATGAATTAACAGAACACTAAGCAGTTTCTCAGAAAGCTTCTTTCCAGATTTCATCTGAGGATATTTCCTTTTTCACCATAGCCCTCTATGGGCTTCCAAATATCACTTTGCCAATTCCACAAGAACTGTCTTAGCGAAAGGCTTCCTGAGTGGAAAGCTGTAACTCTGTGAGATGATTCCACAGAACACAAAGAAGTTTCTGAAAAAGATTCTTTCCTTCTGTTATCGAAGGATATTTCATTTGGCCCTATAATCTCCAAAGGGATCCGAAATATCTGTTCTCAGATTCCACAGAAATCAGGCTAGCAAAGAGATCCACAAAATACAGATGTAAAACTGTGAGTTGAATTAACAGAACACTAAGAAGTTTCTCAGAAAGCTTCTTTCCAGATTTCATCTGAGGATATTTCCTTTTTCACCATAGCCCTCTATGGGCTTCCAAATATCACTTTGCCAATTCCACAAGAACTGTCTTAGCGAAAGTCTTCCTGAGTGGAAAGCTGTAACTCTGTGAGATGATTTCACAGAACACAATGACGTTCCTCAGAAAGCTTCTTTTTCTTTGTTATTGGAGGATATTTCCTTTGGCCCTACAGTCTTCAAAGGGATCCGAAACATCTGTTCTCAGATTCCACAGAAATAAGGCTAGCAAGGCGATCCACGAAATACAGATGTAACTCTGTGAGTGGAAGTCACACATCACAGAGCAGTTTCTCAGAAAGCTTCTTTCCAGATATCATCTGAGGGTATTTCCTTTTTCACCACAAACCCCTATGGGCTTCCAAATATCACTTTGCCAATTCCACAAGAACTGTCTTAGCGAAAGGCTTCTTGAGGGGAAAGCTGTAACTCTGTGAGATGATTTCACAGAACACAAAGAAGTTTCTCAGAAAGCTTCTTTCTCTTTGTTATCGGAGGATATTTCCCTTGGCCCTATAGTCTTCAAAGGGATCCGAAATATCTGTTCTCAGATTCCACAGAAATAAGACTAGCAAAGAGATCCACGAAATACAGCTGTAACACTGTGAGGTGAATTAACAGAACACTCAGCAGTTTCTCAGAAAGCTTCTTTCCAGATTTCATCTGAGGATATTTCCTTTTTCACCATAGCCTTCTATGGGCTTCAAAATATCACTTTGCCAATTCCACAAGAACTGTCTTAGCGAAAGGCTTCCTGAGTGGAAAGTTGTAACTCTGTGAGATGATTTCAAAGAACACAAAGAAGTTTCTCAGAAAGCTTATTTCTCTTTGTTATCGGAGGATATTTCTTTTGGACCTATAGTCTTCAAAGGAATCCGAAATACCTGTTCTCAGATTCCACAGAAATAAGGCTAGCAAAGAGATCCACGAAATACAGATGTAACTCTGTGAGTGGAAGTCACACATCACAGAGCAGTTTCTCAGAAAGTTTCTTTCCAGATTTCATCTGAGGATATTTCCTTTTTCACCATAGCCCTCTATGGGCTTCCAAATATCACTTTGCCAATTCCACAAGAACTTTCTTAACGAAAGGCTTCCTGAGCGGAAAGCTGTAACTCTGTGAGATGATTTCGCAGAACACAAAGAAGTTTCTCAGAAAGCTTCTTTCTCTTTGTTATCGGAGGATATTTCTTTTGGCCCTATAGTCTTCAAAGGGATTGAAATATCTGTTCTCAGATTCCACAGAAATAAGGCCAGCAAAGAGATCTAGGAAATACAGAGGTAACACTGTGAGATGAATTAACAGTACACTTAGCAGTTTCTCAGAAAGCTTCTTTCCAGATTTCATCAGAGGATATTTCCTTTTTCACCGTAGCCCTCTATGGGCTTCCAAATATCACTTTGCCAATTCCACAAGAACTGTCTTAGCGAAAGGCTTCTTGAGGGGAAAGCTGTTACTCTGTGAGATGATTTCTGAGAACACAAAGAAGTTTCTCAGAAAGCTTCTTGCTCTTTGTTATCGGAGGATATTTACTTTGCCCCTATAGTCTTCAAAGGGATCCGAAATATCTGTTCTCAGATTCCACAGACATAAGGCTAGCAAAGATATCCACGAAATACAGAGATAACTCTGTGAGATGAATTAACAGAACACTAAGCAGTTTCTCAGAAAGCTTCTTTCCAGATTTCATATGAGAATATTTCCTTTTTCACCATAGCCCTCTAGGGGCTTCCAAATATCACTGTTCCAATTCCACAAGAACTGTCTTAGCGAAAGGCTTCTTGAGCGGAAAGCTGTAACGCTGTGAGATGATTTCACAGAAAACAAAAAGTTTCTCAGAAAGCTTCTTTCTCTATGTTATCAGAGGATATTTCCTTTGGCCCTATATTCATCAAAGGGATCCGAAATATCTGTTCTCAGATTCCACAGAAATAAGGCTAGCAAAGAGATCCACGAAATACAGATGTAACTCTGTGAGTTGAAGTCACACATCACACAGCAGTTTCTCAGAAAGCTTCTTTCCAGATTTCATCTGAGGATATTTCCTTTTTCACCATAGCCCTCTATGGGCTTCCAAATATCACTTTGCCAATTCCACAATATCTGTCTTAGTGAAATGCTTCTTGTGGGGAAAGCTGTATCTCTGTGAGATGATTTCAAAGAACACAAAGAAGTTTCTCAGAAATCTTCTTTCTCTTTGTTATCGGAGGATATTTATTTTTTACCTATAGTCTTCAAAGGGATCCGAATTATCTGTTCTCAGATTCCACAGAAATAAGGCTAGCAAAGAGATCCACGAAATACAGATGTAACTCTGTGAGTTGAAGTCACACATCACAGAGCAGTTTCTCAGAAAGCTTCTTTCCAGATTTCATCTGAGGATATTTCCTTTTTCACCATAGCCCTCTATGGGCTTCCAAATATCTCTTTGCCAATTCCACAGGAACTGTCTTAGGGAAAGGGTTTTGAGGGGAAAGCTGTAACTCTGTGAGATGATTTCACAGAACACAAAGAAGTTTCTCAGAAAGCTTCTTTCTCTTTGTTATCGGAGGATATTTCCTTTTGCCCTCTAGTCTTCAAAGGGATCCGAAATATCTGTTCTCAGATTCCACAGAAATAAGGCTAACAAAGAGATCCACGAAAAACAGATGTAACTCTGTGAGATGAATTAACAGAACACTAAGCAGTTTCTCAGAAAGCTTCTTTCCAGATTTCATCTGAGAATATTTCCTTTTTCACCATAGCCCTCTATGGGCTTCAAAATATCACTTTGCCAATTCCACAAGAACTATCTTAGCGAAAGGCTTCTTGAGGGGAAAGCTGTAACTCTGTGAGATGATTTCACAGAACACAAAGAAGTTTCTCAAAAAGCTTCTTTCTCTTTGTTATCGGAGGATATTTCCTTTGGCCCTATAGTCTTCAAAGGGATCCGAAATATCTGTTCTCAGATTCCACAGAAATAATACTAGCAAAGAGATCCACGAAATACAGCTGTAGCTCTGTGAGATGAATTAACAGAACACTAAGCAGTTTCTCAGAAAGCTTCTTTCCAGATTTCATCTGAGGATATTTCCTTTTTCACCATAGCCCTCTATGGGCTTCCAAATATTACTTTGCCAATTCCACAAGAACTGTCTTAGCGAAAGGCTTCTTGAGGGGAAAGCTGTAACTCTGTGAGATGATTTAACAAAACACAAAGAAGTTTCTCAAAAAGCTTCCTTCTCTTTGTTATCAGAGGATATTTCCTTTGGCCCTATATTCTTCAAAGGGATCCGAAATATCTGTTCTCAGATTCCACAGAAATAATACTAGCAAAGAGATCGACGAAATACAGCTGTGACTCTGTGAGATGAATAAACAGAACACTAATCAGTTTCTCAGAAAGCTTCTTTCCAGATTTCATCTGAGGATATTTCCTTTTTCACCATAGCCCTCTATGGGCTTCCAAATATCACTTTGCCAATTCCACAAGAACTGTCTTAGCGAATGGCTTCCTGAGTGGAAAGCTGTAACTCTGTGAGATGATTCCACAGAACACAAAGAAGTTTCTGAAAAAGATTCTTTCCTTCTGTTATCGAAGGATATTTCATTTGGCCCTATAATCTCCAAAGGGATCCGAAATATCTGTTCTCAGATTCCACAGAAATCAGGCTAGCAAAGAGATCCACAAAATACAGATGTAAAACTATGAGTTGAATTAACAGAACACTAAGCAGTTTCTCAGAAAGCTTCTTTCCAGATTTCATCTGAGGATATTCCCTTTTTCACCATAGCCCTCTATGGCCTTCCAAATATCACTTTGCCAATTCCACAAGAACTGTCTTAGTGAAAGGCTTCCTGAGGGGAAAGCTGTAACTCTGTGAGACGATTTCACAGAACACAAAGAAGTTTCTCAGAAAGCTTCTTTCTCTTTGTTATCGGAGGATATTTCCTTTGGCCCTATAGTCTTCAAAGGGTTCCGAAATATCTGTTCTCAGATTCCACAGAAATAAGGCTAGCAAAGAGATCCACGATATACAGATGTAACTCTGTGGGATGAATTAACAGAACACTAAGCAGTTTCTCAGAAAGCTTCTTTCCAGATTTCATGTGAGGATATTTCCTTTTTCACCATAGCCCTCTATGGGCTTCCAAATATCACTTTGCCAATTCCACAAGAACTGTCCTAGCGAAAGGCTTCTGGAGGGGAAAGCTGTAACTCTGTGAGATGATTTAACAGAACACAAAGAAGTTTCTCAAAAAGCTTCTTTCTCTTTGTTATCGGAGGATATTTCCTTTGGCCCTATAATCTTCAAAGGGATCCGAAATATCTGTTCTCAGATTCCACAGAAATAAGAATAGCAAAGAGATCCACGAAACACAGCTGTAACTCTGTGAGATGAATTAACAGAACACTCAGCAGTTTCTCAGAAAGCTTCTTTCCAGATTTCATCTGAGGATATTTCCTTTTTCACCATAGCCCTCTATGGGCTTCCAAATATCACTTTGCCAATTCCACAAGAACTGTCTTAGCGAAAGGCTTCCTGAGTGGAAAGCTGTAACTCTGTGAGGTGATTTCACAGAACACAAAGAAGTTTCTCAGAAAGCTTCTTTCTCTTTGTTAACGGAGGATATTTCTTTTGGACCTATAGTCTTCAAAGGAACCCGAATTATCTGTTCTCAGATTCCACAGAAATAAGGCTAGCAAAGAGATCCACGAAATACAGATGTAACTCTGTGAGTGGAAGTCACACATCACAGAGCAGTTTCTCAGAAAGCTTCTTTCCAGATTTCATCTGAGGATATTTCCTTTTTCACCATAGCCCTCTATGGGCTTCCAAATATCATTTTGCCATTTCCACAAGAACTGTCCTAGCGAAAGGCTTCTTGAGGGGAAAGCTGTAACTGTGTGAGATGATTTCACAGAACACAAAGAAGTTTCTCAGAAAACTTCTTTCTCTTTGTTATCGGAGGATATTTCCTTTGGCCCTATAGTCTTCAAAGGGATCCGAAATATCTGTTCTCAGATTCCACAGAAATAAGGCTAGCAAAGAGATCCACGAAAAACAGATGTAACTCTGTGAGATGAATTAACAGAACACTAAGCAGTTTCTCAGAAAGCTTCTTTCCAGATTTCATCTGAGAATATTTCCTTTTTCACCATAGCCCTCTATGGGCTTCAAAATATCACTTTGCCAATTCCACAAGAACTATCTTAGCGAAAGGCTTCTTGAGGGGAAAGCTGTAACTCTGTGAGATGATTTCACAGAACACAAAGAAGTTTCTCAAAAAGCTTCTTTCTCTTTGTTATCGGAGGATATTTCCTTTGGCCCTATAGTCTTCAAAGGGATCCGAAATATCTGTTCTCAGATTCCACAGAAATAATACTAGCAAAGAGATCCACGAAATACAGCTGTCACTCTGTGAGATGAATTAACAGAACACTCAGCAGTTTCTCAGAAAGCTTCTTTCCAGATTTCATCTGAGGATATTTCCTTTTTCACCATAGCCCTCTATGGGCTTCCAAATATCACTTTGCCAATTCCACAAGAACTGTCTTAGCGAAAGGCTTCCTGAGTGGAATGCTGTAACTCTGTGAGATGATTTCACAGAACACAAAGAAGTTTCTCAGAAAGCTTCTTTCTCTTTGTTATCGGAGGATATTTCTTTTGGACCTATAGTCTTCAAAGGAACCCAAAATATCTGTTCTCAGATTCCAAAGAAATAAGGCTATCAAAGAGATCCACGAAATACAGATGTAACTCTGTGAGTGGAAGTCACACATCACAGAGCAGTTTCTCAGAAAGCTTCTTTCCAGATTTCATCTGAGGATATTTCCTTTTTCACCATAGCCCTCTATGGGCTTCCAAATATCACTTTGCCAATTCCACAAGAACTGTCTTAGCAAAAGGCTTCTTGAGGGGAAAGCTGTAACTCTGTGAGATGATTTCACAGAACACAAAGAAGTTTCTCAGAAAGCTTCTTTCTCTTTGTTATCGGAGGATATTTCCTTTGGCCCTATAGTCTTCAAAGGGATCCGTAATATCTGTTCTAGGATTCTACAGAAATAAGTCTAGCAAAGAGATCCACGAAATACAGAGGTAACTCTGTGATATGAATTAACAGAACACTAAGCAGTTTCTCAAAAAGCTTCTTTCCAGATTTCATCTGAGGATATTTCCTTATTCACCATAGCCCTCTAGGGGCTTCCAAATATCACTTTTCCAATTCCACCAGAACTGTCTTAGCGAAAGGCTTCTTCAGGGGAAAGCTGTAACTCTGTAAGGTGATTTCACATAACACAAAGAAGTTTCTCAGAAAGCTTCTTTCTCATTGTTATCGGAGGATATTTCCTTTGGCCCTATAGTCTTCAAAGGGATCCGAAATATCTGTTCTCAGATTCCACAGAAATAAGGCTAGCAAAGAGATCCACGAAATACAGATGTAACTCTGTGAATGGAAGTCACACATCACAGAGCAGTTTGTCAGAGAGCTTCTTTCCAGATTTCATCTGAGGACATTTCCTTTTTCACCATAGCCCTCTATGGGCTTCCAAATATCACTTTGCCAATTCCACAAGAACTGTCTTAGCGAAAGGCTTCTTGAGGGGAAAGCTGTTACTCTGTGAGATGATTTCACAGAACACAAAGAAGTTTCTCAGAAAGCTTCTTGCTCTTTGTTATCGGAGGATATTTACTTTGCCCCTATAGTCTTCAAAGGGATCCAAAATATCTGTTCTCAGATTCCACAGATATAAGGCTAGCAAAGAGATCCACAAATACAGAGGTAACTCTGTGAGATGAATTAACAGAACACTAAGCAGTTTCTCAGAAAGCTTCTTTGCAGATTTCATCTGAGGTTATTTCCTTTTCACCATAGCCCTCTAGGGGCTTCCAAATATCACTTTGCAAATTCAACAAGAAGTGTCTTAGCGAAAGTGTTGTTGAGGGGAAAGCTGTAACTCTGTGAGATGATTCCACAGAACACAAAGAAGTTTCTAAGAAAGCTTCTTTCTCATTGTTATCGGAGGATATTTCCTTTGGCCCTATAATCTTCAAAGGGATCCGAAATATCTGTTCTCAGATTCCACAGAAATAAGACTAGCAAAGAGATCCACGAAATACAGCTGTAACTCTGTGAAATGAATTAACAGAACACTCAGCAGTTTCTCAGAAAGCTTCTTTCCAGATTTCATCTGAGGATATTTCCTTTTTCACCATAGCCCTCTATGGGCTTCCAAATATCACTTTGCCAATTCCACAAGAACTGTCTTAGCAAAAGGCTTCCTGAGTGGAAAGCTGTAACTCTGTGAGATGATTTCACAGAACACAAAGAAGTTTCTCAGAAAGCTTCTTTCTCTTTGTTATCGGAGGATATTTCTTTTGGACCTATAGTCTTGAAAGGAACCCGAAATATCTGTTCTCAGATTCCACAGAAATAAGGCTAGCAAAGAGATCCACGAAATACAGATGTAACTCTGTGAGTGGAAGTCACACATCACAGAGCAGTTTCTCAGAAAGCTTCTTTCCAGATTTCATCTGAGGATATTTCCTTTTTCACCATAGCCCTCTATGGGCTTCCAAATATCACATTTCCAATTCCACAAGAACTTTCTTAGCAAAAGACTTCTTGAGGGGAAAGCTGTAACTCTGTGAGATGATTTCACAGAACACAAAGAAGTTTCTCAGAAAGCTTCTTTCTCTTTGTTATCGGAGGATATTTCCTTTGGCCCTATAGTCTTCAAAGGGATCCGAAATATCTCTTCTAGGATTCTACAGAAATAAGACTAGCAAAGAGATCCACGAAATACAGAGATAACTCTGTGATATGAATTAACATAACACTAAGCAGTTTCTCAAAAAGCTTCTTTCCAGATTTCATCTGAGGATATTTCCTTTTTCACCATAGCCCTCTAGGGGCTTCCAAATATCACTTTGCCAATTCCACAAGAACTGTCTTAGCGAAAGGCTTCTTGAGGGGAAAGCTGTAACTCTGTGAGGTGATTTCACATAACACAAAGAAGTTTCTCAGAAAGCTTCTTTCTCATTGTTATCGGAGGATATTTCCTTTGGCCCTATAGTCTTCAAAGGGATCCGAAATATCTGTTCTCAGATTCCACAGAAATAAGACTAGCAAAGAGATCCACGACATACAGAAGTAACTCTGTGAGTGGAAGTCACACATCACAGAGCAGTTTCTCAGAAAGCTTCTTTCCAGATTTCATCTGAGGATATTTCCTGTTTCACCATAGCCCTCTATGGGCTTCCAAATATCACTTTGCCAATTCCACAAGAACTGTCTTAGTGAAATGCTTCTTGAGGGGAAATCTGTAACTCTGTGAGATGATTTCAAAGAACACAAAGAAGTTTCTCAGAAAACTTCTTTCTCTTTGTTATCGTAGGATATTTCCTTTGGCCCTATAGTCTTCAAAGGGATCCGAAATATCTGTTCTCAGATTCCACAGAAATAAGGCTAGCAAAGAGATCCACGAAATACAGATGTAACTCTTTGAGATGAATTAACAGAACACTAAGCAGTTTCTCAGAGAGCTTCTTTCCAGATTTCATCTGAGGACATTTCCTTTTTCACCATAGCTCTCTATGGGCTTCCAAATATCACTTTGCCAATTCCACAAGAACTGTCTTAGCGAAAGGCTTCTTGAGGGGAAAGCTGTTACTCTGTCAGATGATTTCACAGAACACAAAGAAGTTTCTCAGAAAGCTTCTTGCTCTTTGTTATCGGAGGATATTTACTTTGCCCCTATAGTCTTCAAAGGGATCCGAAATATCTGTTCTCAGATTCCACAGACATAAGGCCAGCAAAGAGATCCACAAATACAGAGGTAACTCTGTGAGATGAATTAACAGAACACTAAGCAGTTCCACAGAAAGCTTCTTTCCAGATTTCATCTGAGGTTATTTCCTTTTCACCATAGCCCTCTAGGGGCTTCCAAATATCACTTTGCCAATTCAACAAGAAGTGTCTTAGCGAAAGTGTTCTTGAGGAGAAAGCTGTAACTCTGTGAGATGATTTCACAGAACACAAAGAAGTTTCTAGGAAAGCTTCTTTCTCATTGTTATCGGAGGATATTTTCTTTGGCCCTATAGTCTTCAAAGGGATCCGAAATATCTGTTCTCAGATTCCACAGAAATAAGGCTAGCAAAGAGATCCAGGAAATACAGATGTAACTCTTTGAGATGAATTAACAGAACACTCAGCAGATTCTCAGAAAGCTTCTTTCCAGATTTCATCTGAGGATATTTCCTTTTTCACCATAGCCCTCTAAGGGCTTCCAAATTTCACTTTACCAATTCCACAAGAACTGTCTTAGCGAAAGGCTTCCTTAGGGGAAAGCTGTAACTCTGTGTGATGATTTCACAGAAAACAAAGAAGTTTCTCAGAAAGCTTCTTTCTCTTTGTTATCGGAGGATATTTCCTTTGGCCCTATAGTCTTCAAAGGGATTGATATATCTGTTCTCAGATTCCACACAAATAAGGCCAGCAAAGAGATCTAGGAAATACAGATGTAACTCTATGAGATGAATTAACAGAACACTTAGCAGTTTCTCAGAAAGCTTCTTTCCAGATTTCATCTGAGGATATTTCCTTTTTCACCATAGCCCTCTATGGGCTTCCAAATATCACTTTGCCAATTCCACAAGAACTGTCTTAGCGAAAGGCTTCTTGAGGGGAAAGCTGTAACTCTGTGAGATGATTCCACAGGACACAAAGAAGTTTCTCAAAAAGATTCTTACCTTCTGTTATCGAAGGATATTTCATTTGACCCTATAATCTCCAAAGGGATCCGAAATATCTGTTCTCAGATTCCACAGAAATCAGGCTAGCAAAGAGATCCACAAAATACAGATGTAAGACTATGAGTTGAATTAACAGAACACTAAGCAGTTTCTCAGAAAGCTTCTTTCCAGATTTCATCTGAGGATATTCCCTTTTTCACCATAGCCCTCTATGGCCTTCCAAATATCACTTTGCCAATTCCACAAGAACTGTCTTAGTGAAAGGCTTCCTGAGGGGAAAGCTGTAGCTCTGTGAGACGATTTCACAGAACACAAAGAAGTTTCTCAGAAAGCTTCTTTCTCTTTGTTATCGGAGGATATTTCCTTTGGCCCTATAGTCTTCAAAGGGTTCCGAAATATCTGTTCTCAGATTCCACAGAAATAAGGCTAGCAAAGAGATCCACGATATACAGATGTAACTCTGTGGGATGAATTAACAGAACACTAAGCAGTTTCTCAGAAAGCTTCTTTCCAGATTTCATGTGAGGATATTTCCTTTTTCACCATAGCCCTCTATGGGCTTCCAAATATCACTTTGCCAATTCCACAAGAACTGTCCTAGCGAAAGGCTTCTGGAGGGGAAAGCTGTAACTCTGTGAGATGATTTAACAGAACACAATGACGTTCCTCAGAAAGCTTCTTTTTCTTTGTTATCAGAGGATATTTCCTTTGGCCCTATAGTCTTCAAAGGCATCCGAAATATCTGTTGTCAGATTCCACAGAAATAAGGCAAGAAAGAGATCCAGGAAATACAGGTGTAACTCTGTGAGATGAATTAACAGGACACTCAGCAGTTTCTCAGAAAGCTTCTTTCCAGGTTTCATCTGAGGATATTTCCTTTTTCACCATAGCCCTCTATGGGCTTCCAAATATTACTTTGCCAATTCCACAAGAACTGTCTTAGCGAAAGGCTTCTTGAGGGGAAAGCTGTAACTCTGTGAGATGATTAACAGAACACAAAGAAGTTTCTCAAAAAGCTTCTTTCTCTTTGTTATCGGAAGATATTTCCTTTGGCCCTATAATCTTCAAAGGGATCCGAAATATCTGTTCTCAGATTCCACAGAAATAAGACTAGCAAAGAGATCCACGAAATACAGCTGTAACTCTGTGAGATGAATTAACAAAACACTCAGAAGTTTCTCAGAAAGCTTCTTTCCAGATTTCATCTGAGGATATTTCCTTTTTCACCATAGCCCTCTATGGGCTTCCAAATATCACTTTGCCAATTCCACAAGAACTGTCTTAGCGAAAGGCTTCCTGAGTGGAAAGCTGTAACTCTGTGAGATGATTTCACAGAACACAAAGAAGTTTCTCAGAAAGCTTCTTTCTCTTTGTTATCTTAGGATATTTCTTTTGGACCTATAGTCTTCAAAGGAACCCGAAATATCTGTTCTCAGATTCCACAGAAATAAGGCTAGCAAAGAGATCCACGAAATACAGATGTAACTCTGTGAGTGGAAGTCACACATCACAGAGCAGTTTCTCAGAAAGCTTCTTTCCAGATTTCATCTGAGGATATTTCCTTTTTCACCATTGCCCTCTATGGGCTTCCAAATATCACTTTGCCAATTCCACAAGAACTGTCCTAGCGAAAGGCTTCTTGAGGGGAAAGCTGTAACTCTGTGAGATGATTTCACAGAACACAAAGAAGTTTCTCAGAAAACTTCTTTCTCTTTGTTATCGGAGGATATTTCCTTTGGCCCTATAGTCTTCCAAGGGATCCGAAATATCTGTTCTCAGATTCCACAGAAATAAGGCTAGCAAAGAGATCCACGAAAAACAGATGTAACTCTGTGAGATTAATTAACAGAACACTAAGCAGTTTCTCAGAAAGCTTCTTTCCATATTTCATCTGAGAATATTTCCTTTTTCACCATAGCCCTCTATGGGCTTCAAAATATCACTTTGCCAATTCCACAAGAACTATCTTAGCGAAAGGATTCTTGAGGGGAAAGCTGTAACTCTGTGAGATGATTTCACAGAACACAAAGAAGTTTCTCAAAAAGCTTCTTTCTCCTTGTTATCGGAGGATATTTCCTTTGGCCCTATAGTCTTCAAAGGGATCCGAAATATCTGTTCTCAGATTCCACAGAAATAATACTAGCAAAGAGATCCACGAAATACAGCTGTAACTCTGTGAGATGAATTAACAGAACACTAATCAGTTTCTCAGAAAGCTTCTTTCCAGATTTCATCTGAGGATATTTCCTTTTTCACCATAGCCCTCTATGGGCTTCCAAATATCTCTTTGCCAATTCCACAAGAACTGTCTTAGCGAATGGCTTCCTGAGTGGAAAGCTGTAACTCTGTGAGATGATTCCACAGAACACAAAGAAGTTTCTGAAAAAGATTCTTTCCTTCTGTTGTCGAAGGATATTTCATTTGGCCCTATAATCTCCAAAGGGATCCGAAATATCTGTTCTCAGATTCCACAGAAATCTGGCTAGCAAAGAGATCCACAAAATACAGATGTAAAACTATGAGTTGAATTAACAGAACACTAAGCAGTTTCTCAGAAAGCTTCTTTCCAGATTTCATCTGAGGATATTCCCTTTTTCACCATAGCCCTCTATGGCCTTCCAAATATCACTTTGCCAATTCCACAAGAACTGTCTTAGTGAAAGGCTTCCTGAGGGGAAAGCTGTAACTCTGTGAGACGATTTCACAGAACACAAAGAAGTTTCTCAGAAAGCTTCTTTCTCTTTGTTATCGGAGGATATTTCCTTTGGCCCTATAGTCTTCAAAGGGTTCCGAAATATCTGTTCTCAGATTCCACAGAAATAAGGCTAGCAAAGAGATCCACGATATACAGATGTAACTCTGTGGGATGAATTAACAGAACACTAAGCAGTTTCTCAGAAAGCTTCTTTCCAGATTTCATGTGAGGATATTTCCTTTTTCACCATAGCCCTTATGGGCTTCCAAATATCACTTTGCCAATTCCACAAGAACTGTCCTAGCGAAAGGCTTCTGGAGGGGAAAGCTGTAACTCCGTGAAATGATTTAACAGAACACAAAGAAGTTTCTCAGAAAGCTTCTTTCTCTTTGTTATCGGAGGTTATTTCCTTTGGCCCTATAGTCTTCAAAGGGTTCCGAAATATCTGTTCTCAGATTCCACAGAAATAAGGCTAGCAAAGAGATCCACGATATACAGATGTAACTCTGTGGGATGAATTAACAGAACACTAAGCAGTTTCTCAGAAAGCTTCTTTCCAGATTTCATGTGAGGATATTTCCTTTTTCACCATAGCCCTCTATGGGCTTCCAAATATCACTTTGCCAATTCCACAAGAACTGTCTTAGCGAAAGGCTTCTGGAGGGGAAAGCTGTAACTCTGTGAGATGATTTAACAGAACACAAAGAAGTTTCTCAAAAAGCTTCTTTCTCTTTGTTATCGGAGGATATTTCCTTTGGCCCTATAATCTTCAAAGGGATCCGAAATATCTGTTCTCAGATTCCACAGAAATAAGACTAGCATAGAGATCCACGAAACATAGCTGTAACTCTGTGAGATGAATTAACAGAACACTCAGCAGTTTCTCAGAAAGCTTCTTTCCAGATTTCATCTGAGGATATTTCCTTTTTCACCATAGCCCTCTATGGGCTTCCAAATATCACTTTGCCAATTCCACAAGAACTGTCTTAGCGAAAGGCTTCCTGAGTGGAAAGCTGTAACTCTGTGAGGTGATTTCACAGAACACAAAGAAGTTTCTCAGAAAGCTTCTTTCTCTTTGTTATCGGAGGATATTTCTTTTGGACCTATAGTCTTCAAAGGAACCCGAAATATCTGTTCTCAGATTCCACAGAAATAAGGCTAGCAAAGAGATCCACGATATACAGATGTAACACTGTGAGTGGAAGTCACACATCACAGAGCAGTTTCTCAGAAAGCTTCTTTCCAGATTTCATCTGAGGATATTTCCTTTTTCACCATAGCCCTCTATGGGCTTCCAAATATCATTTTGCCAATTCCACAAGAACTGTCCTAGCGAAAGGCTTCTTGAGGGGAAAGCTGTAACTCTGTGAGATGATTTCACAGAACACAAAGAAGTTTCTCAGAAAACTTCTTTCTCTTTGTTATCGGAGGATATTTCCTTTGGCCCTATAGTCTTCAAAGGGATAAGAAATATCTGTTCTCAGATTCCACAGAAATAAGGCTAGCAAAGAGATCCACGAAAAACAGATGTAACTCTGTGAGATGAATTAACAGAACACTAAGCAGTTTCTCAGAAAGCTTCTTTCCAGATTTCATCTGAGAATATTTCCTTTTTCACCATAGCCCTCTAAGGGCTTCAAAATATCACTTTGCCAATTCCACAAGAACTATGTTAGCGAAAGGCTTCTTGAGGGGAAAGCTGTAACTCTGTGAGATGATTTCACAGAACACAAAGAAGTTTCTCAGAAAGCTTCTTTCTCTTTGTTATCGGAGGATATTTCCTTTGGCCCTATAGTCTTCAAAGGGATCCGAAATATCTGTTCTCAGATTCCACAGAAATAATACTAGCAAAGAGATCCACGAAATAGAGCTGTAACTCTGTGAGATGAATTAACAGAACACTAATCAGTTTCTCAGAAAGCTTCTTTCCAGATTTCATCTGAGGATATTTCCTTTTTCACCATAGCCCTCTATGGGCTTCCAAATATCACTTTGCCAATTCCACAAGAACTGTCTTAGCGAATGGCTTCCTGAGTGGAAAGCTGTAACTCTGTGAGATGATTCCACAGAACACAAAGAAGTTTCTGAAAAAGATTCTTTCCTTCTGTTATCGAAGGATATTTCATTTGGCCCTATAATCTCCAAAGGGATCCGAAATATCTGTTCTCAGATTCCACAGAAATCAGTCTAGCAAAGAGATCCACAAAATACAGATGTAAAACTATGAGTTGAATTAACAGAACACTAAGCAGTTTCTCAGAAAGCTTCTTTCCAGATTTCATCTGAGGATATTCCCTTTTTCACCATAGCCCTCTATGGCCTTCCAAATATCACTTTGCCAATTCCACAAGAACTGTCTTAGTGAAAGGCTTCCTGAGGGGAAATCAGTAACTCTGTGAGACGATTTCACAGAACACAAAGAAGTTTCTCAGAAAGCTTCTTTCTCTTTGTTATCGGAGGATATTTCCTTTGGCCCTATAGTCTTCAAAGGGTTCCGAAATATCTGTTCTCAGATTCCACTGAAATAAGACTAGCAAAGAGATCCACGATATACAGATGTAACTCTGTGGGATGAATTAACAGAACACTAAGCAGTTTCTCAGAAAGCTTCTTTCCAGATTTCATGTGAGGATATTTCCTTTTTCACCATAGCCCTTATGGTCTTCCAAATATCACTTTGCCAATTCCACAAGAGCTGTACTAGCGAAAGGCTTCTGGAGGAGAAAGCTGTAACTCTGTGAGATGATTTAACAGAACACAATGACGTTCCTCAGAAAGCTTCTTTTTCTTTGTTATCGGAGGATATTTCCTTTGGCCCTATAGTCTTCAAAGGCATCCGAAATATCTGTTCTCAGAATGCACAGAAATAAGGCAAGAAAGAGATCCAGGAAATACAGGTGTAACTCTGTGAGATGAATTAACAGAACACTCAGCAGTTTCTCAGAAAGCTTCTTTCCAGGTTTCATCTGAGGATATTTCCTTTTTCACCATAGCCCTCTATGGGCTTCCAAATATTACTTTGCCAATTCCACAAGAACTGTCTTAGCGAAAGGCTTCTTGAGGGGAAAGCTGTAACTCTGTGAGATGATTTAACAGAACACAAAGAAGTTTCTCAAAAAGCTTCTTTCTCTTTGTTATCGGAGAATATTTCCTTTGGCCCTATAATCTTCAAAGGGATCCGAAATATCTGTTCTCAGATTCCACAGAAATAAGACTAGCAAAGAGATCCACGAAATACAGCTGTAACTCTGTGAGATGAATTAACAGAACACTCAGCAGATTCTCAGAAAGCTTCTTTCCAGATTTCATCTGAGGATATTTCCTTTTTCACCATAGCCCTCTAAGGGCTTCCAAATTTCACTTTGCCAATTCCACAAGAACTGTCTTAACGAAAGGCTTCCTTAGGGGAAAGCTGTAACTCTGTGAGATGATTTCACAGAAAACAAAGAAGTTTCTCAGAAAGCTTCTTTCTCTTTGTTATCGGAGGATATTTCCTTTGGCCCTATAGTCTTCAAAGGGATTGAAATATCTGTTCTCAGATTCCACACAAATAAGGCCAGCAAAGAGATCTAGGAAATACAGATGTAACTCTGTGAGATGAATTAACAGAACACTTAGCAGTTTCTCAGAAAGCTTCTTTCCAGATTTCATCTGAGGATATTTCCTTTTTCACCATAGCCCTCTATGGGCTTCCAAATATCATTTTGCCAATTGCACAAGAACTGTCTTAGCGAAAGGCTTCTTGAGGGGAAAGCTGTAACGCTGTGAGATGATTCCACAGGACACAAAGAAGTTTCTCAAAAAGATTCTTTCCTTCTGTTATCGAAGGACATTTCATTTGGCCCTATAATCTCCAAAGGGATCCGAAATATCTGTTCTCAGATTCCACAGAAATCAGGCTAGCAAAGAGATCCACAAAATACAGATGTAAGACTATGAGTTGAATTAACAGAACACTAAGCAGTTTCTCAGAAAGCTTCTTTTCAGATTTCATCTGAGGATATTCCCTTTTTCACCATAGCCCTCTATGGCCTTCCAAATATCACTTTGCCAATTCCACGAGAACTGTCTTAGTGAAAGGCTTCCTGAGGGGAAAGCTGTAACTCTGTGAGACGATTTCACAGAACACAAAGAAGTTTCTCAGAAAGCTTCTTTCTCTTTGTTATCGGAGGATATTTCCTTTGGCCCTATAGTCTTCAAAGGGTTCCGAAATATCTGTTCTCAGATTCCACAGAAATAAGGCTAGCAAAGAGATCCACGATATTCAGATGTAACTCTGTGGGATGAATTAACAGAACACTAAGCAGTTTCTCAGAAAGCTTCTTTCCAGATTTCATGTGAGGATATTTCCTTTTTCACCATAGCCCTCTATGGGCTTCCAAATATCACTTTGCCAATTCCACAAGAACTGTCCTAGCGAAAGGCTTCTGGAGGGGAAAGCTGTAACTCTGTGAGATGATTTAACAGAACACAATGACGTTCCTCAGAAAGCTTCTTTTTCTTTGTTATCGGAGGATATTTCCTTTGGCCCTATAGTCTTCAAAGGCATCCGAAATATCTGTTGTCAGATTCCACAGAAATAAGGCAAGAAAGAGATCCAGGAAATACAGGTGTAACTCTGTGAGATGAATTAACAGAACACTCCGCAGTTTCTCAGAAAGCTTCTTTCCAGATTTCATCTGAGGATAATTCCTTTTTCACCATAGCCCACTATGGGCTTCCAAATATCACTTTGCCAATTCCACAATAACTGTCTTAGCGTAAGGCTTCCTGAGTGGAAAGCTGTAACTCTGTGAGATGATTTCACAGAACACAAAGAAGTTTCTCAGAAAGCTTCTTTCTCTTCGTTATCGGAGGATATTTCCTTTGGCCCTATATTCTTCAAAGGGATCCGAAATATCTGTTCTCAGATTCCACAGAAATAAGGCTAGCAAAGAGATCTACGAAATACAGATGTAACTCTGTGAGTGGAAGTCACACATCACAGAGCAGTTTCTCAGAAAGCTTCTTTCCAGATTTCATGTGAGGATATTTCCTTTTTCACCATAGCCCTCTATGGGCTTCCAAATATCATTTTTCCAATTCCACAAGAACTGTCCTAGCGAAAGGCTTCTTGAGGGGAAAGCTGTAACTCTGTGAGATGATTTCACAGAACACAAAGAAGTTTCTCAGAAAACTTCTTTCTCTTTGTTATCGGAGGATATTTCTTTTGGACCTATAGTCTTCAAAGGAACCCGAAATATCTGTTCTCAGATTCCACAGAAATAAGGCTATCAAAGAGATCCACGAAATACAGATGTAACTCTGTGAGTGGAAGTCACACATCACAGAGCAGTTTCTCAGAAAGCTTCCTTCCAGATTTCATCTGAGGATATTTCCTTTTTCACCATAGCCCTCTAAGGGGTTCCAAATATCACTTTGCCAATTCCACAAGAACTGTCTTAGCAAAAGGCTTCTTGAGGGGAAAGCTGTAACTCTGTGAGATGATTTCACAGAACACAAAGAAGTTTCTCAGAAAGCTTCTTTCTCTTTGTTATCGGAGGATATTTCCTTTGGCCCTATAGTCTTCAAAGGGATCCGAAATATCTGTTCTAGGATTCTACAGAAATAAGTCCAGCAAAGAGATCCACGAAATACAGAGGTAACTCTGTGATATGAATTAACAGAACACTAAGCAGTTTCTCAAAAAGCTTCTTTCCAGATTTCATCTGACGATATTTCCTTATTCACCATAGCCCTCTAGGGGCTTCCAAATATCACTTTTCCAATTCCACCAGAACTGTCTTAGCGAAAGGCTTCTTCAGGGGAAAGCTGTAACTCTGTGAGGTGATTTCACATAACACAAAGAAGTTTCTCAGAAAGCTTCTTTCTCATTGTTATCGGAGGATATTTCCTTTGGCCCTATAGTCTTCAAAGGGATCCGAAATATCTGTTCTCAGATTCCACAGAAATAAGGCTAGCAAAGAGATCCACGAAATACAGATGTAACTCTGTGAGTGGAAGTCACACATCACAGAGAAGTTTCGCAGAGAGCTTCTTTCCAGATTTCATCTGAGGACATTTCCTTTTTCACCATAGCCCTCTATGGGCTTCCAAATATCACTTTGCCAATTCCACAAGAACTGTCTTAGCAAAAGGCTTCCTGAGTGGAAAGCTGTAACTCTGTGAGATGATTTCACAGAACACTAAGAAGTTTCTCAGAAAGCTTCTTTCTCTTTGTTATCGGAGGATATTTCTTTTGGACCTATAGTCTTCAAAGGAACCCGAAATATCTGTTCTCAGATTCCACAGAAATAAGGCTAGCAAAGAGATCCACGAAATACAGATGTAACTCTGTGAGTGGAAGTCACACATCACAGAGCAGTTTCTCAGAAAGCTTCTTTCCAGATTTCATCTGAGGATATTTCCTTTTTCACCATAGCCCTCTATGGGCTTCCAAATATCACTTTGCCAATACCACAAGAACTGTCTTAGCAAAAGGCTTCTTGAGGGGAAAGCTGTAACTCTGTGAGATGATTTCACAGAACACAAAGAAGTTTCTCAGAAAGCTTCTTTCTCTTTGTTATCGGAGGATATTTCCTTTGGCCCTATAGTCTTCAAAGGGATCCGAAATATCTGTTCTAGGATTCTACAGAAATAAGTCTAGCAAAGAGATCCACGAAATACAGAGGTAACTCTGTGATATGAATTAACATAACACTAAGCAGTTTCTCAAAAAGCTTCTTTCCAGATTTCATCTGAGGATATTTCCTGTTTCACCATAGCCCTCTATGGGCTTCCAAATATCACTTTGCCAATTCCACAAGAACTGTCTTAGTGAAATGCTTCTTGAGGGGAAATCTGTAACTCTGTGAGATGATTTCATAGAACACAAAGAAGTTTCTCAGAAAACTTCTTTCTCTTTGTTATCGGAGGATATTTCCTTTGGCCCTATAGTCTTCAAAGGGATCCGAAATATCTGTTCTCAGATTCCACAGAAATAAGGCTAGCAAAGAGATCCACGAAATACAGATGTAACTCTGTGAGATGAATTAACCAAACACTAAGCATTTTCTCAGAAAGCTTCTTTCCAGATTTCATCTGAGGACATTTCCTTTTTCACCATAGCCCTCTATGGGCTTCCAAATATCACTTTGCCATTTCCACAGGAACTGTCTTAGCGAAAGGCTCATTGAGGGGAAAGCTGTAACTCTTTGAGGTGATTTCACTGAAAACAAAAAGTTTCTCAGGAAGCTTCTTTCTCTTTGTTATCGGAGGATATTTCCTTTGGCCCTATAGTCTTCAAAGGGATCCGAAATATCTGTTCTCAGATTCCACAGAAATAAGGCTAGCAAAGATATCCACGAAATACAGATGTAACTCTGTGAGTTGAAGTCACACAACACAGAGCAGTTTCTCAGAAAGTTTCTTTCCAGATTTCATCTGAGGATATTTCCTTTTTCACCATAGCCCTCTATGGGCTTACAAATATCTCCTTGCCAATTCCACAGGAACTGTCTTAGGGAAAGGGTTTTGAGGGGAAAGCTGTAACTCTGTGAGATGATTTCACAGAACACAAAGAAGTTTCTCAGAAAGCTTCTTTCTCTTTGTTATCGGAGGATATTTCCTTTGGCCCTCTACTCTTCAAAGGGATCCGAAATATCTGTTCTCAGATTCCACAGAAATAAGGCTAGCAAAGAGATCCACGAAAAACAGATGTAACTCTGTGAGATGAATTAACAGAACACTAAGCAGTTTCTCAGAAAGCTTCTTTCCAGATTTCATCTGAGGATATTTCCTTTTTCACCATAGCCCTCTATGGGCTTCCAAATATCACTTTGCCAATTCCACAAGAACTATCTTAGCGAAAGGCTTCTGGAGGGGAAAGCTGTAACTCTGTGAGATGATTTCACAGAACACAAAGAAGTTTCTCAAAAAGCTTCTTTCTCTTTGTTATCGGAGGATATTTCCTTTGGCCCTATAGTCTTCAAAGGGATCCGAAATATCTGTTCTCAGATTCCACAGAAATAATACTAGCAAAGAGATCCACGAAATACAGCTGTAACTCTGTGAGATGAATTAACAGAACACTAAGCAGTTTCTCAGAGAGCTTCTTTCCAGATTTCATCTGAGGACATTTCCTTTTTCACCATAGCCCACTAAGGGCTTCAAATATCACTTTGCCAATTCCACAAGAACTGTCTTAGCGAAAGTGTTCTTGAGGAGAAAGCTGTAACTCTGTGAGATGATTTCACAGAACACAAAGAAGTTTCTAAGAAAGCAGGAAATGCAGATATAACTCTTTGAGATGAATTAACAGAACACTCAGCAGATTCTCAGAAAGCTTCTTTCCAGATTTCATCTGAGGATATTTCCTTTTTCACCATAGCCCTCTAAGGGCTTCCAAATTTCACTTCGCCAATTCCACAAGAACTGTCTTAGCGAAAGGCTTCCTGAGTGGAAAGCTGTAACTCTGTGAGATGATTTCACAGAAAACAAAGAAGTTTCTCAGAAAGCTTCTTTCTCTTTGTTATCGGAGGATATTTCCTTTGGCCCTATAGTCTTCAAAGGGATTGAAATATCTGTTCTCAGATTCCACACAAATAAGGCCAGCAAAGAGATCTAGGAAATACAGATGTAACTCTGTGAGATGAATTAACAGAACACTTAGCAGTTTCTCAGAAAGCTTCTTTCCAGATTTCATCTGAGGATATTTCCTTTTTCACCATAGCCCTCTATGGGCTTCCAAATATCACTTTGCCAATTGCACAAGAACTGTCTTAGCGAAAGGCTTCTTGAGGGGAAAGCTGTAATTCTGTGAGATGATTTCACAGAACACAAAGAAGTTTCTCAGAAAGCTTCTTTCTCCTTTTTATCGGAGGATATTTCCTTTGGCCCTATAGTCTTCAAAGGGTTCCGAAATATCTGTTGTCAGATTCCACAGAAATAAGGCTAGCCAAGAGATCCACGAAATACAGATGTAACTCTATGAGATGAATTAACAGAACACTCAGCAGTTTCTCAGAAAGCTTCTTTCCAGATTTCATGTGAGGATATTTCCTTTTTCACCATAGCCCTCCTTGGGCTTCCAAATATCACTTTGCCAATTCCACAAGAACTGTCCTAGCGAAAGGCTTCTTGAGGGGAAAGCTGTAACTCTGTGAGATGATTTAACAGAACACAAAGAAGTTTCTCAGAAAGCTTCTTTCTCTTTGTTATCGGAGGATATTTCCTTTGGCCCTATAGTCTCCAAAGGGATCCGAAATATCTGTTCTCAGATTCCACAGAAATAAGGCTAGCAAAGAGATCCACGAAATACAGCTGTAACTCTGTGAGATGAATTAACCAAACACTAAGCATTTTCTCAGAAAGCTTCTTTCCAGATTTCATCTGAGGATATTTCCTTTTTCACCATAGCCCTCTATGGGCTTCCAAATATCACTTTGCCAATTCCACAGGAACTGTCTTAGCGAAAGGCTTATTGAGGGGAAAGCTGTAACTCTTTGAGTTGATTTCACAGAAAACAAAAAGTTTCTCAGGAAGCTTCTTTCTCTTTGTTATCGGAGGATATTTCCTTTGGCCCTATATTCATCAAAGGGATCCGAAATATCTGTTCTCAGACTCCAAAGAAATAAGGCTAGCAAAGCGATCCACGAAATGCAGATGTAACTCTGTGAGATTAAATAACAGAACACTAAGCAGTTTCTCAGAAAGCTTCTTTCCAGATTTCATGTGAGGATATTTCCTTTTTCACCATAGCCCTCTATGGGCTTCCAAATATCACTTTGCCAATTCCACAAGAACTGTCTTAGTGAAATCCTTCTTGTGGGGAAAGCTGTAACTCTGTGAGATGATTTCAAAGAACACAAAGAAGTTTCTCAGAAAGCTTCTTTCTCTTTGTTATCGGAGGATATTTCCTTTGGCCCTATAGTCTTCAAAGGGATCCGAAATATCTGTTCTCAGATTCCACAGAAATAAGGCTAGCAAAGAGATCTACGAAATACAGATGTAACTCTGTGAGTGGAAGTCACACATCACAGAGCAGTTTCTCAGAAAGCTTCTTTCCAGATTTCATCTGAGGATATTTCCTTTTTCACCATAGCCCTCTATGGGCTTCCAAATATCATTTTTCCAATTCCACAAGAACTGTCCTAGCGAAAGCCTTCTTGAGGGGAAAGCTGTAACTCTGTGAGATGATTTCACAGAACACAAAGAAGTTTCTCAGAAAACTTCTTTCTCTTTGTTATCGGAGGATATTTCCTTTGGCCCTATAGTCTTCAAAGGGATCCGAAATAACTGTTCTCAGATTCCACAGAAATAAGGCTAGCAAAGAGATCCACGAAAAACAGATTTAACTCTGTGAGATGAATTAACAGAACACTAAGCAGTTTCTCAGAAAGCTTCTTTCCAGATTTCATCTGAGAATATTTCCTTTTTCACCATAGCCCTCTATGGGCTTCCAAATATCACTTGGCCAATTCCACAAGAACTATCTTAGCGAAAGGATTCTTGAGGGGAAAGCTGTAACTCTGTGAGATGATTTCACAGAACACAAAGAAGTTTCTCAAAAAGCTTCTTTCTCTTTGTTATCAGAGGATATTTCCTTTGGCCCTATAGTCTTCAAAGGGATCCGAAATATCTGTTCTCAGATTCCACAGAAATAATACTAGCAAAGAGATCCACGAAATACAGCTGTAACTCTTTGAGATGAATTAACAGAACACTCAGCAGTTTCTCAGAAAGCTTCTTTCCAGATTTCATCTGAGTATATTTCCTTTTTCACCATAGCCCTCTATGGGGTTCCAAATATCACTTTGCCAATTCCACAAGAACTGTCTTAGCGAAAGGCTTCCTGAGTGGAAAGCTGTACCTCTGTGAGATGATTCCACAGAACACAAAGAAGTTTCTCAAAAAGATTCTTTCCTTCTGTTATCGAAGGATATTTCATTTGGCCCTATAATCTCCAAAGGGATCCGAAATATCTGTTCTCAGATTCCACAGAAATCAGGCTAGCAAAGAGATCCACAAAATACAGATGTAAAACTGTGAGTTGAATTAAGAGAACACTAAGCAGTTTCTCAGAAAGCTTCTTTCCAGATTTCATCTGAGGATATTCCCTTTTTCACCATAGCCCTCTATGGCCTTCCAAATATCACTTTGCCAATTCCACAAGAACTGTCTTAGTGAAAGGCTTCCTGAGGGGAAAGCTGTAACTCTGTGAGACGATTTCACAGAACACAAAGAAGTTTCTCAGAAAACTTCTTTCTCTTTGTTATCGGAGGATATTTCCTTTGGCCCTATAGTCTTCAAAGGGTTCCGAAATATCTGTTCTCAGATTCCACAGAAATAAGGCTAGCAAAGAGATCCACGATATACAGATGTAACTCTGTGGGATGAATTAACAGAACACTAAGCAGATTCTCAGAAAGCTTCTTTCCAGATTTCATGTGAGGATATTTCCTTTTTCACCATAGCCCTCTATGGGCTTCCAAATATCACTTTGCCTATTCCACAAGAACTGTCCTAGCGAAAGGCTTCTTGAGGGGAAGGCTGTAACTCTGTGAGATGATTTAACAGAACACAATGACGTTCCTCAGAAAGCTTCTTTTTCTTTGTTATCGGAGGATATTTCCTTTGGCCCTATAGTCTTCAAAGGCATCCGAAATATCTGTTCTCAGATTCCACAGAAATAAGGCAAGAAAGAGATCCAGGAAATACAGGTGTAACTCTGTGAGATGAATTAACAGAACACTCAGCAGTTTCTCAGAAAGCTTCTTTCCAGATTTCATGTGAGGATATTTCCTTTTTCACCATAGCCCTCTATGGGCTTCCAAATATCACTTTGCCAATTCCACAAGAACTGTCCTAGCGAAAGGCTTCTTGAGGGGAAAGCTGTAACTCTGTGAGATGATTTAACAGAACACAAAGAAGTTTCTCAAAAAGCTTCTTTCTCTTTGTTATCGGAGGATATTTCCTTTGGCCCTATAGTCTTCAAAGGGATCCGAAATATCTGTTCTCAGATTCCACAGAAATAAGGCTAGCAAAGAGATCTATGAAATACAGATGTAACTCTGTGAGTGGAAGTCACACATCACAGAGCAGTTTCTCAGAAAGCTTCTTTCCAGATTTCATCTGAGGATATTTCCTTTTTCACCATAGCCCTCTATGGGCTTCCAAATATCATTTTTCCAATTCCACAAGAACTGTCCTAGCGAAAGGCTTCTTGAGGGGAAAGCTGTAACTCTGTGAGATGATTTCACAGAACACAAAGAAGTTTCTCAGAAAACTTCTTTCTCTTTGTTATCGGAGGATATTTCCTTTGGCCCTATAGTCTTCAAAGGGATCCGAAATATCTGTTCTCAGATTCCACAGAAATAAGGCTAGCAAAGAGATCCACGAAAAACAGATGTAACTCTGTGAGATGAATTAACAGAACACTAAGCAGTTTCTCAGAAAGCTTCTTTCCAGATTTCATCTGAGAATACTTCCTTTTTCACCATAGCCGTCTATGGGCTTCCAAATATCACTTTGCCAATTCCACAAGAACTATCTTAGCGAAAGGCTTCTTGAGGGGAAAGCTGTAACTCTGTGAGATGATTTCACAGAACACAAAGAAGTTTCTCAAAAAGCTTCTTTCTCTTTGTTATCGGAGGATATTTCCTTTGGCCCTATAGTCTTCAAAGGGATCCGAAATATCTGTTCTCAGATTCCACAGAAATAATACTAGCAAAGAGATCCACGAAATACAGCTGTAACTCTGTGAGATGAATTTACAGAACACTAAGCAGTTTCTCAGAAAGCTTCGTTCCAGATTTCATCTGAGGATATTTCCTTTTTCACCATAGCCCTCTATGGGCTTCCAAATATCACTTTGCCAATTCCACAAGAACTGTCTTAGCGAAAGGCTTCCTGAGTGGAAAGCTGTAACTCTGTGAGATGATTCCACAGAACACAAAGTAGTTTCTCAAAAAGATTCTTTCCTTCTGTTATCGAAGGATATTTCATTTGGCCCTATAATCTTCAAATTGATCCGAAATATCTGTTCTCAGATTCCACAGAAATCAGGCTAGCAAAGAGATCCACAAAATACAGATGTAAAACTGTGAGTTGAATTAACAGAACACTAAGCAGTTTCTCAGAAAGCTTCTTTCCAGATTTCATCTGAGGATATTCCCTTTTTCACCATAGCCCTCTATGGCCTTCCAAATATCACTTTGCCAATTCCACAAGAACTGTAATAGTGAAAGGCTTCCTGAGGGGAAAGCTGTAACTCTGTGAGACGATTTCACAGAACACAAAGAAGTTTCTCAGAAAGCTTCTTTCTCTTTGTTATCGGAGGATATTTCCTTTGGCCCTATAGTTTTCAAAGGGATCCGAAATATCTGTTTTCAGATTCCACAGAAATAAGGCTAGCAAAGAGATCCACGATATACAGATGTAACTCTGTGGGATGAATTAACAGAACACTAAGCAATTTCTCAGAAAGCTTCTTTCCAGATTTCATGTGAGGATATTTCCTTTTTCACCATAGCCCTCTATGGGCTTCCAAATATCACTTTGCCAATTCCACAAGAACTGTCTTAGCGAAAGGCTTCTCGAGGGGAAAGCTGTAACTCTGAGAGATGATTTAACAGAACACAATGACGTTCCTCAGAAAGCTTCTTTTTCTTTGTTATCGGAGGATATTTCCTTTGGCCCTATAGTCTTCAAAGGCATCCGAAATATCTGTTGTCAGATTCCACAGAAATAAGGCAAGAAAGAGATCCAGGAAATACAGGTGTAACTCTGTGAGATGAATTAACAGAACACTCAGCAGTTTCTCAGAAAGCTTCTTTCCAGATTTCATCTGAGGATATTTCCTTTTTCACAAGAGCCCTCTATGGACTTCCAAATATTACTTTGCCAATTCCACAAGAACTGTCTTAGCGAAAGGCTTCTTGAGGGGAAAGCTGTAACTCTGTGAGATGATTTCACAGAACACAAAGAAGTTTCTCAAAAAGCTTCTTTCTCTTTGTTATCGGAGGATATTTCCTTTGGCCCTATAGTCTTCAAAGGGATCCGAAATATCTGTTCTCAGATTCCACAGAAATAATACTAGCAAAGAGATCCACGAAATACAGCTGTAACTCTGTGAGATGAATTAACAGAACACTAAGCAGTTTCTCAGAAAGCTTCTTTCCAGATTTCATCTGAGGATATTTCCTTTTTCACCATAGCCCGCTATGGGCTTCCAAATATCACTTTGCCAATTCCACAAGAACTGTCTTAGCGAAAGGCTTCCTGAGTGGAAAGCTGTAACTCTGTGAGATGATTCCACAGAACACAAGGAAGTTTCTCAAAAAGATTCTTTCCTTCTGTTATCGAAGGATATTTCATTTGGCCCTATAATCTCCAAAGGGATCCGAAATATCTGTTCTCAGATTCCACAGAAATCAGGCTAGCAAAGAGATCCACAAAATACAGATGTAAAACTGTGAGTTGAATTAACAGAACACTAAGCAGTTTCTCAGAAAGCTTCTTTCCAGATTTCATCTGAGGATATTCCCTTTTTCACCATAGCCCTCTATGGCCTTCCAAATATCACTTTGCCAATTCCACAAGAACTGTCTTAGTGAAAGGCTTCCTGAGGGGAAAGCTGTAACTCTGTGAGACGATTTCACAGAACACAAAGAAGTTTCTCAGAAAGCTTCTTTCTCTTTGTTATCGGAGGATATTTCCTTTGGCCCTATAGTCTTCAAAGGGTTCCGAAATATCTGTTCTCAGATTCCACAGAAATAAGGCTAGCAAAGAGATCCACGATATACAGATGTAACTCTGTGGGATGAATTAACAGAACACTAAGCAGTTTCTCAGAAAGCTTCTTTCCAGATTTCATCTGAGGATATTTCCTTTTTCACCATAGCCCTCTATGGGCTTCCAAATATCACTTTGCCTATTCCACAAGAACTGTCCTAGCGAAAGGCTTCTTGAGGGGAAGGCTGTAACTCTGTGAGATGATTTAACAGAACACAATGACGTTCCTCAGAAAGCTTCTTTTTCTTTGTTATCGGAGGATATTTCCTTTGGCCCTGTAGTCTTCAAAGGCATCCGAAAAATCTGTTCTCAGATTCCACAGAAATAAGGCAAGAAAGCTATCCAGGAAATACAGGTGTAACTCTGTGAGATGAATTAACAGAACACTCAGCAGTTTCTCAGAAAGCTTCTTTCCAGATTTCATGTGAGGATATTTCCTTTTTCACCATAGCCCTCTATGGGCTTCCAAATATCACTTTGCCAATTCCACAAGAACTGTCCTAGCGAAAGGCTTCTTGAGGGGAAAGCTGTAACTCTGTGAGATGATTTAACAGAACACAAAGAAGTTTCTCAAAAAGCTCCTTTCTCTTTGTTATCGGAGGATATTTCCTTTGGCCCTATAGTCTTCAAAGGGATCCGAAATATCTGTTCTCAGATTCCACAGAAAAAAGGCTAGCAAAGAGATCCACGAAATACAGATGTAACTCTGTGAGTGGAATTCACACATCAAAGAGCAGTTTCTCAGAAAGCTTCTTTCCAGATTTCATCTGAGGATATTTCCTTTTTCACCATAGCCCTCTATGGGCTTCCAAATATCATTTTTCCAATTCCACAAGAACTGTCCTAGCGAAAGGCTTCTTGAGGGGAAAGCTGTAACTCTGTGAGATGATTTCACAGAACACAAAGAAGTTTCTCAGAAAACTTCTTTCTCTTTGTTATCGGAGGATATTTCCTTTGGCCCTATAGTCTTCAAAGGGATCCGAAATATCTGTTCTCAGATTCCACAGAAATAAGGCTAGCAAATAGATCCACGAAAAACAGATGTAACTCTGTGAGATGAATCAACAGAACACTAAGCAGTTTCTCAGAAAGCTTCTTTCCAGATTTCATCTGAGAATATTTCCTTTTTCACCATAGCCCTCTATGGGCTTCCAAATATCACTTTGCCAATTCCACAAGAACTATCTTAGCGAAAGGCTTCTTGAGGGGAAAGCTGTAACTCAGTGAGATGATTTCACAGAACACAAAGAAGTTTCTCAAAAAGCTTCTTTCTCTTTGTTATCGGAGGATATTTCCTTTGGCCCTATAGTCTTCAAAGGGATCCGAAATATCTGTTCTCAGATTCCACAGAAATAATACTAGCAAAGAGATCCACGAAATACAGCTGTAACTCTGTGAGATGAATTAACAGAACACTAAGCAGTTTCTCAGAAAGCTTCTTTCCAGATTTCATCTGAGGATATTCCCTTTTTCACCATAGCCCTCTATGGCCTTCCAAATATCACTTTGCCAATTCCACAAGAACTGTCATAGTGAAAGGCTTCCTGAGGGGAAAGCTGTAACTCTGTGAGACGATTTCACAGAACACAAAAATTTTCTCAGAAAGCTTCTTTCTCTTTGTTATCGGAGGATATTTCCTCTGGCCCTATAGTCTTCAAAGGGTTCCGAAATATCTGTTCTCAGATTCCACAGAAATAAGGCTAGCAAAGAGATCCACGATATACAGATGTAACTCTGTGGGATGAATTAACAGAACACTAAGCAGTTTCTCAGAAAGCTTCTTTCCAGATTTCATGTGAGGATATTTCCTTTTTCACCATAGCCCTCTATGGGCTTCCAAATATCACTTTGCCAATTCCACAAGAACTGTCCTAGAGAAAGGCTTCTGGAGGGGAAAGCTGTAACTCTGAGAGATGATTTAACAGAACACAATGACGTTCCTCAGAAAGCTTCTTTTTCTTTGTTATCGGAGGATATTTCCTTTGGCCCTATAGTCTTCAAAGGCATCCGAAATATCTGTTCTCAGATTCCACAGAAATAAGGCAAGAAAGAGATCCAGGAAATACAGGTGTAACTCTGTGAGATGAATTAACAGAACACTCAGCAGTTTCTCAGAAAGCTTCTTTCCAGGTTTCATCTGAGGATATTTCCTTTTTCACCATAGCCCTCTATGGGCTTCCAAATATTACTTTGCTAATTCCACAAGAACTGTCTTAGCGAAAGGCTTCTTGAGGGGAAAGCTGTAACTCTGTGAGATGATTTAACAGAACACAAAGAAGTTTCTCAAAAAGCTTCTTTCTCTTTGTTATAGGAGGATATTGCCTTTGGCCCTATAATCTTCAAAGGGATCCGAAATATCTGTTCTCAGATTCCACAGAAATAAGACTAGCAAAGAGATCCACGAAACACAGCTGTAACTCTGTGAGATGAATTAACAGAACACTCAGCAGTTTCTCAGAAAGCTTCTTTCCAGATTTCATCTGAGGATATTTCCTTTTTCACCATAGCCCTCTATGGGCTTCCAAATATCACTTTGCCAATTCCACAAGAACTGTCTTAGCGAAAGTCTTCCTGAGTGGAAAGCTGTAACTCTGTGAGATGATTTCACAGAACACAATGACGTTTCTCAGAAAGCTTCTTTTTCTTTGTTATCGGAGGATATTTCCTTTGGCCCTATAGTCTTCAAAGGGATCCGAAACATCTGTTCTCAGATTCCACAGAAATAAGGCTAGCAAAGCGATCCACGAAATACAGATGTAACTCTGTGAGTGGAAGTCACACATCACAGAGCAGTTTCTCAGAAAGCTTCTTTCCAGATTTCATCTGAGGGTATTTCCTTTTTCACCATAAACCCCTATGGGCTTCCAAATATCACTTTGTCAATTCCACAAGAACTGTCTTAGCGAAAGGCTTCTTGAGGGGAAAGCTGTAACTCTGTGAGATGATTTCACAGAACACAAAGAAGTTTCTCAGAAAGCTTCTTTCTCTTTGTTATCGGAGGATATTTCCCTTGGCCCTATAGTCTTCAAAGGGATCCGAAATATCTGTTCTAGGATTCTACAGAAATAAGTCTAGCAAAGAGATCCACGAAATACAGAGGTAACTCTGTGATATGAATTAACAGAACACTAAGCAGTTTCTCAAAAAGTTTCTTTCCAGATTTCATCTGAGGATATTTCCTTTTTCACCATAGCCCTCTAGGGGCTTCCAAATATAACTTTTCGAATTCCACCAGAACTGTCTTAGCGAAAGGCTTCTTGAGGGGAAAGCTGTAACTCTGTGAGGTGATTTCACAGAACACAAAGAAGTTTCTCAGAAAGCTTCTTTCTCATTGTTATCGGAGCATATTTCCTTTAGCCCTATAGTCTTCAAAGGGATCCGAAATATCTGTTCTCAGATTCCACAGAAATAAGGCTAGCAAAGAGATCCAGGAAATACAGATGTAATTCTGTGAGATGAATTAACAGAACACTCAGCAGATTCTCAGAAAGCTTCTTTCCAGATTTCATCTAAGGATATTTCCTTTTTCACCATAGCCCTCTAAGGGCTTCCAAATTTCACTTTGCCAATTCCACAAGAACTGTCTTAACGAAAGGCTTCCTGAGCGGAAAGCTGTAACTCTGTGAGATGATTTCACAGAACACAAAGAAGTTTCTCAGAAAGCTTCTTTCTCTTTTTTATCGGAGCATATTTCCTTTGGCCCTATAGTCTTCAAAGGGATTGAAATATCTGTTCTCAGATTCCACAGAAATAAGGCCAGCAAAGAGATCTAGGACATACAGATGTAACTCTGTGAGATGAATTAACAGTACACTTAGCAGTTTCTCAGAAAGCTTCTTTCAAGATTTCATCTGAGGATATTTCCTTTTTCACCATAGCCCTCTATGGGCTTCAAAATATCACTTTGCCAATTCCACAAGAACTGTCTTAGCGAAAGGCTTCTTGAGGGGAAAGCTGTAATTCTGTGAGATGATTTCACAGAACACAAAGAAGTTTCTCAGAAAGCTTCTTTCTCTTTGTTATCGGAGGATATTTCCTTTGGCCCTATAGTCTTCAAAGGGATCCGAAATATCTGTTCTCAGATTCCACAGACATAAGGCAAGAAAGAGATCCACGAAATACAGATGTAACTCTATAAGGTGAAATAACAGAACACTCAACAGTTTCTCAGAAAGCTTCTTTCCAGATTTCATCTGAGGATATTTCCTTTTTCACCATAGCCCTCTATGGGCTTCCAAATATCACTTTGCCAATTCCACAGGAACTGTCTTAGCGAAAGGCTTATTGAGGGGAAATTTGTAACTCTTTGAGTTGATTTCACAGAAAACAAAAAGTTTCTCAGGAAGCTTCTTTCTCTTTGTTATCGGAGGATATTTCCTTTGGCCCTATATTCATCAAAGGGATCCGAAATATCTGTTCTCAGACTCCAAAGAAATAAGGCTAGCAAAGCGATCCACGAAATGCAGATGTAACTCTGTGAGATTAAATAACAGAACACTAAGCAGTTTCTCAGAAAGCTTCTTTCCAGATTTCATGTGAGGATATTTCCTTTTTCACCATAGCCCTCTATGGGCTTCCAAATATCACTTTGCCAATTCCACAAGAACTGTCTTAGTGAAATCCTTCTTGTGGGGAAAGCTGTAACTCTGTGAGATGATTTCAAAGAACACAAAGAAGTTTCTCAGAAAGCTTCTTTCTCTTTGTTATCGGAGGATATTTCCTTTGGCCCTATAGTCTTCAAAGGGATCCGAAATATCTGTTCTCAGATTCCACAGAAATAAGGCTAGCAAAGAGATCTACGAAATACAGATGTAACTCTGTGAGTGGAAGTCACACATCACAGAGCAGTTTCTCAGAAAGCTTCTTTCCAGATTTCATCTGAGGATATTTCCTTTTTCACCATAGCCCTCTATGGGCTTCCAAATATCATTTTTCCAATTCCACAAGAACTGTCCTAGCGAAAGCCTTCTTGAGGGGAAAGCTGTAACTCTGTGAGATGATTTCACAGAACACAAAGAAGTTTCTCAGAAAACTTCTTTCTCTTTGTTATCGGAGGATATTTCCTTTGGCCCTATAGTCTTCAAAGGGATCCGAAATAACTGTTCTCAGATTCCACAGAAATAAGGCTAGCAAAGAGATCCACGAAAAACAGATTTAACTCTGTGAGATGAATTAACAGAACACTAAGCAGTTTCTCAGAAAGCTTCTTTCCAGATTTCATCTGAGAATATTTCCTTTTTCACCATAGCCCTCTATGGGCTTCCAAATATCACTTGGCCAATTCCACAAGAACTATCTTAGCGAAAGGCTTCTTGAGGGGAAAGCTGTAACTCTGTGAGATGATTTCACAGAACACAAAGAAGTTTCTCAAAAAGCTTCTTTCTCTTTGTTATCAGAGGATATTTCCTTTGGCCCTATAGTCTTCAAAGGGATCCGAAATATCTGTTCTCAGATTCCACAGAAATAATACTAGCAAAGAGATCCACGAAATACAGCTGTAACTCTTTGAGATGAATTAACAGAACACTCAGCAGTTTCTCAGAAAGCTTCTTTCCAGATTTCATCTGAGTATATTTCCTTTTTCACCATAGCCCTCTATGAGGTTCCAAATATCACTTTGCCAATTCCACAAGAACTGTCTTAGCGAAAGGCTTCCTGAGTGGAAAGCTGTACCTCTGTGAGATGATTCCACAGAACACAAAGAAGTTTCTCAAAAAGATTCTTTCCTTCTGTTATCGAAGGATATTTCATTTGGCCCTATAATCTCCAAAGGGATCCGAAATATCTGTTCTCAGATTCCACAGAAATCAGGCTAGCAAAGAGATCCACAAAATACAGATGTAAAACTGTGAGTTGAATTAAGAGAACACTAAGTAGTTTCTCAGAAAGCTTCTTTCCAGATTTCATCTGAGGATATTCCCTTTTTCACCATAGCCCTCTATGGCCTTCCAAATATCACTTTGCCAATTCCACAAGAACTGTCTTAGTGAAAGGCTTCCTGAGGGGAAAGCTGTAACTCTGTGAGACGATTTCACAGAACACAAAGAAGTTTCTCAGAAAACTTCTTTCTCTTTGTTATCGGAGGATATTTCCTTTGGCCCTATAGTCTTCAAAGGGTTCCGAAATATCTGTTCTCAGATTCCACAGAAATAAGGCTAGCAAAGAGATCCACGATATACAGATGTAACTCTGTGGGATGAATTAACAGAACACTAAGCAGATTCTCAGAAAGCTTCTTTCCAGATTTCATGTGAGGATATTTCCTTTTTCACCATAGCCCTCTATGGGCTTCCAAATATCACTTTGCCTATTCCACAAGAACTGTCCTAGCGAAAGGCTTCTTGAGGGGAAGGCTGTAACTCTGTGAGATGATTTAACAGAACACAATGACGTTCCTCAGAAAGCTTCTTTTTCTTTGTTATCGGAGGATATTTCCTTTGGCCCTATAGTCTTCAAAGGCATCCGAAATATCTGTTCTCAGATTCCACAGAAATAAGGCAAGAAAGAGATCCAGGAAATACAGGTGTAACTCTGTGAGATGAATTAACAGAACACTCAGCAGTTTCTCAGAAAGCTTCTTTCCAGATTTCATGTGAGGATATTTCCTTTTTCACCATAGCCCTCTATGGGCTTCCAAATATCACTTTGCCAATTCCACAAGAACTGTCCTAGCGAAAGGCTTCTTGAGGGGAAAGCTGTAACTCTGTGAGATGATTTAACAGAACACAAAGAAGTTTCTCAAAAAGCTTCTTTCTCTTTGTTATCGGAGGATATTTCCTTTGGCCCTATAGTCTTCAAAGGGATCCGAAATATCTGTTCTCAGATTCCACAGAAATAAGGCTAGCAAAGAGATCTACGAAATACAGATGTAACTCTGTGAGTGGAAGTCACACATCACAGAGCAGTTTCTCAGAAAGCTTCTTTCCAGATTTCATCTGAGGGTATTTCCTTTTTCACCATAAACCCCTATGGGCTTCCAAATATCACTTTGTCAATTCCACAAGAACTGTCTTAGCGAAAGGCTTCTTGAGGGGAAAGCTGTAACTCTGTGAGATGATTTCACAGAACACAAAGAAGTTTCTCAGAAAGCTTCTTTCTCTTTGTTATCGGAGGATATTTCCCTTGGCCCTATAGTCTTCAAAGGGATCCGAAATATCTGTTCTAGGATTCTACAGAAATAAGTCTAGCAAAGAGATCCACGAAATACAGAGGTAACTCTGTGATATGAATTAACAGAACACTAAGCAGTTTCTCAAAAAGTTTCTTTCCAGATTTCATCTGAGGATATTTCCTTTTTCACCATAGCCCTCTAGGGGCTTCCAAATATCACTTTTCGAATTCCACCAGAACTGTCTTAGCGAAAGGCTTCTTGAGGGGAAAGCTGTAACTCTGTGAGGTGATTTCACAGAACACAAAGAAGTTTCTCAGAAAGCTTCTTTCTCATTGTTATCGGAGGATATTTCCTTTGGCCCTATAGTCTTCAAAGGGATCCGAAATATCTGTTCTCAGATTCCACAGAAATAAGGCTAGCAAAGAGATCCAGGAAATACAGATGTAATTCTGTGAGATGAATTAACAGAACACTCAGCAGATTCTCAGAAAGCTTCTTTCCAGATTTCATCTAAGGATATTTCCTTTTTCACCATAGCCCTCTAAGGGCTTCCAAATTTCACTTTGCCAATTCCACAAGAACTGTCTTAACGAAAGGCTTCCTGAGCGGAAAGCTGTAACTCTGTGAGATGATTTCACAGAACACAAAGAAGTTTCTCAGAAAGCTTCTTTCTCTTTGTTATCGGAGCATATTTCCTTTGGCCCTATAGTCTTCAAAGGGATTGAAATATCTGTTCTCAGATTCCACAGAAATAAGGCCAGCAAAGAGATCTAGGACATACAGATGTAACTCTGTGAGATGAATTAACAGTACACTTAGCAGTTTCTCAGAAAGCTTCTTTCAAGATTTCATCTGAGGATATTTCCTTTTTCACCATAGCCCTCTATGGGCTTCCAAGTATCACTTTGCCAATTCCACAAGAACTGTCTTAGCGAAAGGCTTCTTGAGGGGAAAGCTGTAATTCTGTGAGATGATTTCACAGAACACAAAGAAGTTTCTCAGAAAGCTTCTTTCTCTTTGTTATCGGAGGATATTTCCTTTGGCCCTATAGTCTTCAAAGGGATCCGAAATATCTGTTCTCAGATTCCACAGACATAAGGCAAGAAAGAGATCCACGAAATACAGATGTAACTCTATAAGGTGAAATAACAGAACACTCAACAGTTTCTCAGAAAGCTTCTTTCCAGATTTCATCAGAGGATATTTCCTTTTTCACCGTAGCCCTCTATGGGCTTCCAAATATCACTTTGCAATTCCACAAGAACTGTCTTAGCGAAAGGCTTCTTGAGGGGAAAGCTGTTACTCTGTCAGATGATTTCTCAGAACACAAAGAAGTTTCTCAGAAAGCTTCTTGCTCTTTGTTATCGGAGGATATTTACTTTGGCCCTATAGTCTTCAAAGGGATCCGAAATATCTGTTCTCAGATTCCACAGACATAAGGCTAGCAAAGAGATCCACGAAATACAGAGGTAACTCTGTGAGATGAATTAACAGAACACTAAGCAGTTTCTCAGAAAGCTTCTTTCCAGATTTCATCTGAGGATATTTCCTTTTTCACCATAGCCCTCTAGGGGCTTCCAAATATCACTGTTCCAATTCCACAAGAACTGTCTTAGCCAAAAGCTTCTTGAGCGGAAAGCTGTAACTCTGTGAGATGATTTCACAGAAAACAAAAAGTTTCTCAGAACGCTTCTTTCTCTTTGTTATCAGTGGATATTTCCTTTGGCCCTATATTCATCAAAGGGATCCGAAATATCTGTTCTCAGATTCCACAGAAATAAGGCTAGCAAAGCGAACCATGAAATGCAGATGTAACTCTGTGAGATTAAATAACAGAACACTAAGCAGTTTCTCAGAAAGCTTCTTTCCAGATTTCATCTGAGGATATTTCCTTTTTCACCATAGCCCTCTATGGGCTTCCAAATATCACTTTGCCAATTCCACAATATCTGTCTTAGTGAAATGCTTCTTGTGGGGAAAGCTGTATCTCTGTGAGATGATTTCAAAGAACACAAAGAAGTTTCTCAGAAAACTTCTTTCTCTTTGTTATCAGAGGATATTTCTTTTTTACCTATAGTCTTCAAAGGGATCCGAAATATCTGTTCTCAGATTCCACAGAAATAAGGCTAGCAAAGAGATCCACGAAATACAGATGTAACTCTGTGAGTTGAAGTCACACATCACAGAGCAGTTTCTCAGAAAGCTTCTTTCCAGATTTCATCTGAGGATATTTCCTTTTTCACCATAGCCCTCTATGGGCTTACAAATATCTCTTTGCCAATTCCACAGGAACTGTCTTAGGGAAAGGGTTTTTAGGGGAAAGCTGTAACTCTGTGAGATGATTTCACAGAACACAAAGAAGTTTCTCAGAAAGCTTCTTTCTCTTTGTTATCGGAGGATATTTCCTTTGGCCCTCTAGTCTTCAAAAGGATCCGAAATATCTGTTCTCAGATTCCACAGAAATAAGGCTAGCAAAGAGATCCACGAAAAACAGATGTAACTCTGTGAGATGAATTAACAGAACACTAAGCAGTTTCTCAGAAAGCTTCTTTCCAGATTTCATCTGAGGATATTTCCTTTTTCACCATAGCCCTCTATGGGCTTCCAAATATCACTTTGCCAATTCCACAAGAACTATCTTAGCGAAAGGCTTCTTGAGGGGAAAGCTGTAACTCTGTGAGATGATTTCACAGAACACAAAGAAGTTTCTCAAAAAGCTTCTTTCTCTTTGTTATCGGAGGATATTTCCTTTGGCCCTATAGTCTTCAAAGGGATCCGAAATATCTGTTCTCAGATTCCACAGAAATAAGACTAGCAAAGAGATCCACGAAATACAGCTGTAACTCTGTGAGATGAATTAACAGAACACTAAGCAGTTTCTCAGAAAGCTTCTTTCCAGATTTCATCTGAGGATATTTCCTTTTTCACCATAGCCCTCTAGGGGCTTCCAAATATCACTGTTCCAATTCCACAAGAACTGTCTTAGCCAAAAGCTTCTTGAGCGGAAAGCTGTAACTCTGTGAGATGATTTCACAGAAAACAAAAAGTTTCTCAGAACGCTTCTTTCTCTTTCTTATCAGTGGATATTTCCTTTGGCCCTATATTCATCAAAGGGATCCGAAATATCTGTTCTCAGATTCCACAGAAATAAGGCTAGCAAAGCGAACCATGAAATACAGATGTAACTCTGTGAGATTAAATAACAGAACACTAAGCAGTTTCTCAGAAAGCTTCTTTCCAGATTTCATCTGAGGATATTTCCTTTTTCACCATAGCCCTCTATGGGCTTCCAAATATCACTTTGCCAATTCCACAATATCTGTCTTAGTGAAATGCTTCTTGTGGGGAAAGCTGTATCTCTGTGAGATGATTTCAAAGAACACAAAGAAGTTTCTCAGAAAACTTCTTTCTCTTTGTTATCAGAGGATATTTCTTTTTTACCTATAGTCTTCAAAGGGATCCGAAATATCTGTTCTCAGATTCCACAGAAATAAGGCTAGCAAAGAGATCCACGAAATACAGATGTAACTCTGTGAGTTGAAGTCACACATCACAGAGCAGTTTCTCAGAAAGCTTCTTTCCAGATTTCATCTGAGGATATTTCCTTTTTCACCATAGCCCTCTATGGGCTTACAAATATCTCTTTGCCAATTCCACAGGAACTGTCTTAGGGAAAGGGTTTTGAGGGGAAAGCTGTAACTCTGTGAGATGATTTCACAGAACACAAAGAAGTTTCTCAGAAAGCTTCTTTCTCTTTGTTATCGGAGGATATTTCCTTTGGCCCTCTAGTCTTCAAAAGGATCCGAAATATCTGTTCTCAGATTCCACAGAAATAAGGCTAGCAAAGAGATCCACGAAAAACAGATGTAACTCTGTGAGATGAATTAACAGAACACTAAGCAGTTTCTCAGAAAGCTTCTTTCCAGATTTCATCTGAGGATATTTCCTTTTTCACCATAGCCCTCTATGGGCTTCCAAATATCACTTTGCCAATTCCACAAGAACTATCTTAGCGAAAGGCTTCTTGAGGGGAAAGCTGTAACTCTGTGAGATGATTTCACAGAACACAAAGAAGTTTCTCAAAAAGCTTCTTTCTCTTTGTTATCGGAGGATATTTCCTTTGGCCCTATAGTCTTCAAAGGGATCCGAAATATCTGTTCTCAGATTCCACAGAAATAATACTAGCAAAGAGATCCACGAAATACAGCTGTAACTCTGTGAGATGAATTAACAGAACACTAAGCAGTTTCTCAGAAAGCTTCTTTCCAGATTTCATCTGAGGATATTTCCTTTTTCACCATAGCCCGCTATGGGCTTCCAAATATCACTTTGCCAATTCCACAAGAACTGTCTTAGCGAAAGGCTTCCTGAGTGGAAAGCTGTAACTCTGTGAGATGATTCCACAGAACACAAAGAAGTTTCTCAAAAAGATTCTTTCCTTCTGTTATCGAAGGATATTTCATTTGGCCCTATAATCTCCAAAGGGATCCGAAATATCTGTTCTCAGATTCCACAGAAATCAGGCTAGCAAAGAGATCCACAAAATACAGATGTAAAACTGTGAGTTGAATTAACAGAACACTAAGCAGTTTCTCAGAAAGCTTCTTTCCAGATTTCATCTGAGGATATTCCCTTTTTCACCATAGCCCTCTATGGCCTTCCAAATATCACTTTGCCAATTCCACAAGAACTGTCTTAGTGAAAGGCTTCCTGAGGGGAAAGCTGTAACACTGTGAGACGATTTCACAGAACACAAAGAAGTTTCTCAGAAAGCTTCTTTCTCTTTGTTATCGGAGGATATTTCCTTTGGCCCTATAGTCTTCAAAGGGTTCCGAAATATCTGTTCTCAGATTCCACAGAAATAAGGCTAGCAAAGAAATCCACGATACACAGATGTAACTCTGTGGGATGAATTAACAGAACACTCAGCAGTTTCTCAGAAAGCTTCTTTCCAGATTTCATGTGAGGATATTTCCTTTTTCACCATAGACCTCTATGGGCTTTCAAATATCACTTTGCCAATTCCACAAGAACTGTCCTAGCGAAAGGCTTCTGGAGGGGAAAGCTGTAACTCTGTGAGATGATTTCACAGAACACAATGACGTTCCTCAGAAAGCTTCTTTTTCTTTGTTATCGGAGGATATTTCCTTTGGCCCTATAGTCTTCAAAGGCATCCGAAATATCTGTTCTCAGATTCCACAGAAATAAGGCAAGAAAGAGATCCAGGAAATACAGGTGTAACTCTGTGAGATGAATTAACAGAACTCTCAGCAGTTTCTCAGAAAGCTTCTTTCCAGATTTCATGTGAGGATATTTCCTTTTTCACCATAGCCCTCTATGGGCTTCCAAATATCACTTTGCCAATTCCACAAGAAATGTCTTGGCGAAAGGCTTCTTGAGGGGAAAGCTGTAACTCTGTGAGATGATTTAACAGAACACAAAGAAGTTTCTCAGAAAGCTTCTTTCTCTTTGTTATCGGAGGATATTTCCTTTGGCCCTATAGTCTCCAAAGGGATCCGAAATATCTGTTCTCAGATTCCACAGAAATAAGGCTAGCAAAGAGATCCACGAAAAACAGATGTAACTCTGTGAGTTAAATTAACAGAACACTAAGCAGTTTCTCAGAAAGCTTCTTTCCAGATTTCATCTGAGAATATTTCCTTTTTCACCATAGCCCTCTATGGGCTTCCAAATATCACTTTGCCAATTCCACAAGAACTATCTTAGCGAAAGGCTTCTTGAGGGGAAAGCTGTAACTCTGTGAGATGATTTCACAGAACACAAAGAAGTTTCTCAAAAAGCTTCTTTCTCTTTGTTATCGGAGGATATTTCCTTTGGCCCTATAGTCTTCAAAGGGATCCGAAATATCTGTTCTCAGATTCCACAGAAATAATACTAGCAAAGAGATCCACGAAATACAGCTGTAACTCTGTGAGATGAATTAACAGAACACTAAGCAGTTTCTCAGAAAGCTTCTTTCCAGATTTCATCTGAGGATATTTCCTTTTTCACCATAGCCCTGTATGGGCTTCCAAATATCACTTTGCCAATTCCACAAGAACTGTCTTAGCGAAAGGCTTCCTGAGTGGAAAGCTGTAACTCTGTGAGATGATTTCACTGAACACAAAGAAGTTTCTCAGAAAGTTTCTTTCTCCTTGTTATCGGAGGATATTTCTTTTGGACCTATAGTCTTCAAAGGAATCCGAAATATCTGTTCTCAGATTCCACAGAAACAAGGCTAGCAAAGAGATCCACGAAATACAGATGTAACTCTGTGAGTGGAAGTCACACATCACAGAGCAGTTTCTCAGTAAGCTTCTTTCCAGATTTCATCTGAGGATATTTCCTTTTTCACCATAGCCCTCTATGGGCTTCCAAATATCACTTTGCCAATTCCACAAGAACTGTCTTAGCAAAAGGCTTCTTGAGGGGAAAGCTGTAACTCTGTGAGATGATTTCACAGAACACAAAGAAGTTTCTCAGAAAGCTTCTTTATCTTTGTTATCGGAGGATATTTCCTTTGGCCCTATAGTCTTCAAAGGGATCCGAAATATCTTTTCTAGGATTCTACAGAAATAAGTCTAGCAAAGAGATCCACGAAATACAGAGGTAACACTGTGAGATGAATTAACAGAACACTAAGCAGTTTCTCAGAAAGCTTCTTTCCCGATTTCATCTGAGGTTATTTCCTTTTCACCATAGCCCTCTAGGGGCTTCCAAATATCACTTTGCCAATTCAACAAGAAGTGTCTTAGCGAAAGTGTTCTTGAGGGGAAAGCTGTAACTCTGTGAGATGATTTCACAGAACACAAAGAAGTTTCTCAGAAAGCTTCTTTCTCTTTGTTATCGGAGGATATTTCCTTTGGCCCTCTAGTCTTCAAAGGGATCCGAAACATCTGTTCTCAGATTCCACAGAAATAAGGCTAGCAAAGCGATCCACGAAATACAGATGTAACTCTGTGAGTGGAAGTCACACATCACAGAGCAGTTTCTCAGAAAGCTTCTTTCCAGATTTCATCTGAGGATATTTCCTTTTTTACCATAAACCCCTATGGGCTTCCAAATATCACTTTGCCAATTCCACAAGAACTGTCTTAGGGAAAGGGTTTTGAGGGGAAAGCTGTAAGTCTGTGAGATGATTTCACAGAACACAAAGAAGTTTCTCAGAAAGCTTCTTTCTCTTTGTTATCGGAGGATATTTCCTTTGGCCCTCTAGTCTTCAAAGGGATCCGAAATATCTGTTCTCATATTCCACAGAAATAAGACTAGCAAAGAGATCCACGAAATACAGATGTAACTCTGTGAGATGAATTTACAGAACACTAACCAGTTTCTCAGAAAGCTTCTTTCCAGATTTCATCTGAGGATATTTCCTTTTTCACCATAGCCCTCTGTGGGCTTCCAAATATCACTTTACCAATTCCACAAGAACTGTCCTAGCGAAAGGCTTCTTGAGGGGAAAGCTGTAACTCTGTGAGATGATTTAACAGAACACAAAGAAATTTCTCAGAAAGCTTCTTTCTCTTTGTTATCGGAGGATATTTCCTTTGGCCCTATAGTCTTCAAAGGGATCCGAAATATCTGTTCTCAGATTCCACAGAAATAAGACTAGCAAATAGATCCACGAAATACAGCTGTAACTCAGTGAGATGAATTAACCAAACACTCAGCAGTTTCTCAGAAAGCTTCTTTCCAGATTTCATCTGAGGATATTTCCTTTTTCACCATAGCCCTCTATGGGCTTCCAAATATCACTTTGCCAATTCCACAAGAACTGTCCTAGAGAAAGGCTTCTTGAGGGGAAAGCTGTAACTCTGTGAGATGATTTCACAGAACACAAAGAAGTTTCTCAGAAAGCTTCTTTCTCTTTGTTATCGGAGGATATTTCTTTTGTCCCCATAGTCTCCAAAGGGATCTGAAATATCTGTTCTCAGATTCCACAGAAATAATGCTAGCAAAGAGATCCAGGAAATACAGATGTAACTCTGTGAGATGAATTAACAGAACACTAAGCAGTTTCTCAGAAAGCTTCTTTCCAGATTTCATCTGAGGATATTTCCTTTTTCACCATAGCCCTCTATGGGCTTCCAAATATCACTTTGACAATTCCACAAGAACTGTCTTAGCGAAAGGCTTCCGGAGTGGAAAGCTGTAACTCTGTGAGATGATTTCACAGAACACAAAGAAGTTTCTCAGAAAGTTTCTTTCTCTTTGTTATCGGAGGATATTTCTTTTGGACCTATAGTCTTCAAAGGAATCCGAAATATCTGTTCTCAGATTCCACAGAAATAAGGCTAGCAAAGAGATCCAGGAAATACAGATGTAACTCTGTGAGTGGAAGTCACACATCACAGAGAAGTTTCTCAGAAAGCTTCTTTCCAGATTTCATCTGAGGATATTTCCTTTTTCAACATAGCCCTCTAGGGGCTTCCAAATATCACTTTGCCAATTCCACAAGAACTGTCTTAGCAAAAGGCTTCTTGAGGGGAAAGCTGTAACTCTGTGAGATGATTTCACAGAACACAAAGAAGTTTCTCAGAAAGCTTCTTTCTCTTTGTTATCGGAGGATATTTCCTTTGGCCCTATAGTCTTCAAAGGGATCCGAAATATCTGTTGTCAGATTCCACAGAAATAAGGCTAGCCAAGAGATCCACGAAATACAGATGTAACTCTGTGAGTTGAATTAACAGAACACTAAGCAGTTTCTCACAAAGCTTCTTTCCAGATTTCATCTGAGGATATTTCCTTTTTCACCATAGCCCTCTATGGGCTTCCAAATATCACTTTGCTCATTCCACAAGAACTGTCCTAGAGAAAGGCTTCTTGAGGGGAAAGCTGTAACTCTGTGAGATGATTTCACATAACACAAAGAAGTTTCTCAGAAAGCTTCTTTCTCTTTGTTATCGGAGGATATTTCCTTTGGCCCTATAGTCTCCAAAGGGATCTGAAATATCTGTTCCCAGATTCCACAGAACTAAGGCTAGCAAAGAGATCCACGAAATACAGCTGTAACTCTTTGAGATGACTTAACCAAACACTAAAAATTTTCTCAGAAAGCTTCTTTCCAGATTTCATCTGAGGATATTTCCTTTTTCACCATAGCCCTCTAAGGGTTTCCAAATATCACTTTGCCAATTCCACAGGAACTGACTTAGCGAAAGGGTTATTGAGAGGAAAGCTGTAACTCTTTGAGATGATTTCACATAAAACAAAAAGTTTCTCATGAAGCTTCTTTCTCTTTGTTATCGGTGGATATTTCCTTTGGCCCTATATTCATCAAAGGGATCCGAAACATCTGTTCTCAGATTCCACAGAAATAAGGCTAGCAAAGCGATCCACGAAATACAGATGTAACTCTGTGAGTGGAAGTCACACATCACAGAGCAGTTTCTCAGAAAGCTTCTTTCCAGATTTCATCTGAGGATATTTCCTTTTTTACCATAAACCCCTATGGGCTTCCAAATATCACTTTGCCAATTCCACAAGAACTGTCTTAGGGAAAGGGTTTTGAGGGGAAAGCTGTAAGTCTGTGAGATGATTTCACAGAACACAAAGAAGTTTCTCAGAAAGCTTCTTTCTCTTTGTTATCGGAGGATATTTCCTTTTGCCCTCTAGTCTTCAAAGGGATCCGAAATATCTGTTCTCAGATTCCACAGAAATAAGACTAGCAAAGAGATCCAGGAAATACAGATGTAACTCTGTGAGATGAATTTACAGAACACTAACCAGTTTCTCAGAAAGCTTCTTTCCAGATTTCATCTGAGGATATTTCCTTTTTCACCATAGCCCTCTTTGGGCTTCCAAATATCACTTTACCAATTCCACAAGAACTGTCCTAGCGAAAGGCTTCTTGAGGAGAAAGCTGTAACTCTGTGAGATGATTTAACAGAACACAAAGAAATTTCTCCGAAAGCTTCTTTCTCTTTGTTATCGGAGGATATTTCCTTTGGCCCTATAGTCTTCAAAGGGATCCGAAATATCTGTTCTCAGATTCCACAGAAATAAGACTAGCAAATAGATCCACGAAATACAGCTGTAACTCAGTGAGATGAATTAACCAAACACTCAGCAGTTTCTCAGAAAACTTCTTTCCAGATTTCATCTGAGGATATTTCCTTTTTCACCATAGCCCTCTATGGGCTTCCAAATATCACTTTGCCAATTCCACAAGAACTGTCTTAGCGAAAGGCTTCCTGAGAGGAAAGCTGTAACTCAGTGAGATGATTTCACAGAACACAAAGAAGTTTCTCAGAAAGCTTCTTTCTCTTTGTTATCGGAGGATATTTCTTTTGGACCTATAGACTTCAAAGGAATCCGAAATATCTGTTCTCAGATTCCACAGAAATAAGGCTAGCAAAGAGATCCACGAAATACAGATGTAACTCTGTGAGTGGAAGTCACACATCACAGAGCAGTTTCTCAGAAAGCTTCTTTCCAGATTTCATCTGAGGATATTTCCTTTTTCACCATAGCCCTCTATGGGCTTCCAAATATCACTTTACCAATTCCACAAGAACTGTCTTAGCAGAAGGCTTCTTGAGGGGAAAGCTGTAACTCTGTGAGATGATTTCACAGAACACAAAGAAGTTTCTCAGAAAGCTTCTTTCTCTTTGTTATCGGAGGATATTTCCTTTGGTCCTATAGTCTTCAAAGGGATCCGAAATATCTGTTCTAGGATTCTACAGAAATAAGTCTAGCAAAGAGATCCACGAAATACAGAGGTAACTCTGTGATATGAATTAACAGAACACTAAGCAGTTTCTCAAAAAGCTTCTTTCCAGAATTCATCTGAGGATATTTCCTTTTTCACCATAACCCTCTAGGGGCTTCCAAATATCACTTTTCCAATTCCACCAGAACTGTCTTAGCGAAAGGCTTCTTGAGGGGAAAGCTGTAACTCTGTGAGGTGATTTCACAGAACACAAAGAAGTTTCTCAGAAAGCTTCTTTCTCATTGTTATCGGAGGATATTTCCTTTGGCCCTATAGTCTCCAAAGGGATCCGAAATATCTGTTCTCAGATTCCACAGAAATAAGGCAAGCAAAGAGATCCACGAAATACAGATGTAACTCTGTGAGATGAATTAACAGAACACTAAGCAGGTTCTCAGAAAGCTTCTTTCCAGATTTCATCTGAGGATATTTCCTATTTCACCATAGCCCTCTATGGGCTTCCAAATATCACTTTGCCAATTCCACAAGAACTGTCCTAGCGAAAGGCTTCTTGAGGCGAAAGCTGTAACTCTGTGAGATGATTTAACAGAACACAAAGAAGTTTCTCAGAAAGCTTCTTTCTCTTTGTTATCGGAGGATATTTCCTTTGGCCCTATAGTCTCCAAAGGGATCTGAAATATCTGTTCTCAGATTACACAGAAATAACGCAAGCAAAGAGATCCACGAAATACAGCTGTAACTCTGTGAGATGAATTAACCAAACACTAAGCATTTTCTCAGAAAGCTTCTTTCCAGATTTCATCTGAGGATATTTCCTTTTTCACCATAGCCCTCTATGGGCTTCCAAATATCACTTTGCCAATTCCACAAGAACTGTCTTAGCGAAAGGCTTCCTGAATGGAAAGCTGTAACTCTGTGAGATGATTTCACGGAACACAAAGAAGTTTCTCAGAAAGCTTCTTTCTCTTTGTTATCGGAGGATATTTCTTTTGGACCTATAGTCTTCAAAGGAATCCGAAATATCTGTTCTCAGATTTCACAGAAATAAGGCTAGCAAAGAGATCCACGAAATATAGATGTAACTCTATGAGTGGAAGTCACACATCACAGAGCAGTTTCTCAGAAAGCTTCTATCCAGATTTCATCTGAGGATATTTCCTGTTTCACCGTAGCCCTCTATGGGCTTCCAAATATCACTTTGCCAATTCCACAAGAACTGTCTTAGTGAAATGCTTCTTGAGGGGAAATCTGTAACTCTGTGAGATGATTTCAAAGAACACAAAGAAGTTTCTCAGAAAACTCCTTTCTCTTTGTTATCGGAGGATATTTCCTTTGGCCCTGTAGTCTTCAAAGGGATCAGAAATATCTGTTCTCAGATTCCACAGACATAAGGCTAGCAAAGAGATCCACGAAATACAGATGTAACTCTGTGAGATGAATTAACAGATAACTAAGCAGTTTCTCAGAGAGCTTCTTTACAGATTTCATCTGAGAACATTTCCTTTTTCACCATAGCCCTCTATGGGCTTCCAAATATCACTTTGCCAGTTCCACAAGAACTGTCTTAGCGAAAGGCTTCTTAAGGGGGAAGCTGTTACTCTGTGAGATGATTTCACAGAACACAAAGAAGTTTCTCAGAAAGCTTCTTCCTCTTTGTTATCGTAGGATATTTACTTCGTCCCTATACTCTTCAAAGGGATCCGAAATATCTGTTCTCAGATTCCACAGACATAAGGCTAGCAAAGAGATCCACGAAATACAGAGGTAACTCTGTGAGATGAATTAACAGAACACTAAGCAGTTTCTCACAAAGCTTCTTTCCAGATTTCATCTGAGGATATTTCCTTTTTCACCATAGCCCTCTATAGGCTTCCAAATATAACTCTGCCAATTCCACCAGAACTGTCTTAGCGAAAGGCTTCTTGAGGGGAAAGCTGTAACTCTGTGAGGTGATTTCACAGAACACAAAGAAGTTTCTCAGAAAGCTTCTTTCTCATTGTTATCGGAGGATATTTCCTTTGGCCCTATAGTCTCCAAAGGGATCCGAAATATCTGTTCTCAGATTCCACAGAAATAAGGCAAGCAAAGAGATCCACGAAATACAGATGTAACTCTGTGAGATGAATTAACAGAACACTAAGCAGGTTCTCACAAAGCTTCTTTCCAGATTTCATCTGAGGATATTTCCTTTTTCACCATAGCCCTCTGTGGGCTTCCAAATATCACTTTGCCAATTCCACAAGAACTGTCCTAGCGAAAGGCTTCTTGAGGCGAAAGCTGTAACTCTGTGAGATGATTTAACAGAACACAAAGAAGTTTCTCAGAAAGCTTCTATCTCTTTGTTATCGGAGGATATTTCCTTTGGCCCTATAGTCTCCAAAGGGATCTGAAATATCTGTTCTCAGATTACACAGAAATAACGCAAGCAAAGAGATCCACGAAATACAGCTGTAACTCTGTGAGATGAATTAACCAAACACTAAGCATTTTCTCAGAAAGCTTCTTTCCAGATTTCATCTGAGGATATTTCCTGTTTCACCATAGCCCTCTATGGGCTTCCAAATATCACTTTGCCAATTCCACAAGAACTGTCTTAGCGAAAGGCTTCCTGAATGGAAAGCTGTAACTCTGTGAGATGATTTCACGGAACACAAAGAAGTTTCTCAGAAAGCTTCTTTCTCTTTGTTATCGGAGGATATTTCTTTTGGACCTATAGTCTTCAAAGGAATCCGAAATATCTGTTCTCAGATTTCACAGAAATAAGGCTAGCAAAGAGATCCACGAAATACAGATGTAACTCTATGAGTGGAAGTCACACATCACAGAGCAGTTTCTCAGAAAGCTTCTATCCAGATTTCATCTGAGGATATTTCCTGTTTCACCGTAGCCCTCTATGGGCTTCCAAATATCACTTTGTCTGTTCCACAAGAACTGTCTTAGCGAAAGGCTTCTTAAGGGGGAAGCTGTTACTCTGTGAGATGATTTCACAGAACACAAAGAAGTTTCTCAGAAAGCTTCTTCCTCTTTGTTATCGTAGGATATTTACTTCGTCCCTATACTCTTCAAAGGGATCCGAAATATCTGTTCTCAGATTCCACAGACATAAGGCTAGCAAAGAGATCCACGAAATACAGAAGTAACTCTGTGAGATGAATTAACAGAACACTAAGCAGTTTCTCACAAAGCTTCTTTCCAGATTTCATCTGAGGATATTTCCTTTTTCACCATAGCCCTCTATAGGCTTCCAAATATAACTCTGCCAATTCCACAAGAACTGTCTTAGCGAAAGGCTTCTTGAGGGGAAAGCTGTTACTCTGTGAGATGATTTCACAGAACACAAAGAAGTTTCTCAGAAAGCTTCTTGCTCTTTGTTATCGGAGGATATTTACTTTGCCCCTATAGTCTTCAAAGGGATCCGAAATATCTGTTCTCAGATTCCACAGACATAAGGCTAGCCAAGAGATCCACGAAATACAGATGTAACTCTGTGAGATGAATTAACAGAACACTAAGCAGTTTCTCACAAAGCTTCTTTCCAGATTTCATCTGAGGATATTTCCTTTTTCACCATAGCCCTCTATGGGCTTCCAAATATCACTTTGCTCATTCCACAAGAACTGTCCTAGAGAAAGGCTTCTTGAGGGGAAAGCTGTAACTCTGTGAGATGATTTCACAGAACACAAAGAAGTTTCTCAGAAAGCTTCTTTCAATTTGTTAACGGAGGATATTTCCTTTGGCCCTATAGTCTCCAAAGGGATCTGAAATATCTGTTCTCAGATTCCACAGAAATAAGGCTAGCAAAGAGATCCACGAAATACAGCTGTAACTCTGTGAGATGAATTAACCAAACACTAAGAATTTTCTCAGAAAGCTTCTTTGCAGATTTCATCTGAGGATAATTCCTTTTTCACCATAGCCCTCTACGGGTTTCCAAATATCACTTTGCCAATTCCACAGGAACTGTCTAGGCGAAAGCCTTATTGAGGGGAAAGCTGTAACTCTTTGAGATGATTTCACATAAAACAAAAAGTTTCTCAGAAAGCTTCTTTCTCTTTGTTATCGGTGGATATTTCCTTTGGCCCTATATTCTTCAAAGGGATCCGAAACATCTGTTATCAGATTCGACAGAAATACGGCTAGCAACGCGATCCACGAAATACAGATGTAACTCTGTGAGTGGAAGTCAGACATCACAGAGCAGTTTCTCAGAAATCTTCTTTCCAGATTTCATCTGAGGATATTTCCTTTTTTACCATAAACCCCTATGGGCTTCCAAATATCACTTTGCCAATTCCACAAGAACTGTCTTAGGGTAAGTGTTTTGAGCGGAAAGCTGTAACTCTGTGAGATGATTTCACAGAACACAAAGAAGTTTCTCAGAAAGCTTCTTTCTCTTTGTTATCGGAGGATATTTCCTTTGGCCCTCTAGTCTTCAAAGGGATCCGAAATATCTGTTCTCAGATTCCACAGAAATAAGGCTAGCAAAGAGATCCACGAAATACAGATGTAACTCCCTGAGATGAATTTACAGAACACTAACCAGTATCTCAGAAAGCTTCTTTCCAGATTTCATCTGAGGATATTTCCTTTTTCACCATAGCCCTCTGTGGGCTTCCAAATATCACTTTGCCAATTCCACAAGAACTGTCTTAGCGAAAGGCTTCCTGAGTGGAAAGCTGTAACTCAGTGAGATGATTTCACAGAACACAAAGAAGTTTCTCAGAAAGCTTCTTTCTCTTTGTTATCGGAGGATATTTCTTTTGGACCAATAGTCTTCAAAGGAATCCGAAATATCTGTTCTCAGATTCCACAGAAATAAGGCTAGCAAAGAGATCCACGAAATACAGATGTAACTCTGTGAGTGGAAGTCACACATCACAGAGAAGTTTCTCAGAAAGCTTCTTTCCAGATTTCATCTGAGGATATTTCCTTTTTCACCATAGCCCTCTATGGGCTTCCAAATATCACTTTACCAATTCCACAAGAACTGTCTTAGCAAAAGGCTTCTTGAGGGGAAAGCTGTAACTCTGTAAGATGATTTCACAGAACACAAAAAAGTTTCTCAGAAAGCTTCTTTCTCTTTGTTATCGGAGGATATTTCCTTTGGCCCTATAGTCTTCAAAGGGATCCGAAATATCTGTTCTAGGATTCTACAGAAATAAGTCTAGCAAAGAGATCAACGAAATACAGAGGTAACACTGTGATATGAATTAACAGAACACTAAGCAGTTTCTCAAAAAGCTTCTTTCCAGATTTCATCTGAGGATATTTCCTTTTTCACCAAAGCCCTCTAGGGGCTTCCAAATATCACTTTGCCAATTCCACAAGAACTGTCTTAGCGAAAGGCTTCTTGAGGGGTAAGCTGTAACTCTGTGAGGTGATTTCACAGAACACAAAGAAGTTTCTCAGAAAGCTTCTTTCTCATTGTTATCGGAGGATATTTCCTTTGGCCCTATAGTCTCCAAAGGGATCCGAAATATCTGTTCTCAGATTCCACAGAAATAAGGCTAGCAAATAGATCCACGAAATACAGCTGGAACTCTGTGAGATGAATTAACAGAACACTCAGCAGTTTCTCAGAAAGCTTCTTTCCAGATTTTATATGAGGATATTTCCTTTTTCACCATAGCCCTCTCAGGGCTTCCAAATATCACTTTGCCAATTCCACCAGAACTGTCTTAGCGAAAGGCTTCCTGAGTGGAAAGCTGTAACTCTGTGAGATGATTTCACAGAACACAAAGAAGTTTCTCAGAAAGCTTCTTTCTCTTTGTTATCGGAGGATATTTCTTTTGGACCTATAGTCTTCAACGGAATCCGAAATATCTCTTCTCAGATTACACAGAAATAAGGCTAGCAAAGAGATCCACGAAATACAGATGTAACTCTGTGAGTGGAAGTCACACATCACAGAGCAGTTTCTCAGAAAGCTTCTTTACAGATTTCATCTGAGGATATTTCTGTTTCACCATAGCCCTCTATGGGCTTCCAAATATCACTTTGCCAATTCCACAAGAACTGTCTTAGTGAAATGCTTCTTGAGGGGAAATCTGTAACTCTGTGAGATGATTTCAAAGAACACAAAGAATTTTCTCAGAAAACTTCTTTCTCTTTGTTATCGGAGGATATTTCCTTTGGCCCTATAGTCTTCAAAGGGATCCGAAATATCTGTTCTCAGATTCCACAGAAATAAGTTTAGCAAAGAGATCCACGAAATACAGATGTAACTCTGTGAGATGAATTAACAGAACACTAAGCAGTTTCTCAGAGAGCTTCTTTCCAGATTTCATCTGAGAACATTTCCTTTTTCACCATAGCCCTCTATGGGCTTCCAAATATCACTTTGCCAATTCCACAAGAACTGTCTTAGCGAAAGGCTTATTGAGGGGAAAGCTGTAACTCTGTGAGATGATTTCACAGAACACAAAGAAGTTTCTCAGAAAGCTCCTTTCTCTTTGTTAATGGAGGATATTTCTTTGGCCCTATAGTCTTCAAAGGGATCCGAAATATCTGTTCTCAGATTCCACAGAAATAAGGCTAGCAAAGAGATCCAGAAATACAGATGTAACTCTGTGAGATGAATTAACAGAACATTAAGCAGTTTCTCAGAAAGCTTCTTTCCAGATTTCATCTCAGAATATTTCCTTTTTCACCATAGCCCCCTATGGGTTTGCAAATATCACTTTGCCAATTCCGCAAGAACTGTCTTAGCGAAAGGCTTCTTGAGGGGAAAGCTGTAAATCTGTGACATGATTTCAAAGAACACAAAGAAGTTTCTCAGAAAACTTCTTTCTCTTTGTTATCGGAGGATATTTCCTTCGGCCCTATAGTCTTCAAAGGGATCCGAAATATCTGTTCTCAGATTCCACAGACATAAGGCAAGAAAGAGATCCACGAAATACAGATGTAACTCTATGAGATGAAATAACAGAACACTCAGCAGTTTCTCAGAAAGCTTCTTTCCAGATTTCATCAGAGGATATTTCCTTTTTCACCATAACCCTCTATGGGCTTCCAAATATCACTTTACCAGTTCCACAAGAACTGTCTTAGCGAAAGGCTTCTTAAGGGGAAAGCTGTTACTCTGTGAGATGATTTCACAGAACACAAAGAAGTTTCTCAGAAAGCTTCTTCCTCTTTGTTATCGTAGGATATTTACTTCGTCCCTATACTCTTCAAAGGGATCCGAAATATCTGTCCTCAGATTCCACAGACATAAGGCTAGCAAAGAGATCCACGAAATACAGAGGTAACTCTGTGAGATGAATTAACAGAACACTAAGCAGTTTCTCACAAAGCTTCTTTCCAGATTTCATCTGAGGATATTTCCTTTTTCACCATAGCCCTCTATAGGCTTCCAAATATCACTCTGCCAATTCCACAAGAACTGTCTTAGCGAAAGGCTTCTTGAGGGGAAAGCTGTAACTCTGTGAGATGATTTCACAGAACGAAAAGAAGTTTCTAAGAAAGCTTCTTTCTCTTTCTTATCGGAGGATATTTCCTTTGGCCCTATAGTCTTCAAAGGGATCCGAAATATCTGTTCTCAGATTCCACAGAAATAAGACTAGCAAATAGATCCATGAAATACAGCTGTAACTCTGTGAGATGAATTAACAGAACACTCAGCAGTTTCTCAGAAAGCTTCTTTCCACATTTCATCTGAGGATATTTCCTTTTTCACCATAGCCCTCTATGGGCTTCCAAATATCACTTTGCCAATTCCACAAGAACTGTCTTAACGAAAGGCTTCTTGAGTGGAAAGCTGTAACTCTGTGAGATGATTTCACAGAACACAAAGAAGTTTCTCAGAAAGCTTCTTTCTCTTTGTTACCGGAGGATATTTCTTTTGGACCAATAGTCTTCAAAGGAATCCGAAATATCTGTTCTCAGATTCCACAGAAATAAGGCTAGCAAAGAGATCCACGAAATACAGATGTAACTCTGTGAGTGGAAGTCACACATCACAGAGAAGTTTCTCAGAAAGCTTCTTTCCAGATTACATCTGAGGATATTTCCTTTTTCACCATAGCCCTCTATGGGCTTCCAAATATCACTTTACCAATTCCACAAGAACTGTCTTAGCAAAAGGCTTCTTGAGGGGAAAGCTGTAACTCTGTGAGATGATTTCACAGAACACAAAGAAGTTTCTCAGAAAGCTTCTTTCTCTTTGTTATCGGAGGATATTTCCTTTGGCCCTATAGTCTTCAAAGGGATCCGAAATATCTGTTCTAGGATTCTACAGAAATAAGTCTAGCAAAGAGATCCACGAAATACAGAGGTAACACTGTGATATGAATTAACAGAACACTAAGCAGTTTCTGAAAAAGCTTTTTTCCAGATTTCATCTGAGTATATTTCCTTTTTCACCAAAGCCCTCTAGGGGCTTCCAAATATCACTTTTCCAATTCCACAAGAACTGTCTTAGCGAAAGTCTTCTTGAGGGGAAAGCTGTAACTCTGTGAGATGATTTCACAGAACACAAAGAAGTTTCTCAGAAAGCTTCTTTCTCTTTGTTATCGGAGGATATTTCCTTTGGCCCTATAGTCTTCAAAGGGATCCGAAATATCTGTTCTCAGATTCCACAGAAATAAGACTAGCAAATAGATCCACGAAATACAGCTGGAACTCTGTGAGATGAATTAACAGAACACTCAGCAGTTTCTCAGAAAGCTTCTTTCCAGATTTCATATGAGGATATTTCCTTTTTCACCATAGCCCTCTATGGGCTTCCAAATATCACTTTGCCAATAACACAAGAACTGTCTTAGCGAAAGGCTTCCTGAGTGGAAAGCTGTAACTCTGTGAGATGATTTCACAGAACACAAAGAAGTTTCTCAGAAAGCTTCTTTCTCTTTGTTATCGGAGGATATTTCTTTTGGACCTATAGTCTTCAACGGAATCCGAAATATCTCTTCTCAGATTCCACAGAAATAAGGCTAGCAAAGAGATCCACGAAATACAGATGTAACTCTGTGAGTGGAAGTCACACATCACAGAGCAGTTTCTCAGAAAGCTTTTTCCAGATGTCATCTGAGGATATTTCTGTTTCACCCTAGCCCTCTATGGGCTTCCAAATATCACTTTGCCAATTCCACAAGAACTGTCTTAGTGAAATGCTTCTTGAGGGGAAATCTGTAACTCTGTGAGATGATTTCAAAGAACACAAAGAATTTTCTCAGAAAACTACTTTCTCTTTGTTATCGGAGGATATTTCCTTTGGCCCTATAGTCTTCAAAGGGATCCGAAATATCTGTTCTAGGACTCTACAGAAATAAGTCTAGCAAAGAGATCCACGAAATACAGAGGTAACTCTGTGATATGAATTAACAGAACACCAAGCAGTTTCTCAAAAAGCTTCTTTCCAGATTTCATCTGAGGATATTTCCTTTTTCACCATAGCACTCTAGGGGCTTCCAAATATCACTTTGCCAATTCCACAAGAACTGTCTTAGCGAAAGGCTTCTTGAGGGGAAAGCTGTAACTCTGTGAGATGATTTCACAGAACACAAAGAAGTTTCTCACAAAGCTCCTTTCTCTTTGTTAATGGAGGATATTTCCTTTGGCCCTATAGTCTTCAAAGGGATCCGAAATATCTGTTCTCAGATTCCACAGAAATAAGGCTAGCAAAGAGATCCACGAAATACAGATGTAACTCTCTGAGATGAATTAACAGAACATTAAGCAGTTTCTCAGAAAGCTTCTTTCCAGATTTCATCTCAGAATATTTCCTTTTTCACCATAGCCCCCTATGGGTTTGCAAATATCACTTTGCCAATTCCACAAGAACTGTCTTATCGAAAGGCTTCTTGAGGGGAAAGCTGTAAATCTGTGACATGATTTCAAAGAACACAAAGAAGTTTCTCAGAAAACTTCTTACTCTTTGTTATCGGAGGATATTTCCTTCGGCCCTATAGTCTTCAAAGGGATCCGAAATATCTGTTCTCAGATTCCACAAACATAAGGCAAGAAAGAGATCCACGAAATACAGATGTAACTCTATGAGATGAAATAACAGAACACTCAGCAGTTTCTCAGAAAGCATCTTTCCAGATTTCATCAGAGGATATTTCCTTTTTCACCATAACCCTCAATGGGCTTCCAAATATCACTTTGCCAGTTCCACAAGAACTGTCTTAGCGAAAGGCTTCTTAAGGGGAAAGCTGTTACTCTGTGAGATGCTTTCACAGAACACAAAGAAGTTTCTCAGAAAGCTTCTTCCTCTTTGTTATCGTAGGATATTTTCTTCGTCCCTATACTCTTCAAAGGGATCCGAAATATCTGTTCTCAGATTCCACAGACATAAGGCTAGCAAAGAGATCCACGAAATACAGAGGTAACTCTGTGAGATGAATTAACAGAACACTAAGCAGTTTCTCACAAAGCTTCTTTCCAGATTTCAGCTGAGGATATTTCCTTTTTCACCATAGCCCTCTACAGGCTTCCAAATATCACTCTGCCAATTCCACAAGAACTGTCTTAGCGAAAGGCTTCTTGAGGGGAAAGCTGTAACTCTGTGAGATGATTTCACAGAACACAAAGAAGTTTCTAAGAAAGCTTCTTTCTCTTTCTTATCGGAGGATATTTCCTTTGGCCCTATAGTCTTCAAAAGGATCCGAAATATCTGTTCTCAGATTCCACAGAAATGAGGCTAGCAAAGAGATCCACGAAATACAGATGTAACTCTCTCAGTTGAATTGACAGAACACTAAGCAGTTTCTCAGAAAGCTTCTTTCCAGATTTCATATGAGGATATTTCCTTTTTCACCATAGCCCTCTATGGGCTTCCAAATATCACTTTGCCAATTCCACAAGAACTGTCTTAGCGAAAGGCTTCCTGAGTGGAAAGCTGTAACTCTGTGAGATGATTTCACAGAACACAAAGAAGTTTCTCAGAAAGCTTCTTTCTCTTTGTTATCGGAGGATATTTCTTTTGGACCTATAGTCTTCAACGGAATCCGAAATATCTCTTCTCAGATTCCACAGAAATAAGGCTAGCAAAGAGATCCACGAAATACAGATGTAACTCTGTGAGTGGAAGTCACACATCACAGAGCAGTTTCTCACAAAGCTTCTTTACAGATTTCATCTGAGGATATTTCCTTTTTCACCATAGCCCTCTATGGGCTTCCAAATATCACTTTGCTCATTCCACAAGAACTGTCCTAGAGAAAGGCTTCTTGAGGGGAAAGCTGTAACTCTGTGAGATGATTTCACAGAACACAAAGAAGTTTCTCAGAAAGCTTCTTTCAATTTGTTAACGGAGGATATTTCCTTTGGCCCTGTAGTCTCCAAAGGGATCTGAAATATCTGTTCTCAGATTCCACAGAAATAAGGCTAGCAAAGAGATCCACGAAATACAGCTGTAACTCTGTGAGATGAATTAACCAAACACTAAGAATTTTCTCAGAAAGCTTCTTTGCAGATTTCATCTGAGGATAATTCCTTTTTCACCATAGCCCTCTACGCGTTTCCAAATATCACTTTGCCAATTCCACAGGAACTGTCTAGGCGAAAGCCTTATTGAGGGGAAAGCTGTAACTCTTTGAGATGATTTCACATAAAACAAAAAGTTTCTCAGAAAGCTTCTTTCTCTTTGTTATCGGTGGATATTTCCTTTGGCCCTATATTCTTCAAAGGGATCCGAAACATCTGTTCTCAGATTCGACAGAAATACGGCTAGCAAAGCGATCCACGAAATACAGATGCAACTCTGTGAGTGGAAGTCACACATCACAGAGCAGTTTCTCAGAAAGCTTCTTTCCAGATTTCATCTGAGGATATTTCCTTTTTTACCATAAACCCCTATGGGCTTCCAAATATCACTTTGCCAATTCCACAAGAACTGTCTTAGGGTAAGTGTTTTGAGGGGAAAGCTGTAACTCTGTGAGATGATTTCACAGAACACAAAGAAGTTTCTCAGAAAGCTTCTTTCTCTTTGTTATCGGAGGATATTTCCTTTGGCCCTCTAGTCTTCAAAGGGATCCGAAATATCTGTTCTCAGATTCCACAGAAATAAGGCTAGCAAAGAGATCCACGAAATACAGATGTAACTCCCTGAGATGAATTTACAGAACACTAACCAGTATCTCAGAAAGCTTCTTTCCAGATTTCATCTGAGGATATTTCCTTTTTCACCATAGCCCTCTGTGGGCTTCCAAATATCACTTTGCCAATTCCACAAGAACTGTCTTAGCGAAAGGCTTCCTGAGTGGAAAGCTGTAACTCAGTGAGATGATTTCACAGAACACAAAGAAGTTTCTCAGAAAGCTTCTTTCTCTTTGTTATCGGAGGATATTTCTTTTGGACCAATAGTCTTCAAAGGAATCCGAAATATCTGTTCTCAGATTCCACAGAAATAAGGCTAGCAAAGAGATCCACGAAATACAGATGTAACTCTGTGAGTGGAAGTCACACATCACAGAGAAGTTTCTCAGAAAGCTTCTTTCCAGATTTCATCTGAGGATATTTCCTTTTTCAACATAGCCCTCTATGGGCTTCCAAATATCACTTTACCAATTCCACAAGAACTGTCTTAGCAAAAGGCTTCTTGAGGGGAAAGCTGTAACTCTGTGAGATGATTTCACAGAACACAAAGAAGTTTCTCAGAAAGCTTCTTTCTCTTTGTTATCGGAGGATATTTCCTTTGGCCCTATAGTCTTCAAAGGGATCCGAAATATCTGTTCTAGGATTCTACAGAAATAAGTCTAGCAAAGAGATCAACGAAATACAGAGGTAACACTGTGATATGAATTAACAGAACACTAAGCAGTTTCTCAAAAAGCTTCTTTCCAGATTTCATCTGAGGATATTTCCTTTTTCACCAAAGCCCTCTAGGGGCTTCCAAATATCACTTTTCCAATTCCACAAGAACTGTCTTAGCGAAAGGCTTCTTGAGGGGTAAGCTGTAACTCTGTAAGGTGATTTCACAGAACACAAAGAAGTTTCTCATAAAATTTCTTTCTCATTGTTATCGGAGGATATTTCCTTTGGCCCTATAGTCTCCAAAGGGATCCGAAATATCTGTTCTCAGATTCCACAGAAATAAGGCTAGCAAAGAGATCCACGAAATACAGATGTAACTCTGTGAGTGGAAGTCACACATCACAGAGCAGTTTCTCAGAAATCTTCTTTCCAGATGTCATCTGAGGATATTTCTGTTTCACCATAGCCCTCTATGGGCTTCCAAATATCACTTTGCCAATTCCACAAGAACTGTCTTAGTGAAATGCTTCTTGAGGGGAAATCTGTAACTCTGTGAGATGATTTCAAAGAACACAAAGAATTTTCTCAGAAAACTTCTTTCTCTTTGTTATCGGAGGATATTTCCTTTGGCCCTATAGTCTTCAAAGGGATCCGAAATATCTGTTCTCAGATTCCACAGAAATAAGTTTAGCAAAGAGATCCACGAAATACAGATGTAACTCTGTGAGATGAATTAACAGAACACTAAGCAGTTTCTCAGAAAGCTTCTTTCCAGATTTCATCTCAGAATATTTCCTTTTTCACCATAGCCCCCTATGGGTTTGCAAATATCACTTTGCCAATTCCGCAAGAACTGTCTTAGCGAAAGGCTTCTTGAGGGGAAAGCTGTAAATCTGTGACATAATTTCAAAGAACACAAAGAAGTTTCTCAGAAAACTTCTTTCTCTTTGTTATCGGAGGATATTTCCTTCGGCCCTATAGTCTTCAAAGGGATCCGAAATATCTGTTCTCAGATTCCACAGACATAAGGCAAGAAAGAGATCCACGAAATACAGATGTAACTCTATGAGATGAAATAACAGAACACTCAGCAGTTTCTCAGAAAGCTTCTTTCCAGATTTCATCAGAGGATATTTCCTTTTTCACCATAACCCTCTATGGGCTTCCAAATATCACTTTACCAGTTCCACAAGAACTGTCTTAGCGAAAGGCTTCTTAAGGGGAAAGCTGTTACTCTGTGAGATGATTTCACAGAACACAAAGAAGTTTCTCAGAAAGCTTCTTCCTCTTTGTTATCGTAGGATATTTACTTCGTCCCTATACTCTTCAAAGGGATCCGAAATATCTGTCCTCAGATTCCACAGACATAAGGCTAGCAAAGAGATCCACGAAATACAGAGGTAACTCTGTGAGATGAATTAACAGAACACTAAGCAGTTTCTCACAAAGCTTCTTTCCAGATTTCATCTGAGGATATTTCCTTTTTCACCATAGCCCTCTATAGGCTTCCAAATATCACTCTGCCAATTCCACAAGAACTGTCTTAGCGAAAGGCTTCTTGAGGGGAAAGCTGTAACTCTGTGAGATGATTTCACAGAACAAAAAGAAGTTTCTAAGAAAGCTTCTTTCTCTTTCTTATCGGAGGATATTTCCTTTGGCCCTATAGTCTTCAAAGGGATCCGAAATATCTGTTCTCAGATTCCACAGAAATAAGACTAGCAAATAGATCCATGAAATACAGCTGTAACTCTGTGAGATGAATTAACAGAACACTCAGTAGTTTCTCAGAAAGCTTCTTTCCAGATTTCATCTGAGGATATTTCCTTTTTCACCATAGCCCTCTATGGGCTTCCAAATATCACTTTGCCAATTCCACAAGAACTGTCTTAGCGAAAGGCTTCTTGAGTGGAAAGCTGTAACTCTGTGAGATGATTTCACAGAACACAAAGAAGTTTCTCAGAAAGCTTCTTTCTCTGTTACCGGAGGATATTTCTTTTGGACCAATAGTCTTCAAAGGAATCCGAAATATCTGTTCTCAGATTCCACAGAAATAAGGCTAGCAAAGAGATCCACGAAATACAGATGTAACTCTGTGAGTGGAATTCACACATCACAGAGAAGTTTCTCAGAAAGCTTCTTTCCAGATTACATCTGAGGATATTTCCTTTTTCACCATAGCCCTCTATGGGCTTCCAAATATCACTTTACCAATTCCACAAGAACTGTCTTAGCAAAAGGCTTCTTGAGGGGAAAGCTGTAACTCTGTGAGATGATTTCACAGAACACAAAGAAGTTTCTCAGAAAGCTTCTTTCTCTTTGTTATCGGAGGATATTTCCTTTGGCCCTATAGTCTTCAAAGGGATCCGAAATATCTGTTCTAGGATTCTACAGAAATAAGTCTAGCAAAGAGATCAACGAAATACAGAGGTAACACTGTGATATGAATTAATAGAACACTAAGCAGTTTCTCAAAAAGCTTCTTTCCAGATTTCATCTGAGGATATTTCCTTTTTCACCAAAGCCCTCTAGGGGCTTCCAAATATCACTTTTCCAATTCCACAAGAACTGTCTTAGCGAAGGTCTTCTTGAGGGGTAAGCTGTAACTCTGTGAGGTGATTTCACAGAACACAAAGAAGTTTCTCAGAAAGCTTCTTTCTCATTGTTATCGGAGGATATTTCCTTTGGCCCTATAGTCTCCAAAGGGTTCCGAAATATCTGTTCTCAGATTCCACAGAAATAAGGCTACCAAAGAGATCCACGATATACAGATGTAACTCTGTGAGATGAATTTACAGAACACTAACCAGTTTCTCAGAATGCTTCTTTCCATATTTCATCTGAGGATATTTCCTTTTTCAGCATAGCCCTATGTGGGCTTCCAAATAACACTTTGCCAATTCCACAAGAACTGTCCTAGCGAAAGGCTTCTTGAGGGGAAAGCTGTAACTCTGTGAGATGATTTCACAGAACACAAAGAAGTTTCTCAGAAAGCTTCTTTCTCTTTGTTATCGGAGGATATTTCCTTTGGCACTATAGTCTTCAAAGGGATCCGAAATATCTGTTCTCAGATTCCACAGAAATAAGACTAGCAAATAGATCCACGAAATACAGCTGGAACTCTGTGAGATGAATTAACAGAACACTCAGCAGTTTCTCAGAAAGCTTCTTTCCAGATTTCATATGAGGATATTTCCTTTTTCACCATAGCCCTCTATGGGCTTCCAAATATCACTTTGCCAATTCCACAAGAACTGTCTTAGCGAAAGGCTTCCTGAGTGGAAAGCTGTAACTCTGTGAGATGATTTCACAGAACACAAAGAAGTTTCTCAGAAAGCTTCTTTCTCTTTGTTATCGGAGGATATTTCTTTTGGACCTATAGTCTTCAACGGAATCCGAAATATCTCTTCTCAGATTCCAAAGAAATAAGGCTAGCAAAGAGATCCACGAAATACAGATGTAACTCTGTGAGTGGAAGTCACACATCACAGAGCAGTTTCTCAGAAAGCTTCTTTACAGATTTCATCTGAGGATATTTCCTTTTTCAACATAGCCCTCTATGGGCTTCCAAATATCACTTTACCAATTCCACAAGAACTGGCTTAGCAAAAGGCTTCTTGAGGGGAAAGCTGTAACTCTGTGAGATGATTTCACAGAACACAAAGAAGTTTCTCATAAAGCTTCTTTCTCTTTGTTATCGGAGGATATTTCCTTTGGCCCTATAGTCTTCAAAGGGATCCGAAATATCTGTTCTAGGATTCTACAGAAATAAGTCTAGCAAAGAGATCCACGAAATACAGAGGTTACTCTGTGATATGAATTAACAGAACACTAAGCAGTTTCTCAAAAAGCTTCTTTCCAGATTTCATCTGAGGATATTTCCTTTTTCACCATAGCCCTCTAGGGGCTTCCAAATATCACTTTTCCAATTCCACCCGAACTGCCTTAGCGAAAGGCTTCTTGAGGGGAAAGCTGTAACTCTGTGAGGTGATTTCACAGAACACAAAGAAGTTTCTCAGAAAGCTTCTTTCTCATTGTTATCGGAGGATATTTCCTTTGGCCCTATAGTCTTCAAAGGGATCCGAAATATCTGTTCTCAGATTCCACAGAAATAAGGCTAGCAAAGAGATCCACGAAATACAGATGTAACTCTGTGAGTGGAAGTCACACATCACAGAGCAGTTTCTCAGAAAGCTTTTTCCAGATGTCATCTGAGGATATTTCTGTTTCACCATAGCCCTCTATGGGCTTCCAAATATCACTTTGCCAATTCCACAAGAACTGTCTTAGTGAAATGCTTCTTGAGGGGAAATCTGTAACTCTGTGAGATGATTTCAAAGAACACAAAGAATTTTCTCAGAAAATTTCTTTCTCTTTGTTATCGGAGGATATTTCCTTTGGCCCTATAGTCTTCAAAGGGATCCGAAATATCTGTTCTAGGACTCTACAGAAATAAGTCTAGCAAAGAGATCCACGAAATACAGAGGTAACTCTGTGATATGAATTAACAGAACACCAAGCAGTTTCTCAAAAAGCTTCTTTCCAGATTTCATCTGAGGATATTTCCTTTTTCACCATAGCACTCTAGGGGCTTCCAAATATCACTTTGCCAATTCCACAAGAACTGTCTTAGCGAAAGGCTTCTTGAGGGGAAAGCTGTAACTCTGTGAGATGATTTCACAGAACACAAAGTAGTTTCTCACAAAGCTCCTTTCTCTTTGTTAATGGAGGATATTTCCTTTGGCCCTATAGTCTTCAAAGGGATCCGAAATATCTGTTCTCAGATTCCACAGAAATAAGGCTAGCAAAGAGATCCACGAAATACAGATGTAACTCTGTGAGATGAATTAACAGAACATTAAGCAGTTTCTCAGAAAGCTTCTTTCCAGATTTCATCTCAGAATATTTCCTTTTTCACCATAGCCCCCTATGGGTTTGCAAATATCACTTTGCCAATTCCGCAAGAACTGTCTTATCGAAAGGCTTCTTGAGGGGAAAGCTGTAAATCTGTGACATGATTTCAAAGACACAAAGAAGTTTCTCAGAAAACTTCTTACTCTTTGTTATCGGAGCATATTTCCTTCGGCCCTATAGTCTTCAAAGGGATCCGAAATATCTGTTCTCAGATTCCACAGACATAAGGCAAGAAAGAGATCCACGAAATACAGATGTAACTCTATGAGATGAAATAACAGAACACTCAGCAGTTTCTCAGAAAGCATCTTTCCAGATTTCATCAGAGGATATTTCCTTTTTCACCATAACCCTCAATGGGCTTCCAAATATCACTTTGCCAGTTCCACAAGAACTGTCTTAGCGAAAGGCTTCTTAAGGGGAAAGCTGTTACTCTGTGAGATGCTTTCACAGAACACAAAGAAGTTTCTCAGAAAGCTTCTTCCTCTTTGTTATCGTAGGATATTTACTTCGTCCCTATACTCTTCAAAGGGATCCGAAATATCTGTTCTCAGATTCCACAGACATAAGGCTAGCAAAGAGATCCACGAAATACAGAGGTAACTCTGTGAGATGAATCAACAGAACACTATGCAGTTTCTCACAAAGCTTCTTTCCAGATTTCAGCTGAGGATATTTCCTTTTTCACCATAGCCCTCTACAGGCTTCCAAATATCACTCTGCCAATTCCACAAGAACTGTCTTAGCGAAAGGCTTCTTGAGGGGAAAGCTGTAACACTGTGAGATGATTTCACAGAACACAAAGAAGTTTCTAAGAAAGCTTCTTTCTCTTTCTTATCGGAGGATATTTCCTGTGGCCCTATGGTCTTCAAAGGGATCCGAAATATCTGTTCTCAGATTCCACAGAAATGAGGCTAGCAAAGAGATCCACGAAATACAGATGTAACTCTCTCAGTTGAATTAACAGAACACTAAGCAGTTTCTCAGAAAGCTTCTTTCCAGATTTCATATGAGGATATTTCCTTTTTCACCATAGCCCTCTATGGGCTTCCAAATATCACTTTGCCAATTCCACAAGAACTGTCTTAGCGAAAGGCTTCCTGAGTGGAAAGCTGTATCTCTGTGAGATGATTTCACAGAACACAAAGAAGTTTCTCAGAAAGCTTCTTTCTCTTTGTTATCGGAGGATATTTCTTTTGGACCTATAGTCTTCAACGGAATCCGAAATATCTCTTCTCAGATTCCACAGAAATAAGGCTAGCAAAGAGATCCACGAAATACAGATGTAACTCTGTGAGTGGAAGTCACACATCACAGAGCAGTTTCTCAGAAAGCTTCTTTACAGATTTCATCTGAGGATATTTCCTTTTTCAACATAGCCCTCTATGGGCTTCCAAATATCACTTTACCAATTCCACAAGAACTGGCTTAGCAAAAGGCTTCTTGAGGGGAAAGCTGTAACTCGGTGAGATGATTTCACAGAACACAAAGAAGTTTCTCATAAAGCTTCTTTCTCTTTGTTATCGGAGGATATTTCCTTTGGCCCTATAGTCTTCAAAGGGATCCGAAATATCTGTTCTAGGATTCTACAGAAATAAGTCTAGCAAGAGATCCACGAAATACAGAGGTTACTCTGTGATATGAATTAACAGAACACTAAGCAGTTTCTCAAAAAGCTTCTTTCCAGATTTCATCTGAGGATATTTCCTTTTTCACCATAGCCCTCTAGGGGCTTCCAAATATCACTTTTCCAATTCCACCCGAACTGCCTTAGCGAAAGGCTTCTTGAGGGGAAAGCTGTAACTCTGTGAGGTGATTTCACAGAACACAAAGAAGTTTCTCAGAAAGCTTCTTTCTCATTGTTATCGGAGGATATTTCCTTTGGCCCTATAGTCTTCAAAGGGATCCGAAATATCTGTTCTCAGATTCCAGAGAAATAAGGCTAGCAAAGAGATCCACGAAATACAGATGTAACTCTGTGAGTGGAAGTCACACATCACAGAGCAGTTTCTCAGAAAGCTTTTTCCAGATGTCATCTGAGGATATTTCTGTTTCACCATAGCCCTCTATGGGCTTCCAAATATCACTTTGCCAATTCCACAAGAACTGTCTTAGTGAAATGCTTCTTGAGGGGAAATCTGTAACTCTGTGAGATGATTTCAAAGAACACAAAGAATTTTCTCAGAAAACTTCTTTCTCTTTGTTATCGGAGGATATTTCCTTTGGCCCTATAGTCTTCAAAGGGATCCGAAATATCTGTTCTAGGACTCTACAGAAATAAGTCTAGCAAAGAGATCCACGAAATACAGAGGTAACTCTGTGATATGAATTAACAGAACACCAAGCAGTTTCTCAAAAAGCTTCTTTCCAGATTTCATCTGAGGATATTTCCTTTTTCACCATAGCACTCTAGGGGCTTCCAAATATCACTTTGCCAATTCCACAAGAACTGTCTTAGCGAAAGGCTTCTTGAGGGGAAAGCTGTAACTCTGTGAGATGATTTCACAGAACACAAAGTAGTTTCTCACAAAGCTCCTTTCTCTTTGTTAATGGAGGATATTTCCTTTGGCCCTATAGTCTTCAAAGGGATCCGAAATATCTGTTCTCAGATTCCACAGAAATAAGGCTAGCAAAGAGATCCACGAAATACAGATGTAACTCTGTGAGATGAATTAACAGAACATTAAGCAGTTTCTCAGAAAGCTTCTTTCCAGGTTTCATCTCAGAATATTTCCTTTTTCACCATAGCCCCCTATGGGTTTGCAAATATCACTTTGCCAATTCCGCAAGAACTGTCTTAGCGAAAGGCTTCTTGAGGGGAAAGCTGTAAATCTGTGACATGATTTCAAAGAACACAAAGAAGTTTCTCAGAAAACTTCTTACTCTTTGTTATCGGAGCATATTTCCTTCCGCCCTATAGTCTTCAAAGGGATCCGAAATATCTGTTCTCAGATTCCACAGACATAAGGCAAGAAAGAGATCCACGAAATACAGATGTAACTCTATGAGATGAAATAACAGAACACTCAGCAGTTTCTCAGAAAGCATCTTTCCAGATTTCATCAGAGGATATTTCCTTTTTCACCATAACCCTCAATGGGCTTCCAAATATCACTTTGCCAGTTCCACAAGAACTGTCTTAGCGAAAGGCTTCTTAAGGGGAAAGCTGTTACTCTGTGAGATGCTTTCACAGAACACAAAGAAGTTTCTCAGAAAGCTTCTTCCTCTTTGTTATCGTAGGATATTTACTTCGTCCCTATACTCTTCAAAGGGATCCGAAATATCTGTTCTCAGATTCCACAGACATAAGGCTAGCAAAGAGATCCACGAAATACAGAGGTAACTCTGTGAGATGAATTAACAGAACACTAAGCAGTTTCTCACAAAGCTTCTTTCCAGATTTCAGCTGAGGATATTTCCTTTTTCACCATAGCCCTCTACAGGCTTCCAAATATCACTCTGCCAATTCCACAAGAACTGTCTTAGCGAAAGGCTTCTTGAGGGGAAAGCTGTAACTCTGTGAGATGATTTCACAGAACACAAAGAAGTTTCTAAGAAAGCTTCTTTCTCTTTCTTATCGGAGGATATTTCCTTTGGCCCTATAGTCTTCAAAGGGATCCGAAATATCTGTTCTCAGATTCCACAGAAATGAGGCTAGCAAAGAGATCCACGAAATACAGATGTAACTCTCTCAGTTGAATTAACAGAACACTAAGCAGTTTCTCACAAAGCTTCTTTCCAGATTTTATCTGAGGATATTTCCTCTTTCACCATAACCCTCTGTGGGCCTCCAAATATCACTTTGCCAATTCCACAGGAACTGCCTTAGCGAAAGGCTTCTTGAGGGGAAAGCTGTAACTCTGTGAGATGATTTCACAGAACACAAAGAAGTTTCTCAGAAATCTTCTTTCTCTTTGTTATCGGAGGATATTTCCTTTGGCCCTACAGTCTTCAAAGGGATTGAAATATCTGTTCTCAGATTCCACAGAAATAAGGCCAGCAAAGATATCTAGGAAATACAGATGTAACTCTGTGATATGAATTAACAGAACACTAAGCAGTTTCTCAGAAAGCTTCTTTCCAGATTTCATCTGAGGATATTTCCTTTTTCACCAAAGCCCTCTAGGGGCTTCCAAATATCACTTTTCCAATTCCACAAGAACTGTCTTAGCGAAAGGCTTCTTGAGGGGTAAGCTGTAACTCTGTGAGGTGATTTCACAGAACACAAAGAAGTTTCTCAGAAAGCTTCTTTCTCATTGTTATCGGAGGATATTTCCTTTGGCCCTATAGTCTCCAAAGGGATCCGAAATATCTGTTCTCAGATTCCACAGAAATAAGGCTAGCAAAGAGATCCACGAAATACAGATGTAACTCTGTGAGATGAATTTACAGAACACTAACCAGTTTCTCAGAAAGCTTCTTTCCATATTTCATCTGAGGATATTTCCTTTTTCAGCATAGCCCTCTGTGGGCTTCCAAATAACACTTTGCCAATTCCACAAGAACTGTCCTAGCGAAAGGCTTCTTGAGGGGAAAGCTGTAACTCTGTGAGATGATTTCACAGAACACAAAGAAGTTTCTCAGAAAGCTTCTTTCTCTTTGTTATCGGAGGATATTTCTTTTGGACCTATAGTCTTCAACGGAATCCGAAATATCTCTTCTCAGATTCCAAAGAAATAAGGCTAGCAAAGAGATCCACGAAATACAGAAGTAACTCTGTGAGTGGAAGTCACACATCACAGAGCAGTTTCTCAGAAAGCTTCTTTACAGATTTCATCTGAGGATATTTCCTTTTTAAACATAGCCCTCTATGGGCTTCCAAATATCACTTTACCAATTCCACAAGAACTGGCTTAGCAAAAGGCTTCTTGAGGGGAAAGCTGTAACTCTGTGAGATGATTTCACAGAACACAAAGAAGTTTCTCATAAAGCTTCTTTCTCTTTGTTATCGGAGGATATTTCCTTTGGCCCTATAGTCTTCAAAGGGATCCGAAATATCTGTTCTAGGATTCTACAGAAATAAGTCTAGCAAAGAGATCCACGAAATACAGAGGTTACTCTGTGATATGAATTAACAGAACACTAAGCAGTTTCTCAAAAAGCTTCTTTCCAGATTTCATCTGAGGATATTTCCTTTTTCACCATAGCCCTCTAGGGGCTTCCAAATATCACTTTTCCAATTCCACCAGAACTGTCTTAGCGAAAGGCTTCTTGAGGGGAAAGCTGTAACTCTGTGAGGTGATTTCACAGAACACAAAGAAGTTTCTCAGAAAGCTTCTTTCTCATTTTTATCGGAGGATAATTCCTTTGGCCCTATAGTCTTCAAAGGGATCCGAAATATCTGTTCTCAGATTCCACAGAAATAAGGCTAGCAAAGAGATCCACGAAATACAGATGTAACTCTGTGAGTGGAAGTCACACATCACAGAGCAGTTTCTCAGAAAGCTTTTTCCAGATGTCATCTGAGGATATTTCTGTTTCACCATAGCCCTCTATGGGCTTCCAAATATCACCTTGCCAATTCCACAAGAACTGTCTTAGTGAAATGCTTCTTGAGGGGAAATCTGTAACTCTGTGAGATGATTTCAAAGAACACAAAGAATTTTCTCAGAAAACTTCTTTCTCTCTGTTATCGGAGGATATTTCCTTTGGCCCTATAGTCTTCAAAGGGATCCGAAATATCTGTTCTCAGATTCCACAGAAATAAGTTTAGCAAAGAGATCCACGAAATACAGAGGTAACTCTGTGATATGAATTAACAGAACACCAAGCAGTTTCTCAAAAAGCTTCTTTCCAGATTTCATCTGAGGATATTTCCTTTTTCACCATAGCCCTCTATGGGCTTCCAAATATCACTTTGCCAGTTCCACAAGAACTGTCTTAGCGAAAGGCTTCTTAAGGGGAAAGCTGTTACTCTGTGAGATGATTTCACAGAACACAAAGAAGTTTCTCAGAAAGCTTCTTCCTCTTTGTTATCGTAGGATATTTACTTCGTCCCTATACTCTTCAAAGGGATCCGAAATATCTGTTCTCAGATTCCACAGACATAAGGCTAGCAAAGAGAACCACGAAATACAGAGGTAACTCTGTGAGATGAATTAACAGAACACTAAGCAGTTTCTCACAAAGCTTCTTTCCAGATTTCATCTGAGGATATTTCCTTTTTCACCATAGACCTCTATAGGCTTCCAAATATCACTCTGCCAATTCCACAAGAACTGTCTTAGCGAAAGGCTTCTTGAAGGGAAAGCTGTAACTCTGTGAGATGATTTCACAGAACACAAAGAAGTTTCTAAGAAAGCTTCTTTCTCTTTCTTATCGGAGGATATTTCCTTTGGCCCTATAGTCTTCAAAGGGATCCGAAATATCTGTTCTCAGATTCCACAGAAATGAGGCTAGCAAAGAGATCCACGAAATACAGATGTAACTCTCTCAGTTGAATTAACAGAACACTAAGCAGTTTCTCAGAAAGCTTCTTTCCAGATTTTATCTGAGGATATTTCCTCTTTCACCATAACCCTCTGTGGGCCTCCAAATATCACTTTGCCAATTCCACAGGAACTGCCTTAGCGAAAGGCTTCTTGAGGGGAAAGCTGTAATTCTGTGAGATGATTTCACAGAACACAAAGAAGTTTCTCAGAAATCTTCTTTCTCTTTGTTATCGGAGGATATTTCCTTTGGCCCTATAGTCTTCAAAGGGATTGAAATATCTGTTCTCAGATTCCACAGAAATAAGGCCAGCAAAGATATCTAGGAAATACAGATGTAACTCTGTGAGATGAATTAACAGAACACTCAGCAGTTTCTCAGAAAGCTTCTTTCCAGATTTCATCTGAGGATATTTCCTTTTTCACCATAGCCCTCTATGGGCTTCCAAATATCACTTTGCCAATTCCACAAGAACTGTCTTAGGGAAAGGGTTTTGAGGGGAAAGCTGTAACTCTGTCAGATGATTTCACAGAACACAAAGAAGTTTCTCAGAAAGCTTCTTTCTCTTTGTTATCGGAGGATATTTCCTTTGGCCCTATAGTCTTCAAAGGGATCCGAAATATCTGTTCTCAGATTCCACAAAAATAAGGCTAGCAAAGAGATCCACGAAATACAGATGTAACTCTGTGAGATGAATTTACAGAACACTAACCAGTTTCTCAGCAAGCTTCTTTCCAGATTTCATCTGAGGATATTTCCTTTTTCACCATAGCCCTCTATGGGCTTCCAAATATCACTTTGCCAATTCCACAAGAACCGTCCTGGAAAAGCCTTCTTGAGGGGAAAGCTGTAACTCTGTGAGATGATAACAGAACACAAAGAAGTTTCTCAGAAAGCTTCTTTCTCTTTGTTATCGGAGGATATTTCCTTTGGCCCTAGAGTCTTCAAAGGGATCCGAAATATCTGTTCTCAGATTCCACAGAAATAAGGCTAGCAAAGAGATCCACGAAACACAGATGTAACTCTGTGAGTTGAAGTCACACATCACAGAGCAGTTTCTGAGAAAGCTTCTTTCCAGATTTCATCTGAGGATATTTCCTTTTTCACCATAGCCCCCTATGGGCTTCCAAATATCACTTTGGAATTCCACAAGAGCAGTCTTAGCGAAAGGCTTCTTGAGGGGAAAGCTGTAACTCTGTGAGATGATTTCACAGAACACAAAGAAGTTTCTCAGAAAGCTTCTTTCTCTTTGTTATCAGAGGATATTTCCTTTGGCCCTAGAGTCTTCAAAGGGATTCGAAATATCTGTTCTCAGTTTCCACAGAAATAAGGCTAGCAAAGAGAACCACGAAAAAAAGATGTAACTCTGTGAGATGAATTAACAGAACACTCAGCAGTTTCTCAGAATGCTTCTTTCCAGATTTCATCTGAGGATATTTCCTTTTTCACCATAGACCTCTATGGGCTTCCAAATATCACTTTGCCAATTCCACAAGAACTGTCTGAGCGAAAGGCTTCCTGAGGGGAAAGCTGTAACTCTGTGAGATGATTTCACAGAACACAAAGAAGTTTCTCAAAAAGCTTCTTTCTCTTTCTTATCGGAGGATATTTCCTTTGGCCCTACAGTTTTCAAAGGGAATGAAATATCTGTTCTCAGATACCATAAAAATAAGGCCAGCAAAGAGATCTAGGAAATACAGATGTAACTCTATGAGATGAATTAACAGAACACTAAGCAGTTTCTCAGAAAGCTTCTTTCCAGAATTCATCTGAGGATATTTCCTTTTTCACCATAGCCCTCTAGGGGCTTCCAAATATCACTTTGCCAATTCCACAAGAAGTGTCTTAGCGAAAGGCTTCTTGAGGGGAAAGCTGTAACTCTGTGAGATGATTTCACAGAACACAAAGAAGTTTCTCAGAAAGCTTCTTTCTCATTGTTATCGGAGGATATTACCTTTGGCCCTATAGTCTTCAAAGGGATCCGAAATATCTGTTCTCAGATTGCACAGAAATAAGGCTAGCAAAGAGATCCAGGAAATACAGATGTAACACTGTGAGATGAATTAACAGAACACTCAGCAGATTCTCAGAAAACTTCTTTCCAGATTTCATCTAAGGATATTTCCTTTTTCACCATAGCCCTCTAAGGGCTTCCAAATTTCACTTTGCCAATTCCACAAGAACTGTCTTAACGAAAGTCTTCCTGAGGGGAAAACTGTAACTCTGTGAGATGATTTCACAGAACACAAAGAAGTTTCTCAGAAAGCTTCTTTCTCTTTGTTATCGGAGGATATTTCCTTTGGCCCTATGGTCTTCAAAGGGATTGAAATATCTGTTCTCAGATTCCACAGAAATAAGGCCAGCATAGATATCTAGGAAATACAGATGTAACTCTGTGAGATGAATTAACAGAACACTTAGCAGTTTCTCAGAAAGCTTCTTTCCAGATTTCATCTGAGGATATTTCCTTTTTCACCATAGCCCTCTATGGGCTTCCAAATATCCCTTTACCAATTCCACAAGAACTGTCTTAGCCAAAGGCTTCCTGAGGGAAAGCTGTAACTCTGTGAGATGATTTCACAGAACACAAAGATGTTTCTCAAAAAGCTTCTTTCTCTTTGTTATTGGAGGGTATTTGCTTTGGCCCTATAGTCTTCAAAGGAATCCGAAATATCTGTTCTCAGATTCCACAGAAATAAGGCTAGTAAAGATATCCACGAAACACAGATGTAATTCTGTGAGATGAATTAACAGAACACTAGGCATTTTCTCAGAAAGCTTCTTTCCAGATTTCATCTGAGGATATTTCCTTTTTCACCATAGCCCTCTATGGGCTTCCAAATATCACTTTGCCAATTCCACAGAAACTGTATTAGTGAAAGGCATCTTTAGGGATAAGCTGTGCCTATTTGAGATGATTTCAGAGAACACAAAGAAGTTTCTCAGAAAGCTTCTTTCTCTTTGTTATCGGAGGATATTTCCTTTGGCCCTGTAGTCTTCAACGGGATCCGAAATATCTGTTTTCATATCCCACAGAAATAAGGCTATCAAAGAGATCCACGAAATATAGATATAACTCTGTGAGATTAATTAACAGAACACTAAGCAGTTTCTCCGAAAGCTTCTTTCCAGATTTCATCTGAGGATATTTCCTTTTTCACCACAGCCCTCAATTGCCATCCAAATATCACTTTGCCAATTCCACAAGAACTGTCTTAGCGAAAGGCTTCTTGAGGGGAAACCTGTAACTCTGTGAGATGATTTCACAGAACACAAAGAAATTTCTCAGAAAGCTTCTTTCTCTTTGTTATCGGAGGATATTTCCTTTGGCCCTATAGTCTTCAAATGGATCTGAAATATCTGTTCTCAGATTCCACAGAAATAAGGGTAGCAAAGAGATCCACGAAACACAGATGTAACTCTGTGAGATGAATTAACAGAACACTAAGCAGTTTCTCAGAAATCTTCTTTCCAGATTTCATCTGAGGATATTTCCTTTTTCACCATAGCCCTCTAGGGGCTTCCAAATATCACTTTGCCAATTCCACAAGAACTGTCTTAGCGAGAGGCTTCTTAAGGGGAAAGCTGTAACTCTGTGAGATGTATTCACAGAACACTAAGAAGTTTCTCAGAAAGCTTCTTTCTCATTGTTATCGGAGGATATTTCCTTTGGCCCTATGGTCTTCAAAAGGATCCGAAATATCTGTTCTCAGATTCCACAGAAATAAGGCTAGCAAAGAGATCCACGAAATACAGAAGTAACTCTGTGAGTGGAAGTCTCACATCACAGAGCAGTTTCTCAGAAAGCTTCTTTCCAGATTTCATCTGAGGATATTTCCTTTTTCACCGTAGCCCTCTATGTGCTTCCAAATATCACTTTGCCAATTCCACAAGAACTGTCCTAGCGAAAGGCTTCTTGAGGGTAAAGCTGTAACTCTGTGAGACGATTTCACAGAACACAAAGAAGTTTCTCAGAAGGCTTTTTTCTCTTTGTTATCGGAGGATATCTCCTTTTGCCCTATAGTATTCCAAGGGATCCGAAATATCTGTTCTCAGATTCCACAGAAATAAGGCTAGCAAAGAGATCCACGAAAAATAGATATAACACTGTGATATGAATTAACAGAACACTAAGCAGTTTCTCAGAAAGCTTCTTTCCAGATTTCATCGGAGGATATTTCCTTTTTCACCATAGCCCTCTATGGGCTTCCAAATATCACTTTGCCAATTCCACAAGAACTGTTTTAGCGAAAGGCTTCTTGAGCGGAAAGCTGTAACTCTGTGAGATGATTTCACAGAACACAAAGAAGTTTCTCAGAAAGCTTCTTTCGCTTTTATATCGGAGCATATTTCCTTTGGCCCTATAGTCTTCAAAGGGATCCGAAATATCTGTTCTCAGACTCCACAGAAATAAGGCTAGCAAAGAGAACCACGAAATACAGTTGTAATTCTGAGAGTGGAAGTCACTCCTCATAGAGCAGTTTCTCAGAAAGCTTCTTTCCAGATTTCATCTGAGGATATTTCCTTTTTCACCATAGCCCTCTATGGTCTTCCAAATATCACCATTGCCAATTCCACAAGAACTGTCTTATCTTAAGGCTTCTTGAGGGGAAAGCTGTAACTCTGTGAGATGATTTAACAGAACACAAAGAAGTTTCTCAGACAGCTTCTTTCTCTTTGTTATCGGAGGATATTTCCTTTGGCACTATGGTCTTCAAAGGGATCCGAAATATCGGTTCTCAGATTCCACAGAAATAAGGCTAGCAAAGAGATCCACGAAATACAGATGTAACTCTGTGAGTGGAAGTCACACATCACAGAGCAGTTTCTCAGAAAGCTTCTTTCCAGATTTTATCTGAGGGTATTTCCTTTTACACCATAGCCCTCTATGGGCTTCCAAATATCACTTTGCCAATTCCACAAGAACTGTCTTAGCGAAAGGCTTCCTTAGGGAAAGCTGTAACTCTGTGAGATGATTTCACAGAACACAAAGAAGTTTCTCAGAAAGCTTGTTTCTCTTTGTTATCGGAGGGTATTTCCTTTGGCCCTATAGTCTCCAAAGGGATGCAAAATATCTGTTCTCAGATTCCACAGAAATAAGGCTAGCAAAGAGATCCACGAAACACAGATGTAATTCTGTGAGATGAATTAACAGAACACTAGGCATTTTCTCAGAAAGCTTCTTTCCAGATTTCATCTGAGGATATTTCCTTTTTCACCATAGCCCTCTATGGGATTCCAAATATCACTTTGCCAATTCCAAAGAAACTGTATTAGCGAAAGTCATCTTTAGGGATAAGCTGTGACTCCTTGAGATGATTTCACAGAACACAAAGAAGTTTCTCAGAAAGCTTCTTTCTCTTTGTTATCGAAGGATATTTCCTTTGGCCCTGTAGTCTTCAAAGAGATCCGAAATATCTGTTTTCATATTCCACAGAAATAAGGCTATCAAAGAGATCCACGAAATATAGATATAACTCTGTGAGATTAATTAACAGAACGCTAAGCAGATTCTCCGAAAGCTTCTTTTCAGATTTCATCTGAGGATATTTCCTTTTTCACCATAGCCCTCTAGGGGCTTCCAAATATCACTTTGCCAATTCCACAAGAACTGTCTTAGCGAGAGGCTTCTTAAGTGGAAAGCTGTAACTCTGTGAGATGTATTCACAGAACACAAAGAAGTTTCTCAGAAAGCTTCTTTCTCATTGTTATCGGAGGATATTTCCTTTGGCCCTATGGTCTTCAAAGGGATCCGAAATATCTGTTCTCAGATTCCACAGAAATAAGGCTAGCAAAGAGATCCACGAAATACAGAAGTAAGTCTGTGAGTGGAAGTCACACATCACAGAGCAGTTTCTCAGAAAGATTCTTTCCAGATTTCATCTGAGGATATTTCCTTTTTCACCATAGCCCTCTATGTGCTTCCAAATATCACTTTCCCAATGCCACAATAAGTGTCCTAGCGAAAGGCTTCTTGAGGGGAAAGCTGTAACTCTGTGAGACGATTTCACAGAACACAAAGAAGTTTCTCAGAAGTCTTTTTTCTCTTTGTTATCGGAGGATATCTCCTTTGGCCCTATAGTCTTCAAAGGGATCCGAAATATCTGTTCTCAGATTCCACTGAAATAAGGCTAGCAAAGAGATCCACGAAATATAGATATAACTCTGTGATATGAATTAACAGAACACTAAGCAGTTTCTCAGAAAGCTTCTTTCCAGATTTCATCGGAGGATATTTCCTTTTTCACCATAGGCCTCTATGGGCTTCCAAATATAACTTTGCCAATTCCACAAGAACTGTCTTAGCGAAAGGCTTCTTGAGGGGAAAGCTGTAACTCTGTGAGATGATTTCACAGAACACAAAGAAGTTTCTCAGAAAGCTTCTTTCGCTTTTATATCGGAGCATATTTCCTTTGGCCCTATAGTCCTCAAAGGGATCCGAAATATCTGTTCTCAGATTCCACAGAAATAAGGCTAGCAAAGAGAACCACGAAATACAGTTGTAACTCTGTGAGTGGAAGTCACTCCTCATAGAGCAGTTTCTCAGAAAGCTTCTTGCCAGATTTCATCCGAGGATATATCCTTTTTCACCATCGCCCTCTATGGGCTTCCAAATATCACTTTGCCAATTCCACAAGAATTGTCTTAGCGAAAGGCTTCTTGAGGGGAAAGCTGTAACTCTGTGATATGATTTCAAAGAACACAAAGAAGTTTCTCAGAAAACTTCTTCCTCTTTGTTATCGGAGGATATTTCCTTTAGCCCTAGAGTCTGCAAAGGGATCCGAAATATCTGTTCTCAGATTCCACAGAAATAAGGCTAGCAAAGAGATCCACGAAATACAGATGTAACTCAGTGAGATGAATTAACAGAACACTCAGCAGTTTCTCAGAAAGCTTCTTTCCAGATTTCATCTGAGGATATTTCCTTTTTCACCATAGCCCTCTATGGGCTTCCAAATATCACCATTGCCAATTCCACAAGAACTGTCTTAGCTTAAGGCTTCTTGAGGGGAAAGCTGTAACTCTGTGAGATGATTTCACAGAACACAAAGAAGTTTCTCAGAAAGCTTCTTTCTCTTTGTTATCGGAGGATATTTCCTTTGGCCCTATGGTCTTCAAAGGGATCCGAAATATCTGTTCTCAGATTCCACAGAAATAAGGCTAGCAAAGAGATCCACGAAATACAGATGTAACTCTGTGAGTGGAAGTCACACATCACAGAGCAGTTTCTCATAAAGCTTCTTTCCAGGTTTCATCTGAGGATATTTCCTTTTTCACCATAGCCCTCTATGGGCTTCCAAATATCACTTTGCCAATTCCACAAGAACTGTCTTAGAGAAAGGCTACCTTAGGGAAAGCTGTAACTCTGTGAGATGATTTCAAAGAACACAAAGAAGTTTCTAAGAAAACTTCTTTCTCTTTGTTATCGGAGGATATTTCCTTTGGCCCTATAGTCTTCAAAGGGATCCGAAATATCTGCTCTCAGATTCCAGAGAAATAAGTCTAGCAAAGAGATCCACGAGATAAAGATGTAATTCTGTGAGTGGAAGTCACACATCACAGAGCCGTTTCTCAGAACGCTTCTTTCCAGATTTCATCTGAGGATATTTCCTTTTTCACTAGAGCCCTCTATGGGCTTCGAAATATCACTTTGCCAATTCCACAAGAACTGTCTTAGAGAAAGGCTTCTGAAGGGAAAGCTGTAACTCTGTGAGATGATTTCAAAGAACACAAAGAAGTTTCTCAGAAAGCTTCTTTCTCTTTGTTATCGGAGGATATTTGTTTTGGCCCTATAGTCTTCAAAGGTATCCGAAATATCTGTTCTCAGATTCCACAGAAATAAGGCTAGCAAAGAGATCCACGAAATACAGAGGAAACTCTGTGAGTGGAAGTCACATATCCCAGAGCAGTTTCTCAGAAAGCTTCTTTCCAGATTTCATCTGAGGATATTTCCTTTGTCACCATAGCCCTCCAAGGCCTTCCAAATATCACTTTGCCAATTCCACAAGAACTGTCTAAGCGAGAGGCTTCTTGAGGGGAAAGCTGTAACTCTGTGAGATGATTTCACAGAACACAAAGAAGATTCTCAGAAAGCTTCTTTCTCTTTGTTATCAGAGGATATTTCTTTTGGCCCTATGATCTTCAAAGGGATCTGAAATATCTGTTCTCAGATTCCACAGAAATAAGGCTAGCATAGAGATCCACGAAATACAGATGTAACTCTGTGAGAGGAAGTCACATATCACAGAGCAGTTTCTCAGAAATCTTCTTTCCAGATTTCATCCTAGGATATTTCATTTGTCACCATAGCCCTCCAAGGCCTTCCAAATATCACTTTGCCAATTCCACAAGAACTGTCTAAGCGAGAGGCTTCTTGAGGGGAAAGCTGTAACTCTGTGAGATGATTTCACAGAAGACAAAGAAGTTTCTCAGACAGCTTCTTTCTCTTTGTTATCGGAGGATATTTCCTTTGGCCCTATAGTCTTCAAAGGGATCCGAAATATCTGTTCTCAGATTCCACAGAAATAAGGCTAGCAAAGAGATCCACGAAATACAGATGTAACTCTGTGAGTGGAATTCACACATCACAGAGCATTTTCTCAGAAAGCTTCTTTCCAGATTTCATCTGAGGGTATTTCCTTTTTCACCAAAGCCCTCTATGTGCTTCCAAATATCAGTTTGGCAATTCCACAGGAACTGTCTTAGCGAAAGGCTTCTTGAGGGGAAAGCTGTAACTCTGTGAGATGATTCCACAGAACACAAAGAAGTTTCTCAGAAAGCTTCTTTCTCTTTGTTATCGGAGGATATTTCCTTTGGCTCTAGAGTCTTCAAAAGGATTGAAATATCAATTTTCTCAGATTCCACAGAAATAAGGCCAGCAAAGAGATCCAGGAAATACAGATGTAACTCTGTGAGATGAATTAACAGAACACTCAGCAGTTTCTCAGAAGGCTTCTTTCCAGATTTCATCTGAGGATATTTCCTTTTTCACCATAGCCCTCTAAGGGCTTCCAAATATCACTTTGCCAATTCCACAAGAACTTGCTTAGCGAAAGGCTTCTTGATGGGAAAGCTGTAGCTCTGTGAGATGATTTCACAGAACACAAAGAAGTTTCTCAGAAAGCTTCTTTCTCTTTGTTATCGGAGTATATTTCCTGTGGCCCTATAGTCTTCAAAGGGATCCGAAATATCTGTTATCAGATTCCACAGAAATAAGGCTAGCAAAGAGATCCACGAAATACAGATGTAACTCTGTGAGGGGAAGACACATATCATAGTGCAGTTTCTCAAAAAGTTTCTTTCCAGATTTCATCTGAGGATATTTCCTTTGTCACCATAGCCCTCCAAGGCCTTCCAAATATCACTTTGCCAATTGCACAAGAACTGTCTAAGAGAGGCTTCTTGAGGGGAAAGCTGTAACTCTGTGAGATGATAGCACAGAACACAAAGAAGTTTCTCAGAAAGCTTCTTTCTCTTTGTTATCGGAGGATATTTCCTTTGGCTCTATAGTCTTCAAAGGGATTGAAATATCAATTTTCTCAGATTCCACAGAAATAAGGCCAGCAAAGAGATCCAGGAAATACAGATGTAACTCTGTGAGATGAATTAACAGAACACTAAGCAGTTTCTCAGAAAGCTTCTTTCCATATTTCATCTGAGGACATTTCCTTTGTCACCATAGCACTCCAAGGCCTTCCAAATATCACTTTGCCAATTGCACAAGAACTGTCTAAGCGAGAGGCTTCTTGAGGGGTAAGCTGTAACTCTGTGAGATGATTTCACAGAACACAAAGAAGTTTCTCAGAAAGCTTCTTTCTCTTTGTTATCGGAGGATATTTCCTTTGGCCCTATAGTCTTCAAAGGGATCCGAAATTTCTGTTCTCAGATTCCACAGAAATAATGCTAGCAAAGAGATCCACGAAATACAGATGTAACTCTGTGATATGAATTAACAGAACACCCAGCAGTTTCTCAGAAGGCTTCTTTCCAGATTTCATCTGAGGATATTTCCTTTTTCACCATAGCCCTCTATGGGCTTCCAAATATCACTTTTCCAATTCCACAATAACTGTCTAAGCGAAAGGCTTCTTGAGGGGAAAGCTGTAACTCTGTGAGATGATTTCACAGAACAGAAAGAAGTTTCTCAGAAAGCTTCTTTCTCTTTGTTATCGGAGGATATTTCTTTTGGCCCTATGGTCTTCAAAGGGATCCGAAATATCTGTTCTCAGATTCCACAGAAATAAGGCTAGCAAAGACATCCACGAAATACAGATGTAACTCTGTGAGGTGAATTAACAGAACACTCAGCAGTTTCTCAGAAAGCTTCTTTCCAGATTTCATCTGAGGATATTTCCTTTTTCACCATAGCCCTCTATGGGCTTCCAAATATCACTTTGCCAATTCCACAAGAACTGTCTTAACGAAAGGCTTCTTGAGGGGAAAGCTGTAATTCTGTGAGATGATTTCACAGAACACAAAGAAGTTTCTCAGAAGGCTTCTTTCTCTTTGTTATCGGAGGATATTTCCTTTGGCCCTATAGTCTTCAAAGGGATCCGAAATATCTGTTCTCAGATTCCACAGAAATAAGGCTAGCAAAGGGATCCACGAAATACAGGTGTAACTCTGTAAGTGGAATTCACACATCACAGAGCAGTTTCTCAGAAATCTTCTTTACAGATTTCATCTGAGGATATTTCCTTTTTCACCAAAGCCCTCTATGGACTTCCAAATATCACTTTGCCAATTCCACAGGAACTGTCTTAGCGAAAGGCTTCTTGAGGGTAAAGCTGTAACTCTGTGAGATGATTCCACAGAACACAAAGAAGTTTCTCAGAAAGCTTCTTTCTCTTTGTTATCGGAGGATATTTCTTTTGGCCCTATAGTCTTCAAAGGGATCCGAAATATCTGTTCTCAGATTCCACAGAAATAAGACTAGCAAAGAGATCCACGAAATACAGATGTAACTCTGTGAGATGAATTAACAGAACACTCAGCAGTTTCTCAGAAAGCTTCTTTCCAGGTTTCATCTGAGGATATTGCCTTTTTTACCGTAGCCCTCTATGGGCTTCCAAATATCACTTTGCCAATTCCAATTGAACTGTCTTAGCGAAAGGCTTCTTGAGGGGAAAGCTGTAACTCTGTGAGATGATTTCAAAGAACACAAAGAAGTTTCTCAGAAAACATCTTTCTCTTTGTTTTCGGATGATATTTCCTTTGGCCCTATAGTCTTCAAAGGGATCCGCAATATCTGTTATCACATTCCACAGAAATAAGGCTAGCAAAGAGATCCACGAAATACAGATGTAACTCTGTGAGTGGAAGTCACATATCACAGAGCAGTTTCTCAGAAAGTTTCTTTCCAGATTTCATCTGAGGATATTTCCTTTGTCACCATAGCCCTCCAAGGCCTTCCAAATATCACTTTGCCAATTGCACAAGAACTGTCTAAGCGAGAGGCTTCTTGAGGGGAAATCTGTAACTCTGTGAGATGATTTCACAGAACACAAAGAAGTTTCTGAGAAAGCTTCTTTCTCTTTGTTATCCGAGGTTATTTCCTTTGGCCCTATAGTCTTCAAAGGGATCCAAAATATCTGTTCTCAGATTCCACAGAAATAAGGCTAGCAAAGAGATCCACGAAACATAGAAGTAACTCTGTGAGTGGAATTCACACATCACAGAGCAGTTTCTCAGAAAGCTTCTTTCCAGATTTCATCCGAGGATATTTCCTTTTTCACCATAGCCCTGTGTGGGCTTCCAAATATCACTTTGCCAATTCCACAAGAACTGTCTTACCGAAAGGTTTCTTGAGGGGAAAGCTGTAACTCTGTGAGATGATTTCACAGAACACAAAGAAGTTTCTCAGAAAGCTTCTTTCTCTTCGTTATCGGAGGATATTTCTTTTGGCCCTATGGTCTTCAAAGGCATCTGAAATATCTGTTCTCAGATTCCACAGAAATAAGGCCAGCGAAGAGATCCAGGAAATACAGATGTAACTCTCTTAGATGAATTATCAGAACACTAAGCAGTTTCTCAGAAAGCTTCTTTCCAGATTTCATCTGAGGATATTTCCTTTGTCACCATAGCCCTCCAAGGCCTTCCAAATATCACTTTGCTTTTTGCACAAGAACTGTCTAAGCGAGAGTCTTCTTGAGGGGAAAGCTGTAACTCTGTGAGATGATTTCACAAAAGACAAAAAAGTTTCTCAGACAGCTTCTTTCTCTTTGTTATCGGAGGATATTTCCTTTGGCTCTATAGTCTTCAAAAGGATTGAAATATCTATTCTCAGATTCCACAGATATAAGGCCAGCAAAGAGATCCAGAAAATACAGATGTAACTCTGTGAGATGAATTAACAGAACACTAAGCATTTTCTCAGAAAGCTTCTTTCCAGATTTCATCTGAGGATATTTCCTTTGTCACCATAGCCCTCCAACGCCTTCCAAATATCACTTTGCCAATTGCATAAGAACTGTCTAAGCGAGAGGCTTCTTGTCGGGAAAGCTGTAACACTGTGAGATGATTTCACAGAACACAAAGAAGTTTCTCAGAAAGCTTCTTTCTCTTTGTTTTCGGAGGATATTTCCTTTGGCCCTTTAGTCTTCAAATGGATCCGAAATATCTGTTCTCATATTCCACAGAAATAAGGCTAGCAAAGAGATCCACGAAATACAGATGTAACTCTGTGAGATGAATTAACAGAACACTCAGCAGTTTCTCAGAAAGCTTCTTTCCAGATTTCGTCTGAGGATATTTCCTTTTTCACCATAGCCCTCTATGGGCTTCCAAATATCACTTTGCCAATTCCACAAGAACTTGCTTAGCTAAAGGCTTCTTGAGGGGAAAGCTGTAGCTCTGTGAGATGATTTCACAGAACACAAAGAAGTTTCTCAGAAAACTTCTTTCTCTTTGTTATCGGAGGATATTTCCTTTGGCCCTATAGTCTCCAAAGGGATCCGAAATATCTGTTCTCAGATTCCACAGAAATAAGGCTAGCGAAGAGATCCACGAAATACAGATGTAACTCTGTGAGATGAATTAAGAGAACACTCAGCAGTTTCTCAGAAAGCTTCTTTCCAGATTTCATCTGAGGATATTTCCTTTTTCACCATAGCCCTCTAGGGGCTTCCAAATATCACTTTGCCAATTCCACAAGAACTGTCTTAGCGAGAGGCTTCTTGAGGGGAAAGCTGTAACTCTGTGAGATGATTTCACAGAACACAAAGAATTTTCTCAGAAAGCCTCTTTCTCTTTGTTATCGGAGGATATTTCCTTTGGCCCTATAGTCTTCAAAGGGATCCGAAATATCTGTTCTCAGATTCCACAGAGATAAGGCTAGCATAGAGATCCACGAAATACAGATGTAACTCTGTGAGTGGAAGTCACACATCACAGAGCAGTTTCTCAGAAAGCTTCTTTCCAGATTTCATCTGAGGATATTGCCTTTTTCACCATAGCCCTCTAAGGTCTTCCAAATATCACTTTGCCAATTCCACAAGAACTGTCTTAGCGACAGGCTTCTTGAGGGGAAAGCTGTAACACTGTGAGTTGATTTCACAGAACACAAAGAAGTTTCTCAGAAAGCTTCTTTTTCTTTGTAATCAGAGGATGTTTCCTTTGGCTCTATAGTCTTCAAAGGGATTGAAATATCTATTCTCAGATTCCACAGAAATAAGGTCAGCAAAGAGATCCAGGAAATACAGATGTAACTCTGTGAGATGAATTAACAGAACACTCAGCAGTTTCTCAGAAGGCTTCTTTCCAGATTTCATCTGAGGATATTTCCTTTTTCATCATAGCCCTCTATGGGCTTCCAAATATCACTTTGCCAATTCCACAAGAACTGTTTTAGCGAAAGGCTTCTTGAGGGGAAAGCTGTAACTCTGTGAGGTGATTTCACAGAACACAAAGAAGTTTCTCAGAAAGCTTCTTTCTCTTTGTTATCGGAGGATATTTCTTTTGGCCCTTTAGTCTTCAAAGGGATCCGAAATATCTGTTCTCAGATTCCACAGAAATAAGGCTAGCAAAGAGATCCACGAAATACAGATGTAACTCTGTGAGATGAATTAACAGAACACTCAGCAGTTTCTCAGAAAGCTTCTTTCCAGATTTCATCTGAGGATATTTCCTTTTTCACCATAACCCTCTGTGGGCTTCGAAATATCACTTTGCCAATTCCACAAGAACTGTCTTAGCGAAAGGCTTCTTGAGCGGAATGCTGTAACTCTGTGAGATGATTTCACAGAACGCAAAAAAGTTTCTCAGAAAGCTTCTTTCTCTTTGTTATCGGAGGATATTTCCTTTGGCCCTATAGTCTTCAAAGGCATCCGAAATATCTGTTCTCAGATTCCACAGAAATAACGCTAGCAAAGAGATCCACGAAATACAGATGTAACTCTGTGAGATGATATAACAGAACACTAAGCAGTTTCTCAGAAAGCTTCTTTCCAGATTTCATCTGAGGATATTTCCTTTTTCACCATAGCCCTCTATGGGATTCCAAATATCACTTAGCCAATTCCACAGGAACTGTCTTAGCGAAAGGCTTCTGAAGGCAAAGCTGTAACTCTTTGAGATGATTTCAAAGAACACAAAGAAGTTTCTCAGAAAGCTTCTTTCTCTTTGTTATCGGAGGATATTTCCTTCGGCCCTATAGTCTTCAAAGGTATCCGAAATATCTGTTTAAGATTCCACAGAAATAAGGCTAGCAAAGAGATCCACGAAATACAGATGTAACTCTGTGAGTGGAATTCACACATCACAGAGCAGTTTCTCAGAAAGCTTCTTTCCAGATTTCATCTGAGGATATTTCCTTTTTCACCATAGCCCTCTGTGGGCTTCCAAATATCACTTTGCCAATTCCACAAGTACTGTCTTAGCGAAAGGCTTCTTGAGGGGAAAGCTGTAACTCTGTGAGATGATTTCACAGAACAAAAAAGAAGTTTCTCAGAAAGCTTCTTTCTCTTTGCTTTCGGAGGATATCTCCTTTGACTCTACAGTCTTCAAAGGGATTGAAATATCTTTTCTCAGATTCCACAGAAATAAGGCCAGCAAAGAGATCCAGGAAATACAGATGTAACTCTGTGAGATGAATTAACAGAACACTAAGCAGTTTCTCAGAAATCTTCTTTCCAGATATCATCTGAGGATATTTCCTTTTTCACCATAGCCCTCTATGGGATTCCAAATATCACTTTGCCAATTCCACAAGAACTGTCTTAGCGAAAGGCTTCTTGAGGGGAAAGCTGTAACTCTGTGAGATGATTCCACAGAACACAAAGAAGTTTCTCAAAAATCTTCTTTCTTTTTGTTATCGGAGGATATTTCCTTAGGCCCTATAGTCTCCAAAGTGATCCGAAATATCTGTTCTCAGATTACACAGAAATAAAGGTAGCAAAGAGATCCACGAAATACAGATATAACACTGTTAGATGAATTAACAGAACACTAAGCATTTTCTCAGAAAGCTTCTTTCCAGATTTCGTCTGAGCATATTTCCTTTTTCACCCTAGCCCTCTAAGGGCTTCCAAATATCACTTTGCCAATTCCACAAGAACTGTCTTAGCGAAAGGCTTCTTGAGGGGAAAGCTGTAACTCTGTGCGATGATTTCACAGAACACAAAGAAGTTTCTCAGAAAGCTTCTTTCTCTTTGTTATCGGAGGATATTTCCTTTGGCCCTATAGTCTTCAAAGGGATCCGAAATATCTGTTCTCAGATTCCACAGAAATAAGGCTAGCAAAGAGATCCATGAAATACAGATGTAACTCTGTGAGATGAATTAACAGAACACTCAGCAGTTTCTCAGAAGGTTTCTTTCCAGATTTCATCTGAGGATATTTCCTTTTTAATCATAGCCCTCTATGGGCTTCCAAATATCACTTTGCCAATTCCATAAGAACTGTTTTAGCGAAAGGCTTCTTGAGGGGAAAGCTGTAACTCTGTGAGATGATTTCACAGAACACAAAGAAGTTTCTCAGAAAGCTTCTATCTCATTGTTATCGGAGGATATTTCTTTTGGCCCTTTAGTCTTCAAAGGGATCCGAAATATCTGTTCTCAGATTCCACAGAAATAAGGCTAGCAAAGAGATCCACGAAATACAGATGTAACTCTGTGAGATGAATTAACAGAACACTAAGCAGTTTCTCAGAAAGCTTCTTTCCAGATTTCATCTGAGGATATTTCCTTTTTCACCATAACCCTCTGTGGGCCTCCAAATATCACTTTGCCAATTCCACAGGAACTGCCTTAGCGAAAGGCTTCTTGAGGGGAAAGCTGTAACTCTGTGAGATGATTTCACAGAACACAAAGAAGTTTCTCAGAAATCTTCTTTCTCTTTTTTATCGGAGGATGTTTCTTTTGGCTGTATAGTCTTCAAAGGGATCTGAAATATCTGTTCTCAGATTCCACAGAAATAAGGCTAGCAAAGAGATCCACGAAATACAGATGTAACTCTGTGAGATGAATTAACAGAACACTCAGCAGTTTCTCAGAAGGCTTCTTTCCAGATTTCATCTGAGGATATTTCCTTTGTCACCATAGCCCTCCAAGGCCTTCCAAATATCACTTTGCCAATTCCACAAGAACTGTCTAAGCGAGAGGCTTCTTGAGAGGAAAGCTGTAACTCTGTGAGATGATTTCACAGAACACAAAGAAGATTCTCAGAAAGCGTCTTTCTCTTTGTTATCGGAGGATATTTCCTTTGGCCCTATAGTCTTCAAAGGGATCCGAAATATCTGTTGTCAGATTCCACAGCAATAAGGCTAGCAAAGAGATCCACGAAATACAGATGTAACTCTGTGAGTGGAATTCACACATCACAGAGCAGTTTCTCAGAAAGCTTCTTTCCAGATTTCATCTGAGGATATTTCCTTTTTCACCATTGTCCTCTGTGGGCTTCCAAATATGACTTTGCCAATTCCACAAGTTCTGTCTTAGCGAAAGGCTTCTTGAGGGGAAAGCTGTAACTCTGTGAGATGATTTCACAGAACACAAAGAAGTTTCTCAGAAAGCTTCTTTCTCTTTGCTATCGGAGGATATTTCCTTTGACTCTACATTCTTCAAAGGGATTGAAATATCTATTCTCAGATTCCACAGAAAGAAGGCCAGCAAAGAGATCCAGGAAATACAGATGTAACTCTGTGAGATGAATTAACAGAACACTAAGCAGTTTCTCAGAAATCTTCTTTCCAGATATCATCTGAGGATATTTCCTTTTTCACCATAGCCCTCTATGGGATTCCAAATATCACTTTGCCAATTGCACAAGAACTGTCTTAGCGAAAGGCTTCTTGAGGGGAAAGCTGTAACTCGGTGAGATGATTCCACAGAACACAAAGAAGTTTCTCAAAAATCTTCTTTCTTTTTGTTATCGGAGGATATTTCCTTAGGCCCTATAGTCTCCAAAGTGATCCGAAATATCTGTTCTCAGATTACACAGAAATAAAGGTAGCAAAGAGATCCACGAAATACAGATATAACTCTGTGAGATGAATTAACAGAACACTAAGCAGTTTCTCAGAAAGCTTCTTTCCAGATTTCGTCTGAGCATATTTCCTTTTTCACCATAGCCCTCTATGACCTTCCAAATATCACTTTGCCAATTCCACAAGAACTGTCTTAGCGAAAGGCTTCTTGAGGGGAAAGCTGTAACTCTGTGCGATGATTTCACAGAACACAAAGAAGTTTCTCAGGAAGCTTCTTTCTCTTCGTTATCGGAGGATTTCCTTCGGCCCTATAATCTTCAAAGGGATCCGAATAATCTGTTCTCAGATTCCACAGAAATAAGGCTAGCAAAGAGATCCACGAAATACAGATGTAACTCTGTGAGATGAATTAAGAGAACACTCAGCAGTTTCTCAGAAAGCTTCTTTCCAGATTTCATCTGAGGATATTTCCTTTTTCACCATAGCCCTCTAGGGGCTTCCAAATATCACTTTGCCAATTCCACAAGAACTGTCTTAGCGAGAGGCTTCTTGAGGGGAAAGCTGTAACTCTGTGAGATGATTTCACAGAACACAAAGAATTTTCTCAGAAAGCCTCTTTCTCTTTGTTATCGGAGGATATTTCCTTTGGCCCTATAGTCTTCAAAGGGATCCGAAATATCTGTTCTCAGATTCCACAGAGATAAGGCTAGCAAAGAGATCCACGAAATACAGATGTAACTCTGTGAGATGAATTAAGAGAACACTCAGCAGTTTCTCAGAAAGCTTCTTTCCAGATTTCATCTGAGGATATTTCCTTTTTCACCATAGCCCTCTAGGGGCTTCCAAATATCACTTTGCCAATTCCACAAGAACTGTCTTAGCGAGAGGCTTCTTGAGGGGAAAGCTGTAACTCTGTGAGATGATTTCACAGAACACAAAGAATTTTCTCAGAAAGCCTCTTTCTCTTTGTTATCGGAGGATATTTCCTTTGGCCCTATAGTCTTCAAAGGGATCCGAAATATCTGTTCTCAGATTCCACAGAGATAAGGCTAGCATAGAGATCCACGAAATACAGATGTAACTCTGTGAGTGGAAGTCACACATCACAGAGCAGTTTCTCAGAAAGCTTCTTTCCAGATTTCATCTGAGGATATTGCCTTTTTCACCATAGCCCTCTAAGATCTTCCAAATATCACTTTGCCAATTCCACAAGAACTGTTTAAGCGACAGGCTTCTTGAGGGGAAAGCTGTAACACTGTGAGATGATTTCACAGAACACAAAGAAGTTTCTCAGAAAGCTTCTTTTTCTTTGTAATCAGAGGATGTTTCCTTTGGCTCTATAGTCTTCAAAGGGATTGAAATATCTATTCTCAGATTCCACAGAAATAAGGCCAGCAAAGAGATCCAGGAAATACAGATGTAACTCTGTGAGATGAATTAACAGAACACTCAGCAGTTTCTCAGAAGCCTTCTTTCCAGATTTCATCTGAGGATATTTCCTTTTTCATCATAGCCCTCTATGGGCTTCCAAATATCACTTTGACAATTCCACAAGAACTGTTTTAGCGAAAGGCTTCTTGAGGGGAAAGCTGTAACTCTGTGAGATGATTTCACAGAACACAAAGAAGTTTCTCAGAAAGCTTCTTTCTCTTTGTTATCGGAGGATATTTCTTTTGGCCCTTTAGTCTTCAAAGGGATCCGGAATATCTGTTCTCAGATTCCAAAGAAATAAGGCTAGCAAAGAGATCCACGAAATACAGATGTAACTCTGTGAGATGAATTAACAGAACACTCAGCAGTTTCTCAGAAAGCTTCTTTCCAGATTTCATCTGAGGATATTTCCTTTTTCACCATAACCCTCTGTGGGCTTCGAAATATCACTTTGCCAATTCCACAAGAACTGTCTTAGCGAAAGGCTTCTTGAGCGGAATGCTGTAACTCTGTGAGATGATTTCACAGAACGCAAAAAAAGTTTCTCAGAAAGCTTCTTTCTCTTTGTTATCGGAGGATATTTCCTTTGGCCCTATAGTCTTCAAAGGCATCCGAAATATCTGTTCTCAGATTCCACAGAAATAACGCTAGCAAAGAGATCCACGAAACACAGATGTAACTCTGTGAGATGATATAACAGAACACTAAGCAGTTTCTCAGAAAGCTTCTTTCCAGATTTCATCTGAGGATATTTCCTTTTTCACCATAGCCCTCTATGGGATTCCAAATATCACTTAGCCAATTCCACAGGAACTGTCTTAGCGAAAGGCTTCTGAAGGGAAAGCTGTAACTCTTTGAGATGATTTCAAAGAACACAAAGAAGTTTCTCAGAAAGCTTCTTTCTCTTTGTTATCGGAGGATATTTCCTTCGGCCCTATAGTCTTCAACGGTATCCGAAATATCTGTTCTCAGATTCCACAGAAATAAGGCTAGCAAAGAGATCCACGAAATACAGATGTAACTCTGTGAGTGGAAGTCACATATCACAGAGCAGTTTCTCAGAAAGCTTCTTTCCAGATTTCATCTGAGGATATTTCCTTTGTCACCATAGCCCTCTATGGGCTTCCAAATATCACTTTGCCAATTCCACAAGAACTGTCTAAGCGAGAGGCTTCTTGAGGGGAAAGCTGTAACTCTGTGAGATGATTTCACAGAACACAAAGAAGATTCTCAGAAAGCTTCTTTCTCTTTGTTATCGGAGGATATTTCCTTTGGCCCTATAGTCTTCAAAGGTATCCGAAATATCTGTTTAAGATTCCACAGAAATAAGGCTAGCAAAGAGATCCACGAAATACAGATATAACACTGTTAGATGAATTAACAGAACACTAAGCAGTTTCTCAGAAAGCTTCTTTCCAGATTTCGTCTGAGCATATTTCCTTTTTCACCATAGCCCTCTAAGGGCTTCCAAATATTACTTTGCCAATTCCACAAGAACTGTCTTAGCGAAAGGCTTCTTGAGGGGAAAGCTGTAACTCTGTGCGATGATTTCACAGAACACAAAGAAGTTTCTCAGAAAGCTTCTTTCTCTTTGTTATCGGAGGATATTTCCTTTGGCCCTATAGTCTTCAAAGGGATCCGAAATATCTGTTCTCAGATTCCACAGAAATAAGGCTAGCAAAGAGATCCATGAAATACAGATGTAACTCTGTGAGATGAATTAACAGAACACTCAGCAGTTTCTCAGAAGGTTTCTTTCCAGATTTCATCTGAGGATATTTCCTTTTTCATCATAGCCCTCTATGGGCTTCCAAATATCACTTTGCCAATTCCATAAGAACTGTTTTAGCGAAAGGCTTCTTGAGGGGAAAGCTGTAACTCTGTGAGATGATTTCACAGAACACAAAGAAGTTTCTCAGAAAGCTTCTATCTCATTGTTATCGGAGGATATTTCTTTTGGCCCTTTAGTCTTCAAAGGGATCCGAAATATCTGTTCTCAGATTCCACAGAAATAAGGCTAGCAAAGAGATCCACGAAATACAGATGTAACTCTGTGAGATGAATTAACAGAACACTAAGCAGTTTCTCAGAAAGCTTCTTTCCAGATTTCATCTGAGGATATTTCCTTTTTCACCATAACCCTCTGTGGGCCTCCAAATATCACTTTGCCAACTCCACAGGAACTGCCTTAGCGAAAGGCTTCTTGAAGGGAAAGCTGTAACTCTGTGAGATGATTTCACAGAACACAAAGAAGTTTCTCAGAAATCTTCTTTCTCTTTGTTATCGGAGGATATTTCTTTTGGCTGTATAGTCTTCAAAGGGATCTGAAATATCTGTTCTCAGATTCCACAGAAATAAGGCTAGCAAAGAGATCCACGAAATACAGATGTAACTCTGTGAGATGAATTAACAGAACACTCAGCAGTTTCTCAGAAGGCTTCTTTCCAGATTTCATCTGAGGATATTTCCTTTGTCACCATAGCCCTCCAAGGCCTTCCAAATATCACTTTGCCAATTCCACAAGAACTGTCTAAGCGAGAGGCTTCTTGAGAGGAAAGCTGTAACTCTGTGAGATGATTTCACAGAACACAAAGAAGATTCTCAGAAAGCGTCTTTCTCTTTGTTATCGGAGGATATTTCCTTTGGCCCTATAGTCTTCAAAGGGATCCGAAATATCTGTTGTCAGATTCCACAGCAATAAGGCTAGCAAAGAGATCCACGAAATACAGATGTAACTCTGTGAGTGGAATTCACACATCACAGAGCAGTTTCTCAGAAAGCTTCTTTCCAGATTTCATCTGAGGATATTTCCTTTTTCACCATAGTCCTCTGGGGGTTCCAAATATCACTTTGCCAATTCCACAAGTACTGTCTTAGCGAAAGGCTTCTTGAGGGAAAAGCTGTAACTCTGTGAGATGATTTCACAGAACACAAAGAAGTTTCTCAGAAAGCTTCTTTCTCTTTGCTATCGGAGGATATTTCCTTTGACTCTACAGTCTTCAAAGGGATTGAAATATCTATTCTCAGATTCCACAGAAATAAGGCCAGCAAAGAGATCCAGGAAATACAGATGTAACTCTGTGAGATGAATTAACAGAACACTAAGCAGTTTCTCAGAAATCTTCTTTCCAGATATCATCTGAGGATATTTCCTTTTTCACCATAGCCCTCTATTGGATTCCAAATATCACTTTGCCAATTGCACAAGAACTGTCTTAGCGAAAGTCTTCTTGAGGGGAAAGCTGTAACTCGGTGAGATGATTCCACAGAACACAAAGAAGTTTCTCAAAAATCTTCTTTCTTTTTGTTATCGGAGGATATTTCCTTAGGCCCTATAGTCTCCAAAGTGATCCGAAATATCTGTTCTCAGATTACACAGAAATAAAGGTAGCAAAGAGATCCACGAAATACAGATATAACTCTGTGAGATGAATTAACAGAACACTAAGCAGTTTCTCAGAAAGCTTCTTTCCAGATTTCGTCTGAGCATATTTCCTTTTTCACCATAGCCCTCTATGACCTTCCAAATATCACTTTGCCAATTCCACAAGAACTGTCTTAGCGAAAGGCTTCTTGAGGGGAAAGCTGTAACTCTGTGCGATGATTTCACAGAACACAAAGAAGTTTCTCAGGAAGCTTCTTTCTCTTCGTTATCGGAGGATTTCCTTCGGCCCTATAATCTTCAAAGGGATCCGAATTATCTGTTCTCAGATTCCACAGAAATAAGGCTAGCAAAGAGATCCACGAAATACAGATGTAACTCTGTGAGATGAATTAAGAGAACACTCAGCAGTTTCTCAGAAAGCTTCTTTCCAGATTTCATCTGAGGATATTTCCTTTTTCACCATAGCCCTCTAGGGGCTTCCAAATATCACCTTGCCAATTCCACAAGAACTGTCTTAGCGAGAGGCTTCTTGAGGGGAAAGCTGTAACTCTGTGAGATGATTTCACAGAACACAAAGAATTTTCTCAGAAAGCCTCTTTCTCTTTGTTATCGGAGGATATTTCCTTTGGCCCTATAGTCTTCAAAGGGAACCGAAATATCTGTTCTCAGATTCCACAGAGATAAGGCTAGCGAAGAGATCCACGAAATACAGATGTAACTCTGTGAGATGAATTAACAGAACACTAAGCTGTTTCTCAGAAAGCTTCTTTCCAGATTTCATCTCAGGATATTTCCTTTTTCACCATAGCCCTCTATGGGCTTCCAAATATCACTTTGCCAATTCCACAAGAACTGTCTTAGCGAAAGGCTTCTTGAGGGAAAAGCTGTAACTCTGTAAGATGATTTCAAAGAACACAAAGAAGTTTCTCAGAAAACTTCTTTCTCTTTGTTATCGGAGGATATTTCCTTTGGCCCTATAGTCTTCAAATGTATCCGAAATATCTGTTCTCAGATTTCTCAGAATAAAGGCTAGCAAAGAGATCCACGAAATACAGATGTAACTCTGTGAGTAGAAGTCACATATCACAGAGCAGATTCTCAGAAAGCTTTTTTCCAGATTTCATCTGAGGATATTTCCTTTGTCAGCATAGCCCTCCAAGGCCTTCCAAATACCACTTAGCCAATTCCACAAGAACTGTCTTAGCGAAAGGCTTCTTGAGGGGATAGTTGTAACACTGTGAGATGATTTCACAGAACACAAAGAAGTTTCTCAGAAAGCTTCTTTCTCTTTGTAATCAGAGGATGTTTCCTTTGGCTCTATAGTCTTCAAAGGGATTGAAATATCTATTCTCAGATTCCACAGAAATAAGGCCAGCAAAGAGATCCAGGAAAAACAGATGTAACTCTGTGAGATAAATTAACAGAACACTCAGCAGTTTCTCAGAAGGCTTCTTTCCAGATTTCATCTGAGGATATTTCCTTTTTCATCATAGCCCTCTATGGGCTTCCAAATATCACTTTGCCAATTCCACAAGAACTGTTTTAGCGAAAGGCTTCCTGAGGGGAAAGCTGTAACTCTGTGAGATGATTTCACAGAACACAAAGAAGTTTCTCAGAAAGCTTCTTTCTCTTTGTTATCGGAGGATATTTCTTTTGGCCCTTTAGTCTTCAAAGGGATCTGAAATATCTGTTCTCAGATTCCACAGAAATAAGGCTAGCAAAGAGATCCACGAAATACAGATGTAACTCTGTGAGATGAATTAACAGAACACTCAGCAGTTTCTCAGAAAGCTTCTTTCCAGATTTCATCTGAGGATATTTCCTTTTTCACCATAACCCTCTGTGGGCTTCGAAATATCACTTTGCCAATTCCACAAGAACTGTCTTAGCAAAAGGCTTCTGAAGGGAAAGCTGTAAGTCTTTGAGATGATTACAACGAACGCAAAGAAGTTTCTCAGAAAGCTTATTTCTCTTTGTTATCGGAGGATATTTCCTTTGGCCCTATAGTCTTCAAAGGTATCCGAAATATCTGTTCTCAGATTCCACAGAAATAAGGCTAGCAAAGAGATCCACGAAATACAGATGTATCTCTGTGAGTGGAAGTCACATATCACAGAGCAGTTTCTCAGAAAGCTTCTTTCCAGATTTCATCTGAGGATATTTCCTTTGTCACCATAGCCCTCTATGGGCTTCCAAATATCACTTTGCCAATTCCACAAGAACTGTCTAAGCGAGAGGCTTCTTGAGGGGAAAGCTGTAACTCTGTGAGATGATTCCACAGAACACAAAGAAGTTTCTCAAAAATCTTCTTTCTTTTTGTTATCGGAGGATATTTCCTTAGGCCCTATAGTCTCCAAAGTGATCCGAAATATCTGTTCTCAGATTACACAGAAATAAAGGTAGCAAAGAAATCCACGAAATACAGATATAACACTGTTAGATGAATTAACAGAACACTAAGCAGTTTCTCAGAAAGCTTCTTTCCAGATTTCGTCTGAGCATATTTCCTTTTTCACCATAGCCCACTATGGGCTTCCAAATATCACTTTGCCAATTCCACAAGAACTGTCTTAGCGAAAGGCTTCTTGAGGGGGAAGCTGTAACTCTGTGCGATGATTTCACAGAACACAAAGAAGTTTCTCAGAAAGCTTCATTCTCTTCGTTATCGGAGGATTTCCTTCGGCCCTATAATCTTCAAAGGGATCCGAAATATCTGTTCTCAGATTCCACAGAAATAAGGCTAGCAAAGAGATCCACGAAATACAGATGTAACTCTGTGAGATGAATTAAGAGAACACTCAGCAGTTTCTCAGAAAGCTTCTTTCCAGATTTCATCTGAGGATATTTCCTTTTTCACCATAGCCCTCTAGGGGCTTCCAAATATCACTTTGCCAATTCCACAAGAACTGTCTTAGCGAGAGGCTTCTTGAGGGGAAAGCTGTAACTCTGTGAGATGATTTCACAGAACACAAAGAATTTTCTCAGAAAGCCTCTTTCTCTTTGTTATCGGAGGATATTTCCTTTGGCCCTATAGTCTTCAAAGGGAACCGAAATATCTGTTCTCAGATTCCACAGAGATAAGGCTAGCGAAGAGATCCACGAAATACAGATGTAACTCTGTGAGATGAATTAACAGAACACTAAGCTGTTTCTCAGAAAGCTTCTTTCCAGATTTCATCTCAGGATATTTCCTTTTTCACCATAGCCCTCTATGGGCTTCCAAATATCACTTTGCCAATTCCACAAGAACTGTCTTAGCGAAAGGCTTCTTGAGGGAAAAGCTGTAACTCTGTAAGATGATTTCAAAGAACACAAAGAAGTTTCTCAGAAAACTTCTTTCTCTTTGTTATCGGAGGATATTTCCTTTGGCCCTATAGTCTTCAAATGTATCCGAAATATCTGTTCTCAGATTTCTCAGAATAAAGGCTAGCAAAGAGATCCACGAAATACAGATGTAACTCTGTGAGTAGAAGTCACATATCACAGAGCAGATTCTCAGAAAGCTTTTTTCCAGATTTCATCTGAGGATATTTCCTTTGTCACCATAGCCCTCCAAGGCCTTCCAAATACCACTTAGCCAATTCCACAAGAACTGTCTTAGCGAAAGGCTTCTTGAGGGGATAGTTGTAACACTGTGAGATGATTTCACAGAACACAAAGAAGTTTCTCAGAAAGCTTCTTTCTCTTTGTAATCAGAGGATGTTTCCTTTGGCTCTATAGTCTTCAAAGGGATTGAAATATCTATTCTCAGATTCCACAGAAATATGGCCAGCAAAGAGATCCAGGAAAAACAGATGTAACTCTGTGAGATAAATTAACAGAACACTCAGCAGTTTCTCAGAAGGCTTCTTTCCAGATTTCATCTGAGGATATTTCCTTTTTCATCATAGCCCTCTATGGGCTTCCAAATATCACTTTGCCAATTCCACAAGAACTGTTTTAGCGAAAGGCTTCCTGAGGGGAAAGCTGTAACTCTGTGAGATGATTTCACAGAACACAAAGAAGTTTCTCAGAAAGCTTCTTTCTCTTTGTTATCGGAGGATATTTCTTTTGGCCCTTTAGTCTTCAAAGGGATCTGAAATATCTGTTCTCAGATTCCACAGAAATAAGGCTAGCAAAGAGATCCACGAAATACAGATGTAACTCTGTGAGATGAATTAACAGAACACTCAGCAGTTTCTCAGAAAGCTTCTTTCCAGATTTCATCTGAGGATATTTCCTTTTTCACCATAACCCTCTGTGGGCTTCGAAATATCACTTTGCCAATTCCACAAGAACTGTCTTAGCAAAAGGCTTCTGAAGGGAAAGCTGTAAGTCTTTGAGATGATTACAACGAACGCAAAGAAGTTTCTCAGAAAGCTTATTTCTCTTTGTTATCGGAGGATATTTCCTTTGGCCCTATAGTCTTCAAAGGTATCCGAAATATCTGTTCTCAGATTCCACAGAAATAAGGCTAGCAAAGAGATCCACGAAATACAGATGTATCTCTGTGAGTGGAAGTCACATATCACAGAGCAGTTTCTCAGAAAGCTTCTTTCCAGATTTCATCTGAGGATATTTCCTTTGTCACCATAGCCCTCTATGGGCTTCCAAATATCACTTTGCCAATTCCACAAGAACTGTCTAAGCGAGAGGCTTCTTGAGGGGAAAGCTGTAACTCTGTGAGATGATTCCACAGAACACAAAGAAGTTTCTCAAAAATCTTCTTTCTTTTTGTTATCGGAGGATATTTCCTTAGGCCCTATAGTCTCCAAAGTGATCCGAAATATCTGTTCTCAGATTACACAGAAATAAAGGTAGCAAAGAAATCCACGAAATACAGATATAACACTGTTAGATGAATTAACAGAACACTAAGCAGTTTCTCAGAAAGCTTCTTTCCAGATTTCGTCTGAGCATATTTCCTTTTTCACCATAGCCCACTATGGGCTTCCAAATATCACTTTGCCAATTCCACAAGAACTGTCTTAGCGAAAGGCTTCTTGAGGGGGAAGCTGTAACTCTGTGCGATGATTTCACAGAACACAAAGAAGTTTCTCAGAAAGCTTCATTCTCTTCGTTATCGGAGGATTTCCTTCGGCCCTATAATCTTCAAAGGGATCCGAAATATCTGTTCTCAGATTCCACAGAAATAAGGCTAGCAAAGAGATCCACGAAATACAGATGTAACTCTGTGAGATGAATTAAGAGAACACTCAGCAGTTTCTCAGAAAGCTTCTTTCCAGATTTCATCTGAGGATATTTACTTTTTCACCATAGCCCTCTAGGGGCTTCCAAATATCACTTTGCCAATTCCACAAGAACTGTCTTAGCGAGAGGCTTCTTGAGGGGAAAGCTGTAACTCTGTGAGATGATTTCACAGAACACAAAAAATTTTCTCAGAAAGCTTCTTTCTCTTTGTTATCGGAGGATATTTCCTTTGGCCCTATAGTCTTCAAAGGGATCCGAAATATCTGTTCTCAGATTCCACAGAGATAAGGCTAGCATAGAGATCCACGAAATACAGATGTAACTCTGTGAGTGGAAGTCACACATCACAGAGCAGTTTCTCAGAAAGCTTCTTTCCAGATTTCATCTGAGGATATTGCCTTTTTCACCGTAGACCTCTATGGGCTTCCAAATATCACTTTGCCAATTCCACAAGAACTGTCTTAGCGAAAGGCTTCTTGAGCGGAATGCTGTAACTCTGTGAGATGATTTCAGAGAACACAAAGAAGTTTCTCAGAAAGCTTCCTTCTCTTTGTTATCGGAGGGTATTTCCTTTGGCCCTATAGTCTTCAAAGGGATCCGAAATAACTGTTCTCAGATTCCACAGAAATAAGGCTAGCAAAGTGATCCACGAAATACAGATGTAACTCTGTGAGATGAATTAACAGAACACTAAGCTGTTTCTCAGAAAGCTTCTTTCCAGATTTCATCTCAGGATATTGCCTTTTTCACCATAGCCCTCTATGGGCTTCCAAATATCACTTTGCCAATTCCACAAGAACTGTCTTAGCGAAAGGCTTCTTGAGGGGAAAGCTGTAACTCTGTAAGATGATTTCAAAGAACACAAAGAAGTTTCTCAGATAACTTCTTTCTCTTTGTTATCGGAGGATATTTCCTTTGGCCCTATAGTCTTCAAAGGGATCCGAAATATCTGTTCTCAGATTTCACAGAATTAAGGCTAGCAAAGAGATCCACGAAATACAGATGTAACTCTGTGAGTGAAATTCACACATCACAGAGCAGTTTCTCAGAAAGCTTCTTTCCAGATTTCATCTGAGGATATTTCCTTTTTCACCATAGCCCTCTGTGGGCTTCCAAATATCACTTTGCCAATTCCACAAGAACTGTCTTAGCGAAAGGCTTCTTGGGGGAAAGCTGTAACACTGTGAGGTGATTTCACAGAACACAAAGAAGTTTCTCAGAAAGCGTCTTTCTCTTTGTAATCAGAGGATGTTTCCTTTGGCTCTATAGTCTTCAAAGGGATTGAAATATCTATTCTCAGATTCAACAGAAATAAGGCCAGCAAAGTGATCCAGGAAATACAGATGTAACTCTGTGAGATGAATTAACAGAACACTAAGCAGTTTCTCAGAAAGCTTCTTTCCAGATTTCGTCTGAGTATATTTCCTTTTTCACCATACCCCTCTATGACCTTCCAAATATCACTTTGCCAATTCCACAAGAACTGTCTTGGCGAAAGGCTTCTTGAGGGGAAAGCTGTAACTCTGTGAGACGATTTCACAGAACACAAAGAAGTTTCTCAGAAAGCTTCTTTCTCTTCGTTATCGGAGGATTTCCTTCGACCCTATAATCTTCAAAGGGATCCGAAATATCTGTTCTCAGATTCCACAGAAATAAGGCTAGCAAAGAGATCCACGAAATACAGATGTAACTCTGTGAGATGAATTAAGAGAACACTCAGCAGTTTCTCAGAAAGCTTCTTTCCAGATTTCATGTGAGGATATTTCCTTTTTCACCATAGCCCTCTAGGGGCTTCCAAATATCACTTTGCCAATTCCAAAAGAACTGTCTTAGCGAGAGGCTTCTTGAGGGGAAAGCTGTAACTCTGTGAGATGATTTCACAGAACACAAAGAATTTTCTCTGAAAGCCTCTTTCTCTTTGTTATCGGAGGATATTTCTTTTGGCCCTATAGTCTTCAAAGGGATCCGAAATATCTGTTCTCAGACTCCACAGAGATAAGGCTAGCATAGAGATCCACGAAATACAGATGTAACTCTGTGAGTGGAAGTCACACATCACAGAGCCGTTTCTCAGAAAGCTTCTTTCCAGATTTCATCTGAGGATATTTCCTTTTTCACCATAGCCCTCTATGGGCTTCCAAATATCACTTTGCAATTCCACATGAACTGTCTTAGCTGGAGGCTTCTTGAGGGGAAAGCTGTAACTCGGTGAGATGATTTCACAGAACACAAAGAAGTTTCTCAGAAATCTTCTTTCTCTTTGTTATCGGAGGATATTTCCTTTGGCCCTATAGTCTTCAAAGGTATCCGAAATATCTGTTCTCAGATTTCACAGAATTAAGGCTAGCAAAGAGTTCCACGAAATACAGATGTAACTCTGTGAGTGGAAGTCACATATCACAGAGCAGTTTCTCAGAAAGCTTTTTTCCAGATTTCATCTGAGGATATTTCCTTTGTCACCATAGCCCTCCAAGGCCTTCCAAATATCACTTTGACAATTCCACAAGAACTGTCTAAGCGAGAGGCTTCTTGAGGACAAAGCTGTAACTCTGTGAGATGATTTCACAGAACACAAAGAAGTTTCTCAGAAAGCTTCTTTCTCTTTGTTGTCGGAGGATATTTCCTTTGGCCCTGTAGTCTTCAATGGGATCCGAAATATCTGTTCTCAGATTCCACAGAAATAAGGCTAGCAAAGAGATCCACGAAATACAGATGTAACTCTGTGAGTTGAATTCACACATCACAGAGCAGTTTCTCAGAAAGCTTCTTTCCAGATTTCATCTGAGGATATTTCCTTTTTCACCATAGCCCTCTGTGGGCTTCCAAATATCACTTTGCAAATTCCACAAGAACTCTCTTAGCGAAAGGCTTCTTGGGGGAAAGCTGTAACACTGTGAGGTGATTTCACAGAACACAAAGAAGTTTCTCAGAAAGCTTCTTTCTCTTTGTAATCAGAGGATGTTTCCTTTGGCTCTATAGTCTTCAAAGGGATTGAAATATCTATTCTCAGATTCCACAGAAATAAGGCCAGCAAAGTGATCCAGGAAATACAGATGTAACTCTGTGAGATGAATTAACAGAACACTAAGCAGTTTCTCAGAAAGCTTCTTTCCAGATTTCGTCTGAGTATATTTCCTTTTTCACCATAGCCCTCTATGACCTTCCAAATATCACTTTGCCAATTCCACAAGAACTGTCTTGGCGAAAGGCTTCTTGAGGGGAAAGCTGTAAATCTGTGAGACGATTTCACAGAACACAAAGAAGTTTCTCAGAAAGCTTCTTTCTCTTCGTTATCGGAGGATTTCCTTCGGCCCTATAATCTTCAAAGGGATCCGAAATATCTGTTCTCAGATTCCACAGAAATAAGGCTAGCAAAGAGATCCACGAAATACAGATGTAACTCTGTGAGATGAATTAAGAGAACACTCAGCAGTTTCTCAGAAAGCTTCTTTCCAGATTTCATCTGAGGATATTTCCTTTTTCACCATAGCCCTCTAGGGGCTTCCAAATATCACTTTGCCAATTCCACAAGAACTGTCTTAGCGAGAGGCTTTTTGAGGGGAAAGCTGTAACTCTGTGAGATGATTTCACAGAACACAAAGAATTTTCTCAGAAAGCCTCTTTCTCTTTGTTATCGGAGGATATTTCCTTTGGCCCTATAGTCTTCAAAGGGATCCGAAATATCTGTTCTCAGATTCCACAGAGATAAGGCTAGCATAGAGATCCACGAAATACAGATGTAACTCTGTGAGTGGAAGTCACACATCACAGAGCCGTTTCTCAGAAAGCTTCTTTCCAGATTTCATCTGAGGATATTGCCTTTTTCACCATAGCCCTCTAAGGTCTTCCAAATATCACTTTGCCAATTCCACAAGAATTGTCTTAGCGAAAGGCTTCTTGAGCGGAATGCTGTAACTCTGTGAGATGAATACAGAGAACACAAAGAAGTTTCTCAGAAAGCTTCCTTCTCTTTGTTATCGGAGGATATTTCCTTTGGCCCTATAGTCTTCAAAGGGATGCGAAATATCTGTTCTCAGATTCCACAGAAATAAAGCTAGCAAAGAGATCCACGAAATACAGATGTAACTCTGTGAGATGAATTAGCAGAACACTAAGAAGTTTCTCAGAAAGCTTCTTTCCAGATTTCATCAGAGGATATTTCCTTTTTCAACGTAGCCCTCTATGGGCTTCCAAATATCACTTTGCCAATTCCACAAGAACTGTCTTAGTGAAAGCCTTCTTGAGGGGAAAGCTGTAACTCGGTGATATGATTTCACAGAACACAAAGAAGTTTCTCAGAAATCTTCTTTCTCTTTGTTATCGGAGGATATTTCCTTTGGCCCTATAGACTTCATAGGGATCCGAAATATCTGTTCTCATATTCCACAGAAATAAGGCTAGCAAAGAGATACACGAAACACAGCTGTAACTCTGTGAGTGGAAGTCACACATCACAGAGCAGTTTCTCAGAAAGCTTTTTTCCAGATTTCATCTGAGGATATTTCCTTTTGCTCCATAGCCCTCTATGGGCTTCCAAATATCACTATGCCAATTCCACATGAACTGTCTTAGCTGCAGGCTTCTTGAGGGGAAAGCTGTAACTCGGTGAGATGATTTCACAGAACACAAAGAAGTTTCTCAGAAATCTTCTTTCTCTTTGTTATCGGAGGAAATTTCCTTTGGCCCTATAGTCTTCAAAGGGATCCGAAATATCTGTTCTCATATTCTAAAGAAATAAGGCTAGCAAAGAGATCCACGAAACACAGCTGTAACTCTGTGAGTGGAAGTCACACATCACAGAGCAGTTTCTCAGAAAGCTTCTTTCCAGTTTTCATCTGAGAATAATTCCTTTTTCACCATAGCCCTCTAGGGGCTTCCAAATATCACTTTGCCAATTCCACAAAAACTGTCTTAGCGAAAGGCTTCTTGAGGGGAAAGCTGTAACTCTGTGAGATGATTTCACAGACACAAGAAGTTTCTCAGAAAGCTTCTTTTTCTTTGTTATCGGAGGATATTTCCTTTGGCCCAATGGTCTCCAAAGGGATTCGAAATATCTATTCTCAGATTCCACAGAAATAAGACTGGCAAAGTGATCCACGAAATACAGAAGTAACTCTGTGAGATTAATTAACAGAACACTAAGCAGTTTCTCAGAAAGCTTCTTTCCAGATTTCATCTGAGTATATTTCCTTTTTCACCATAGCCCTCTATGGGCTTCCTAATATCACTTTGCCAATTCCACAAGAACTGTCTTAGCGAAAGGCTTCTTGAGGGGAAAGCTGTAACTCTGTGAGATGATTTCACAGAACACAAAGAATTTTCTCAGAAAGCTTCTTTCTCTTTGTTATCGGAGGATATTTCCTTTGGCCCTATAGTCTTCAAAGGGATCCGAAATATCTGTTCTCAGATTCCACAGACATAAGGCTAGCATAGTGATCCACGAAATACAGATGTAACTCTCTGAGTGGAAGTCACACATCACAGAGAAGTTTCTCAGAAAGCTTCTTTCCTGATTTTATCTGAGTATATTTCCTTTTTCACCGTAGCCCTCTATGGGCTTCCAAATATCACTTTGCCAATTCCACAAGAACTGTCTTAGCGAAAGGCATCTTGAGGGGAAAGCTGTAACTCTATGAGATGATTTCATAGAACACAAAGAAGTTTATCAGAAAGCTTCTTTCTCTTTGTTATCGGAGGATATTTCCTTTGGCCCTATAGTCTTCAAAGGGATCCGAAATATCTGTTCTCAGATTCCACAGAAATAAGGCTAGCAAGGAGATCCACGAAATACAGATATAACTCTGTGAGATGAATTAACAGAACACTAAGCAGTTTCTCAGAAAGCTTCTTTCCAGATTTCATCTGAGCATATTTCCTTTTTCACCATAGCCCTCTATGGCCTTCCATATATCACTTTGCCAATTCCACAAGAACTGTCTTAGCGAAAGGCTTCTTGGGCGGAAAGATGTAACTCTGTGAGATGATTTCACAGAACACAAAGAAGTTTCTCAGAAACCTTCTTTCTCTTCGTTATCGGAGGATTTCCTTTGGTCGTATAATCTTCAAAGGCATCCGAATTATCTGTTCTCAGATTCCACAGAAATAAGGCTAATAAAGAGATCCACGAAATACAGATGTAACACAGTGAGATGAATTAAGAGAACACTAAGCAGTTTTTCAGAAAGCTTCTTTCCAGATTTCATCTGAGGATATTTCCTTTTTCACCATAGCCCTCAATGGGCTTACAAATATCACTTTGCCAATTCCACAAGAACTGTCTTAGCGAGAGGCTTCCTGACGGGAAAGCTGTAACTCTGTGAGATGATTTCTCAGAACACAAAGAATTTTCTCAGAAAGCTTCTTTCTCTTTTTTATCGGAGGATATTTCCTTTGGCTCTATAGTCCTCAAAGGGATCCGAAATATCTGTTCTCAGATTCCACAGAGATAAGGCTAGCATAGTGATCCACGAAATACAGAGGTAACTCTCTGAGTGGAAGTCACACATCACAGAGCAGTTTCTCAGAAAGCTTCTTTCCAGATTTTATCTGAGTATATTTCCTTTTTCACCGTAGCCCTCTATGGGTTTCCAAATATCACTTTGCCAATTCCACAAGAACAGTCTTAGCGAAAGGCTTCTTGAGGGGAAAGCTGTAACTCTGTGAGATGATTTCACAGAACACAAAGAAGTTTCTCAGAAAGCTTCTTTCTCTTTTTTATCGGAGGATATTTCCTTTGGCCCTATAGTCTTCAAAGGGATCCGAAATATCTGTTCTCAGATTCCACAGAAATAATGCTAGCAAAGAGATCCACGAAATACAGATGTAACTCTGTGAGATGAATTAACAGAAAACTAAGCAGTTTCTTAGAAATCTTCTTTCCAGATTTCATCTGAGGATATTTCCTTTTTCACCTTAGCCCTCTATGGGCTTCCAAATATCACTTTGCCAATTCCACAAGAACTGTCCTAGCGAGAGGCTTCTTGAGGGTAAAGCTGTAACTCTGTGAGATGATTTCACAGAACAAAAAGAAGTTTCGCAGAAAGCTTCTTTCTCTTTGTTATCGGAGGTTATTTCCTTTGGCACTAAAGTCGTCAAAGGTATCCGAAATATCTGTTCTCAGATTCCACAGAAATAAGGGTAGTAAATTGATCCACGAAAAACAGATGTAACTCTGTGAGATGAATTAAGAGAACACTAAGCAATTTCTCAGAAAGCTTCTTTCCAGATTTCATCTGAGGATATTTAATTTTTCACCATAGCCCTCTAGGGGCTTCCAAATATCACTTTTCCAATTCCACAAGAACTGTCTTAGCGAGAGGCTTCTTGATGGGAAAGCTGTAACTCTTTGAGATGATTTCACAGAACACAAAGAATTTTCTCAGAAAGCTTCCTTCTCTTTGTTATGGGAGGATATTTCCTTTGGCCCTATAGTCTTCAAAGGGATCCGAAATATCTGTTCTCACATTCCACAGAAATAACGCTAGCATAGAGATCCACGAAATACAGATGTAACTCTGTGAGTGGAAGTCACACATCACAGAGCAGTTTCTCAGAAAGCTTCTTTCCAGATTTTATCTGAGTATATTTCCTTTTTCACCGTAGCCCTCTATGGGCTTCTAAATATCACTTTGCCAATTCCACAAGAACAGTCGTAGCGAAAGGCTTCTTGAGGGGAAAGCTGTAACTCTGTGAGATGATTTCACAGAACACAAAGAAGTTTCTCAGAAAGCTTCTTTCTCTTTTTTATCGGAGGATATTTCCTTTGGCCCTATAGTCTTCAAAGGGATCTGAAATATCTGTTCTCAGATTCCACAGAAATAAGGCTAGCAAAGAGATCCACGAAATACACATGTAACTCTGTGAGTGGAAGTCACATATCACACAGCAGTTTCACAGAAAGCTTCTTTCCAGATTTCATCTGAGGATATTTCCTTTTTCACCTTAGCCCTCTATGGGCTACCAAATGTCACTTTGCCAATTCCACAAGAACTGTCTTAGCGAAAGGCTTCTCGAGGGGAAAGCTGTAACTCTGTGAGATGATTTCACAGAACACAAAGAAGTTTCTTAGAAAGCTTCTTTCTCTTTGTTATCGGAGGATATTTCCTTTGGCCCTATAGTCTTCAAAGGGATCCGAAATATCTGTTCTCACATTCCACAGAAATAAGGCTAGCATAGAGATCCACGAAATACAGATGTAACTCTGTGAGTGGAAGTCACACATCACAGAGCAGTTTCTCAGAAAGCTTCTTTCCAGATTTTATCTGATGATATTTTCTTTTTCACCGTAGCCCTCTATGGGCTTCCAAATATCACTTTGCCAGTTCCACAAGAACAGTTTTAGCGAAAGGCATCTTGAGGGGAAAGCTGTAACTCTGTGAGATGATTTCACAGAACACAAAGAAGTTTCTCAGAAAGCTTCTTTCTATTTGTTATCGGAGGATATTTCCTTTGGCCCTAAAGTCTTCAAAGGGATCCGAAATATCTGTTCTCAGATTACACAGAAATAAGACTAGCAAACAGATCCACGAAATACAGATGTAACTCAGTGAGATTAATTAACAGAACACTAAGCAGTTTCTCAGAAAGCTTCTTTCCAGATTTCATCTGAGGATATTTCCTTTTTCACCATAGCCCTCTATGGTCTTCGAAATATCACTTTGCCAATTCCACAAGAACTGTCTTAGCGAAAGGCTTCTGGAGGGGAAAGCTGTAACTCTGTGAGTTGATTTCACAGAACACAAAGAAATTTATCAGAAAGCTTCTTTCTCTTTGTTATCGGAGGATGTTTCCTTTGGCCCTATAGTCTTCAAAGGTATCCGAAATATCTGTTCTCAGATTCCACAGAAATAAGGCAAGCAAAGAGAACCACGAAATACATATGTAACTCTGTGAGATGAATTTACAGAACACTCAGCACTTTCTCAGAAAGCTTCTTTCCAGATTTCATCTGAGGATATTTCCTTTTTCACCATAGCCCTCTATGGGCTTCCAAATATCACTTTGCCAATTCCACAAGAACTGTCTTAGCGAAAGGCTTCTTGAGGGGAAAGCTGTAACTCTGTGAGATGATTTCAAAGAACACAAAGAAGTTTCTCAGAAAGCTTCTTTCTCTTTGTTATCGGAGGATATTTCCTTTGGCCCTATAGTCTTCAAAGGAATCCGTAATATCTGTTCTCAGAGTCCACAGAAATAAGGCTAGCAAAGAGATCCACGAAATACAGATGTAACTCTGTGAGATGAATTAACAGAACACTCAGCAGTTTCTCAGAAAGCTTCTTTCCAGATTTCATCTGAGGATATTTCCTTTTTCACCATAGCCCTCTATGGGCTTCCAAATATCACTTTGCCAATTCCACAAGAACTGTCTTAGCGAAAGGCTTCCTGAGGGGAAAGCTGTCAGTCTGTGAGATGATTTCACAGAACACAAAGAAGTTTCTCAAAAAGCTTCTTTCTCTTTGTTATCGGAGGATATTTCCTTTGGCCCTATGGTCTTCAAAGGGTGCCGAAATATCTGTTCTCAGATTCCAAGGAAATATCGCTAGCAAAGAGATCCACGAAATACAGATGAAGCAGTGTGAGAAGAATTAACAGAACACTAAGCAGTTTCTCAGAAAGCTTCTTTCCAGATTTCATCTGAGGATATTTCCTTTTTCACCGTAGCCCTCTATGGGCTTCCAAATATCACTTTGCCAATTCCACAAGAACTGTCTTAGCGAAAGGCTTCTTGAGGAGAATGCTGTAACTCTGTGAGATGATTTCACAGAACACAAAGAAGTTCATCAGAAAGCTTCTTTCTCTTTGTTATCGGAGGATATTTCCTTTGGCCCTGTAGTCTTCAAAGGGATCCGAATTATCTGTTGTCAGATTCCACAGAAATAAGGCTAGCAAAGAGATCCACGAAATACAGCTGTAACTCTGTGAGATTAAATAACAGAACACTCAGCACTTTCTCAGAAAGCTTCTTTACAGATTTCATCTGAGGATATTTCCTTTTTCACCATAGCCCTCTATGGGCTTCCAAATATCACTTTGCCAATTCCACAAGAACTGTCTTAGCGAAAGGCTTCTTGAGGGGAAAGCTGTAACTCTGTGAGATGATTTCACAGAACACAAAGAAGTTTATCAGAAAGCTTCTTTCTCTTTGTTATCGGAGGATATTTCCATTGGCACTATAGTCTTCAAAAGGATCCGAAATATCTGTTCTCAGATTCCACAGAAATAAGGCTAGCAAAGAGATCCAGGAAATTCAGATGTAACTCTGTGAGATGAATTAACAGAACACTCAGCAGATTCTCAGAAAGCTTCTTTCCAGATTTCATCTGAGGATATATCCTTTTTCACCATAGCCCTCTATGGGCTTCCAAATATCACTTTGCCAATTCCACAAGAACTGTCCTAGCGAGAGGCTTCTTGACGATAAATCTGTAACTCTGTGAGATGATTTCGCAGAACATAAAGAAGTTTCTCAGAAAATTTCTTTCTCTTTGTTATCGGAGGATATTTCCTTTGGCCCTGTAGTCTTCAAAGGGATCCGAAATATCTGTTCTCAGATTCCACAGAAATAAGGCTAGCAAAGAGATCCACGAAATACAGATATAACTCTGTGAGATGAATTAACAGAACACTAAGCAGTTTCTCAGAAAGGTTCTTTCCAGATTTCATCTGAGCATATTTCCTTTTTCACCATAGCCCTCTATGGCCTTCCAAATATCACTTTGCCACTTCCACAAGAACTGTCTTACCGAAAGGCTTCTTGAGGGGAATGCTGTAACTCTGTGAGATGATTTCACAGAACACAAAGAAAGTTCTCAGAAAGCTTCTTTCTCTTTATTATCGGAGGATATTTCCTTTGGCCATAAATTCTTCAAAGGGATCAGAAATATCTGTTCTCAGATTCCACAGAAATAAGGCTAGCAAAGAGATCCACGAAATACAGATGTAACTCTGTGAGTTCAAGGCACATATCAGAAAGCAGTTTCTCAGAAAGCTTCTTTCCAGATTTCATCTGAGGATATTTCCTTTTTCACCATAGCCCTCTATGGGCTTCCAAATATCACTTTGCAATTCCACATGAACTTTCTTAGCTGGAGGCTTCTTGAGGGGAAAGCTGTAACTCGGTGAGATGATTTCACAGAACACAAAGAAGTTTCTCAGAAAGCTTCTTTCTCTTTTTTATCGGAGGATATTTCCTTTGGCCCTATAGTCTTCAAAGGGATCCGAAATATCTGTTCTCAGATTCCACAGAAATAATGCTAGCAAAGAGATCCACGAAATACAGATGTAACTCTGTGAGATGAATTAACAGAAAACTAAGCAGTTTCTTAGAAAGCTTCTTTCCAGATTTCATCTGAGGATATTTCCTTTTTCACCTTAGCCCTCTATGGGCTTCCAAATATCACTTTGCCAATTCCACAAGAACTGTCCTAGCGAGAGGCTTCTTGAGGGTAAAGCTGTAACTCTGTGAGATGATTTCAGAGAACACTAAGAAGTTTCTCAGAAAGCTTCTTTCTCTTTGTTATCGGAGGTTATTTCCTTTGGCACTAAAGTCGTCAAAGGTATCCGAAATATCTGTTCTCAGATTCCACAGAAATAAGGGTAGTAAAGGGATCCACGAAAAACAGATGTAACTCTGTGAGATGAATTAAGAGAACACTAAGCAATTTCTCAGAAAGCTTCTTTCCAGATTTCATCTGAGGATATTTAATTTTTCACCATAGCCCTCTAGGGGCTTCCAAATATCACTTTTCCAATTCCACAAGAACTGTCTTAGCGAGAGGCTTCTTGATGGGAAAGCTGTAACTCTTTGAGATGATTTCACAGAACACAAAGAATTTTCTCAGAAAGCTTCCTTCTCTTTGTTATGGGAGGATATTTCCTTTGGCCCTATAGTCTTCAAAGGGATCCGAAATATCTGTTCTCACATTCCACAGAAATAACGCTAGCATAGAGATCCACGAAATACAGATGTAACTCTGTGAGTGGAAGTCACACATCACAGAGCAGTTTCTCAGAAAGCTTCTTTCCAGATTTTATCTGAGTATATTTCCTTTTTCACCGTAGCCCTCTATGGGCTTCTAAATATCACTTTGCCAATTCCACAAGAACAGTCTTAGCGAAAGGCTTCTTGAGGGGAAAGCTGTAACTCTGTGAGATGATTTCACAGAACACAAAGAAGTTTCTCAGAAAGCTTCTTTCTCTTTTTTATCGGAGGATATTTCCTTTGGCCCTATAGTCTTCAAAGGGATCTGAAATATCTGTTCTCAGATTCCACAGAAATAAGGCTAGCAAAGAGATCCACGAAATACACATGTAACTCTGTGAGTGAAAGTCACATATCACACAGCAGTTTCACAGAAAGCTTCTTTCCAGATTTCATCTGAGGATATTTCCTTTTTCACCTTAGCCCTCTATGGGCTACCAAATATCACTTTGCCAATCCCACAAGAACTGTCTTAGCGAAAGGCTTCTCGAGGGGAAAGCTGTAACTCTGTGAGATGATTTCACAGAACACAAAGAAGTTTCTTAGAAAGCTTCTTTCTCTTTGTTATCGGAGGATATTTCCTTTGGCCCTATAGTCTTCAAAGGGATCCGAAATATCTGTTCTCACATTCCACAGAAATAAGGCTAGTATAGAGATCCACGAAATACAGATGTAACTCTGTGAGTGGAAGTCACACATCACAGAGCAGTTTCTCAGAAAGCTTCTTTCCAGATTTTATCTGATGATATTTTCTTTTTCACCGTAGCCCTCTATGGGCTTCCAAATATCACTTTGCCAGTTCCACAAGAACAGTTTTAGCGAAAGGCATCTTGAGGGGAAAGCTGTAACTCTGTGAGATGATTTCACAGAACACAAAGAAGTTTCTCAGAAAGCTTCTTTCTATTTGTTATCGGAGGATATTTCCTTTGGCCCTAAAGTCTTCAAAGGGATCCGAAATATCTGTTCTCAGATTACACAGAAATAAGACTAGCAAACAGATCCACGAAATACAGATGTAACTCAGTGAGATTAATTAACAGAACACTAAGCAGTTTCTGAGAAAGCTTCTTTCCAGATTTCATCTGAGGATATTTCCTTTTTCACCATAGCCCTCTATGGTCTTCGAAATATCACTTTGCCAATTCCACAAGAACTGTCTTAGCGAAAGGCTTCTGGAGGGGAAAGCTGTAACTCTGTGAGATGATTTCACAGAACACAAAGAAATTTATCAGAAAGCTTCTTTCTCTTTGTTATCGGAGGATGTTTCCTTTGGCCCTATAGTCTTCAAAGGTATCCGAAATATCTGTTCTCAGATTCCACAGAAATAAGGCTAGCAAAGAGAACCACGAAATACATATGTAACTCTGTGAGATGAATTTACAGAACACTCAGCACTTTCTCAGAAAGCTTCTTTCCAGATTTCATCTGAGGATATTTCCTTTTTCACCATAGCCCTCTATGGGCTTCCAAATATCACTTTGCCAATTCCACAAGAACTGTCTTAGCGAAAGGCTTCTTGAGGGGAAAGCTGTAACTCTGTGAGATGATTTCAAAGAACACAAAGAAGTTTCTCAGAAAGCTTCTTTCTCTTTGTTATCGGAGGATATTTCCTTTGGCCCTATAGTCTTCAAAGGAATCCGTAATATCTGTTCTCAGAGTCCACAGAAATAAGGCTAGCAAAGAGATCCACGAAATACAGATGTAACTCTGTGAGATGAATTAACAGAACACTCAGCAGTTTCTCAGAAAGCTTCTTTCCAGATTTCATCTGAGGATATTTCCTTTTTCACCATAGCCCTCTATGGGCTTCCAAATATCACTTTGCCAATTCCACAAGAACTGTCTTAGCGAAAGGCTTCCTGAGGGGAAAGCTGTCAGTCTGTGAGATGATTTCACAGAACACAAAGAAGTTTCTCAAAAAGCTTCTTTCTCTTTGTTATCGGAGGATATTTCCTTTGGCCCTATGGTCTTCAAAGGGTGCCGAAATATCTGTTCTCAGATTCCAAGGAAATATCGCTAGCAAAGAGATCCACGAAATACAGATGAAGCAGTGTGAGAAGAATTAACAGAACACTAAGCAGTTTCTCAGAAAGCTTCTTTCCAGATTTCATCTGAGGATATTTCCTTTTTCACCGTAGCCCTCTATGGGCTTCCAAATATCACTTTGCCAATTCCACAAGAACTGTCTTAGCGAAAGGCTTCTTGAGGAGAATGCTGTAACTCTGTGAGATGATTTCACAGAACACAAAGAAGTTCATCAGAAAGCTTCTTTCTCTTTGTTATCGGAGGATATTTCCTTTGGCCCTGTAGTCTTCAAAGGGATCCGAATTATCTGTTCTCAGATTCCACAGAAATAAGGCTAGCAAAGAGATCCACGAAATACAGCTGTAACTCTGTGAGATTAAATAACAGAACACTCAGCACTTTCTCAGAAAGCTTCTTTACAGATTTCATCTGAGGATATTCCCTTTTTCACCATAGCCCTCTATGGGCTTCCAAATATCACTTTGCCAATTCCACAAGAACTGTCTTAGCGAAAGGCTTCTTGAGGGGAAAGCTGTAACTCTGTGAGATGATTTCACAGAACACAAAGAAGTTTATCAGAAAGCTTCTTTCTCTTTGTTATCGGAGGATATTTCCTTTTGCCCTATATTCTTCAAAAGGATCCGAAATATCTGTTCTCAGATTCCACAGAAATAAGGCTAGCAAAGAGATCCAGGAAATTCAGATGTAACTCTGTGAGATGAATTAACAGAACACTCAGCAGTTTCTCAGAAAGCTTCTTTCCAGATTTCATCTGAGGATATATCCTTTTTCACCATAGCCCTCTATGGGCTTCCAAATATCACTTTGCCAATTCCACAAGAACTGTCCTAGCGAGAGGCTTCTTGACGATAAATCTGTAACTCTGTGAGATGATTTCGCAGAACATAAAGAAGTTTCTCAGAAAATTTCTTTCTCTTTGTTATCGGAGGATATTTCCTTTGGCCCTGTAGTCTTCAAAGGGATCCGAAATATCTGTTCTCAGATTCCACAGAAATAAGGCTAGCAAAGAGATCCACGAAATACAGATATAACTCTGTGAGATGAATTAACAGAACACTAAGCAGTTTCTCAGAAAGGTTCTTTCCAGATTTCATCTGAGCATATTTCCTTTTTCACCATAGCCCTCTATGGCTTTCCAAATATCACTTTGCCACTTCCACAAGAACTGTCTTACCGAAAGGCTTCTTGAGGGGAATGCTGTAACTCTGTGAGATGATTTCACAGAACACAAAGAAGGTTCTCAGAAAGCTTCTTTCTCTTTATTATCGGAGGATATTTCCTTTGGCCATAAATTCTTCAAAGGGATCAGAAAAATCTGTTCTCAGATTCCACAGAAATAAGGCTAGCAAAGAGATCCACGAAATACAGATGTAACTCTGTGAGTTCAAGGCACATATCAGAAAGCAGTTTCTCAGAAAGCTTCTTTCCAGATTTCATCTGAGGATATTTCCTTTTTCACCATAGCCCTCTATGGGCTTCCAAATATCACTTTGCAATTCCACATGAACTTTCTTAGCTGGAGGCTTCTTGAGGGGAAAGCTGTAACTCGGTGAGATGATTTCACAGAACACAAAGAAGTTTCTCAGAAAGCTTCTTTCTCTTTGTTATCAGAGGATATTTCCTTTGGCCCTATAGTCTTCAAAGGGATCCGAAATATCTGTTCTCAGATTCCACAGAGATAAGGCTAGCATAGAGATCCACGAAATACAGATGTAACTCTCTGAGTGGAAGTCACACATCACAGAGCAGTTTCTCAGAAACCTTCTTTCCAGATTTCATCTGAGGATATTGCCTTTTTCACCATAGCCCTCTAAGGTCTTACAAATAACACTTTGCCAATTCCACAAGAACTGTCTTAGCTAAAGGCTTCTTGAGCGGATTGCTGTAACTCTGTGAGATGATTTCAGAGAACACTAAGAAGTTTCTCAGAAAGCTTCCTTCTCTTTGTTATCGGAGGATATTTCCTTTGGCCCTATAGTCTTCAAAGGCATCCGAAATAACTGTTCTGAGATTCCACAGAAATAAGGCTAGCAAAGAGATCCACGAAATACAGATGTAACTCTGTGAGATGAATTAAGAGAACACTAAGCTGTTTCTCAGAAAGCTTCTTTCCAGATTTCATCTCTGGATATTTCCTTTTTCACCATAGCCCTCTATGGGCTTTCAAATATCACTTTGCCAATTCCACAAGAACTGTCTTAGCGAAAGGCTTCTTGAGGGGAAAGCTGTAACTCTGTAAGATGATTTCAAAGAACACAAAGAAGTTTCTCAGAAAACTTCTTTCTCTTTGTTATCGGAGGATATTTCCTTTGGCCCTATAGTCTTCAAAGGTATCCGAAATATCTGTTCTCAGATTTCACAGAATTAAGGCTAGCAAAGAGATCCACGAAATACAGATGTAACTCTGTGAGTGGAAGTCACATATCACAGAGCAGTTTCTCAGAAAGCTTTTTTCCAGATTTCATCTGAGGATATTTCCTTTGTCACCATAGCCCACCAAAGCCTTCCAAATATCACTTTGACAATTCCACAAGAAATGTCTAAGCGAGAGGCTTCTTGAGGGCAAAGCTGTAACTCTGTGAGATGATTTCACAGAACACAAAGAAGTTTCTCAGAAAGCTTCTTTCTCTTTGTTATCGGAGGATATTTCCTTTGGCCTTATAGTCTTCAAATGGATCCGAAATATCTGTTCTCAGATTCCACAGAAATAAGGCTAGCAAAGAGATCCACGAAATACAGATGTAACTCTGTGAGTTGAATTCACACATCACAGAGCAGTATCTCAGAAAGCTTCTTTCCAGATTTCATCTGAGGATATTTCCTTTTTCACCATAGCCCTCTGTGGGCTTCCAAATATCACTTAGCCAATTCCACAAGAACTGTCTTAGCGAAAGGCTTCTTGATGGGAAAGCTGTAACACTGTGAGATGATTTCACAGAACACAAAGAAGTTTCTCAGAAAGTTTCTTTCTCTTTGTAATCAGAGGATGTTTCCTTTGACTCTATAGTCTTCAAAGGGATTTAAATATCTATTCTCAGATTCCACAGAAATAAGGCCAGCAAAGAGATCCAGGAAATACATATGTAACTCTGTGAGATGAATTAACAGAACATTAAGCAGTTTCTCAGAAAGCTTCTTTCCAGATTTCATCTGAGGATATTTCCTTTTTCACCATAGCCCTCTATGGGCTTCCAAATATCACTTTGCCAATTCCACAAGAACTTGCTTAGCGAAAGGCTTCTTGAGGGGAAAGCTGTAACTCTGTGAAATGATTACACAGAACACAAAGAAGTTTCTCAGAAAGCTTCTTTCTCTTTGTTATCGGAGGATATTTCCTTTGGCCCTATAGTCTTCAAAGGGATCCGAAATATCTGTTCTCAGATTCCACAGAAATAAGGCTAACAAAGAGATCCAGGAAATACAGATGTAACTCTGTGAGATGAATTAACAGAACACTCAGCAGTTTCTCAGAAGGCTTCTTTCCAGATTTCATCTGAGGATATTTCCTTTTTCATCATAGCCCTCTATGGGCTTCCAAATATCACTTTGCGAATTCCACAAGAACTGTTTTAGCGAAAGGCTTCTTGAGGGGAAAGCTGTAACTCTGTGAGATGATTTCACAGAACACAAAGAAGTTTCTCAGAAAGCTTCTTTCTCTTTGTTATCGGAGGATATTTCTTTTGGCCCTTTAGTCTTCAAAGGGATCCGAAATATCTGTTCTCAGATTCCACAGAAATAAGGCTAGCAAAGAGATCCACGAAATACAGATGTAACTCTGTGAGATGAATTAACAGAACACTCAGCAGTTTCTCAGAAAGCTTCTTTCCAGATTTCATCTGAGGATATTTCCTTTTTCACCATAACCCTCTGTGGGCTTCGAAATATCACTTTGCCAATTCCACAAGAACTGTCTTAGCGAATGGCTTCTTGAGCGGAATGCTGTAACTCTGTGAGATGATTTCACAGAACGCAAAGAAGTTTCTCAGAAAGCTTCTTTCTCTTTGTTATCGGAGGATATTTCCTTTGGCCCTATAGTCTTCAAAGGGATCCGAAATATCTGTTCTCAGATTCCACAGAAATAACGCTAGCAAAGAGATCCACGAAATACAGATGTAACTCTGTGAGATGATATAACAGAACACTAAGCAGTTTCTCAGAAAGCTTCTTTCCAGATTTCATCTGAGGATATTTCCTTTTTCACCATAGCCCTCTATGGGATTCCAAATATCACTTAGCCAATTCCACAAGAACTGTCTTAGCGAAAGGCTTCTGAAGGGAAAGCTCTAACTCTTTGAGATGATTTCACAGAACACAAAGAAGTTTCTCAGAAAGCTTCTTTCTCTTTGTTATCGGAGGATATTTCCTTTGGCCCTATAGTCTTCAAAGGGATCCGAAATATCTGTTCTCAGATTCCACAGAGAAAAGGCTAGCTTAGAGATCCACGAAATACAGATGTAACTGTGTGAGTGGAAGTCACACATCACAGAGCAGTTTCTCAGAAACCTTCTTTCCAGATTTCATCTGAGGATATTGCCTTTTTCACCATAGCCCTCTAAGGTCTTACAAATATCACTTTGCCAATTCCACAAGAACTGTCTTAGCGAAAGGCTTCTTGAGCGGATTGCTGTAACTCTGTGAGATGATTTCAGAGAACACAAAGAAGTTTCTCAGAAAGCTTCCTTCTCTTTGTTATCGGAGGATATTTCCTTTGGCCCTATAGTCTTCAAAGGCATCCGAAATAACTGTTCTCAGATTCCACAGAAATAAGGCTAGCAAAGAGATCCACGAAATATAGATGTAACTCTGTGAGATGAATTAACAGAACACTAAGCTGTTTCTCAGAAAGCTTCTTTCCAGATTTCATCTCAGGATATTTCCTTTTTCACCATAGCCCTCTATGGGCTTCCAAATATCACTTTGCCAATTCCACAAGAACTGTCTTAGCGAAAGGCTTCTTGAGGGTAAAGCTGTAACTCTGTAAGATGATTTCAAAGAACACAAAGAAGTTTCTCAGAAAACTTCTTTCTCTTTGTTATCGGAGGATATTTCCTTTGGCCCTATAGTCTTCAAAGGTATCCGAAATATCTGTTCTCAGATTTCACAGAATTAAGGCTAGCAAAGAGATCCACAAAATACAGATGTAACTCTGTGAGTGGAAGTCACATATCACAGAGCAGTTTCTCAGAAAGCTTTTTTCCAGATTTCATCTGAGGATATTTCCTTTGTCACCATAGCCCTCCAAGGCCTTCCAAATATCACTTTGACAATTCCAAAAGAACTGTCTAAGCGAGAGGCTCCTTGAGGGCAAAGCTGTAACTCTGTGAGATGATTTCACAGAACACAAAGAAGTTTCTCAGAAAGCTTCTTTCTCTTTGTTATCGGAGGATATTTCCTTTGGCCCTATAGTCTTCAAAGGGATCCGAAATATCTGTTCTCAGATTCCACAGAAATAAGGCTAGCATAGTGATCCACGAAATACAGATGTAACTCTCTGAGTGGAAGTCACACATCACAGAGAAGTTTCTCAGAAAGCTTCTTTCCTGATTTTATCTGAGTATATTTCCTTTTTCACCGTAGCCCTCTATGGGCTTCCAAATATCACTTTGCCAATTCCACAAGAACTGTCTTAGCGAAAGCCTTCTTGAGGGGAAAGCTGTAACTCTGTGCGATGATTTCAGAGAACACAAAGAAGTTTCTCAGAAAGCTTCATTCTCTTCGTTATCGGAGGATTTCCTTCGGCCCTATAATCTTCAAAGGGATCCGAAATATCTGTTCTCAGATTCCACAGAAATAAGGCTAGCAAAGAGATCCACGAAATACAGATGTAACTCTGTGAGATGAATTAAGAGAACACTCACCAGTTTCTCAGAAAGCTTCTTTCCAGATTTCATCTGAGGATATTTCCTTTTTCACCACAGCCCTCTAGGGGCTTCCAAATATCACTTTGCCAATTCCACAAGAACTGTCTTAGCGAGAGGCTTCTTGAGCGGAAAGCTGTAACTCTGTGAGATGATTTCACAGAACACAAAGAATTTTCTCAGAAAGCTTCTTTCTCTTTGTTATCGGAGGATATTTCCTTTGGCCCTATAGTCTTCAAAGGGATCCGAAATATCTGTTCTCAGATTCCACAGAGATAAGGCTAGCATAGAGATCCACGAAATACAGATGTAACTCTGTGAGTGGAAGTCACACATCACAGAGCAGTTTCTCAGAAAGCTTCTTTCCAGATTTCATCTGAGGATATTGCCTTTTTCACCATAGACCTCTATGGGCTTCCAAATATCACTTTGCCAATTCCACAAGAACTGTCTTAGCGAAAGGCTTCTTGAGCGGAATGCTGTAACTCTGTGAGATGATTTCAGAGAACACAAAGAAGTTTCTCAGAAAGCTTCCTTCTCTTTGTTATCGGAGGATATTTCCTTTGGCCCTATAGTCTTCAAAGGGATCCGAAATAACTGTTCTCAGATTCCACAGAATTAAGGCTAGCAAAGAGATCCACGAAATACAGATGTAACTCTGTGAGATGAATTAACAGAACACTAAGCTGTTTCTCAGAAAGCCTCTTTCCAGATTTCATCTGAGGATATTTCCTTTTTCAACATAGCCCTCTATGGGCTTCCAAATATCACTTTGCCAATTCCACAAGAACTGTCTTAGCGAAAGGTTTCTTGAGGGGAAAGCTGTAACTCTGTGAGATGATTTCAAAGAACACAAAGAAGTTTCTCAGAAAACTTCTTTCTCTTTGTTATCGGAGGATATTTCCTTTGGCCCTATAGTCTTCAAAGGTATCCGAAATATCTGTTCTCAGATTTCACAGAATTAAGGCTAGCAAAGTGATCCACGAAATACAGATGTAACTCTGTGAGTGGAAGTCACATATCACAGAGCAGTTTCTCAGAAAGCTTTTTTCCAGATTTCATCTGAGGATATTTCCTTTGTCACCATAGCCCTCCAAGGCCTTCCAAATATCACTTTGACAATTCCACAAGAACTGTCTAAGCGAGAGGCTTCTTGAGGGCCAAGCTGTAACTCTGTGAGATGATTTCACAGAACACAAAGAAGTTTCTCAGAAAGCTTCTTTCTCTTTGTTATCGGAGGATATTTCCTTTGGCCCTATAGTCTTCAAAGGGATCCGAAATATCTGTTCTCAGATTCCACAGAAATAAGGCTAGCAAAGAGATCCACGAAATACAGATGTAACTCTGTGAGTTGAATTCACACATCACAGAGCAGTTTCTCAGAAAGCTTCTTTCCAGATTTCATCTGAGGATATTTCCTTTTTCACCATAGACCTCTATGGGCTTCCAAATATCACTTTGCCAATTCCACAAGAACTGTCTTAGCGAAAGGCTTCTTGAGGGGAAAGTTGTAACACTGTGTGGTGATTTCACAGAACACAAAGAAGTTTCTCAGAAAGCTTCTTTCTCTTTGTAATCAGAGGATGTTTCCTTTGGCTCTATAGTCTTCAAAGGGATTGAAATATCTATTCTCAGATTCCACAGAAATAAGGCCAGCAAAGTGATCCAGGAAATACAGATGTAACTCTGTGAGATGAATTAACAGAACGCTAAGCAGTTTCTCAGAAAGCTTCTTTCCAGATTTCGTCTGAGCATATTTCCTTTTTCACCATAGCCCTCTATGACCTTCCAAATATCACTTTGCCAATTCCACAAGAACTGTCTTGGCGAAAGGCTTCTTGAGGGGAAAGCTGTAACTCTGAGAGACGATTTCACAGAACACAAAGAAGTTTCTCAGAAAGCTTCTTTGTCTTCGTTATCGGAGGATTTCCTTCGGCCCTATAATCTTCAAAGGGATTCGAAATATCTCTTCTCAGATTCCACAGAAATAAGGCTAGCAAAGAGATCCACGAAATACAGATCTAACTCTGTGAGATGAATTAAGAGAACACTCAGAAGTTTCTCAGAAAGCTTCTTTCCAGATTTCATCTGAGGATATTTCCTTTTTCACCATAGCCCTCTAGGGGCTTCCAAATATCACTTTGCCAATTCCACAAGAACTGTCTTAGCGAGAGGCTTCTTGAGGGGAAAGCTGTAACTCTGTGAGATGATTTCACAGAACACAAAGAATTTTCTCAGAAAGCTTCTTTCTCTTTGTTATCGGAGGATATTTCCTTTGGCCCTATAGTCTTCAAAGGGATCCGAAATATCTGTTCTCAGATTCCACAGAGAAAAGGCTAGCTTAGAGATCCACGAAATACAGATGTAACTCTGTGAGTGGAAGTCACACATCACAGAGCAGTTTCTCAGAAACCTTCTTTCCAGATTTCATCTGAGGATATTGCCTTTTTCACCATAGCCCTCTAAGGTCTTACAAATATCACTTTGCCAATTCCACAAGAACTGTCTTAGCGAAAGGCTTCTTGAGCGGATTGCTGTAACTCTGTGAGATGATTTCAGAGAACACAAAGAAGTTTCTCAGAAAGCTTCCTTCTCTTTGTTATCGGAGGATATTTCCTTTGGCCCTATAGTCTTCAAAGGCATCCGAAATAACTGTTCTCAGATTCCACAGAAATAAGGCTAGCAAAGAGATCCACGAAATATAGATGTAACTCTGTGAGATGAATTAACAGAACACTAAGCTGTTTCTCAGAAAGCTTCTTTCCAGATTTCATCTCAGGATATTTCCTTTTTCACCATAGCCCTCTATGGGCTTCCAAATATCACTTTGCCAATTCCACAAGAACTGTCTTAGCGAAAGGCTTCTTGAGGGTAAAGCTGTAACTCTGTAAGATGATTTCAAAGAACACAAAGAAGTTTCTCAGAAAACTTCTTTCTCTTTGTTATCGGAGGATATTTCCTTTGGCCCTATAGTCTTCAAAGGTATCCGAAATATCTGTTCTCAGATTTCACAGAATTAAGGCTAGCAAAGAGATCCACAAAATACAGATGTAACTCTGTGAGTGGAAGTCACATATCACAGAGCAGTTTCTCAGAAAGCTTTTTTCCAGATTTCATCTGAGGATATTTCCTTTGTCACCATAGCCCTCCAAGGCCTTCCAAATATCACATTGACAATTCCAAAAGAACTGTCTAAGCGAGAGGCTCCTTGAGGGCAAAGCTGTAACTCTGTGAGATGATTTCACAGAACACAAAGAAGTTTCTCAGAAAGCTTCTTTCTCTTTGTTATCGGAGGATATTTCCTTTGGCCCTATAGTCTTCAAAGGGATCCGAAATATCTGTTCTCAGATTCCACAGAAATAAGGCTAGCATAGTGATCCACGAAATACAGATGTAACTCTCTGAGTGGAAGTCACACATCACAGAGAAGTTTCTCAGAAAGCTTCTTTCCTGATTTTATCTGAGTATATTTCCTTTTTCACCGTAGCCCTCTATGGGCTTCCAAATATCACTTTGCCAATTCCACAAGAACTGTCTTAGCGAAAGCCTTCTTGAGGGGAAAGCTGTAACTCTCTGCGATGATTTCAGAGAACACAAAGAAGTTTCTCAGAAAGCTTCATTCTCTTCGTTATCGGAGGATTTCCTTCGGCCCTATAATCTTCAAAGGGATCCGAAATATCTGTTCTCAGATTCCACAGAAATAAGGCTAGCAAAGAGATCCACGAAATACAGATGTAACTCTGTGAGATGAATTAAGAGAACACTCAGCAGTTTCTCAGAAAGCTTCTTTCCAGATTTCATCTGAGGATATTTCCTTTTTCACCACAGCCCTCTAGGGGCTTCCAAATATCACTTTGCCAATTCCACAAGAACTGTCTTAGCGAGAGGCTTCTTGAGCGGAAAGCTGTAACTCTGTGAGATGATTTCACAGAACACAAAGAATTTTCTCAGAAAGCTTCTTTCTCTTTGTTATCGGAGGATATTTCCTTTGGCCCTATAGTCTTCAAAGGGATCCGAAATATCTGTTCTCAGATTCCACAGAGATAAGGCTAGCATAGAGATCCACGAAATACAGATGTAACTCTGTGAGTGGAAGTCACACATCACAGAGCAGTTTCTCAGAAAGCTTCTTTCCAGATTTCATCTGAGGATATTGCCTTTTTCACCATAGACCTCTATGGGCTTCCAAATATCACTTTGCCAATACCACAAGAACTGTCTTAGCGAAAGGCTTCTTGAGCGGAATGCTGTAACTCTGTGAGATGATTTCAGAGAACACAAAGAAGTTTCTCAGAAAGCTTCCTTCTCTTTGTTATCGGAGGATATTTCCTTTGGCCCTATAGTCTTCAAAGGGATCCGAAATAACTGTTCTCAGATTCCACAGAATTAAGGCTAGCAAAGAGATCCACTAAATACAGATGTAACTCTGTGAGATGAATTAACAGAACACTAAGCTGTTTCTCAGAAAGCCTCTTTCCAGATTTCATCTGAGGATATTTCCTTTTTCAACATAGCCCTCTATGGGCTTCCAAATATCACTTTGCCAATTCCACAAGAACTGTCTTAGCGAAAGGTTTCTTGAGGGGAAAGCTGTAACTCTGTGAGATGATTTCAAAGAACACAAAGAAGTTTCTCAGAAAACTTCTTTCTCTTTGTTATCGGAGGATATTTCCTTTGGCCCTATAGTCTTCAAAGGTATCCGAAATATCTGTTCTCAGATTTCACAGAATTAAGGCTAGCAAAGTGATCCACGAAATACAGATGTAACTCTGTGAGTGGAAGTCACATATCACAGAGCAGTTTCTCAGAAAGCTTTTTTCCAGATTTCATCTGAGGATATTTCCTTTGTCACCATAGCCCTCCAAGGCCTTCCAAATATCACTTTGACAATTCCACAAGAACTGTCTAAGCGAGAGGCTTCTTGAGGGCAAAGCTGTAACTCTGTGAGATGATTTCACAGAACACAAAGAAGTTTCTCAGAAAGCTTCTTTCTCTTTGTTATCGGAGGATATTTCCTTTGGCCCTATAGTCTTCAAAGGGATCCGAAATATCTGTTCTCAGATTCCACAGAAATAAGGCTAGCAAAGAGATCCACGAAATACAGATGTAACTCTGTGAGTTGAATTCACACATCACAGAGCAGTTTCTCAGAAAGCTTATTTCCAGATTTCATCTGAGGATATTTCCTTTTTCACCATAGACCTCTATGGGCTTCCAAATATCACTTTGCCAATTCCACAAGAACTGTCTTAGCGAAAGGCTTCTTGAGGGGAAAGTTGTAACACTGTGTGGTGATTTCACAGAACACAAAGAAGTTTCTCAGAAAGCTTCTTTCTCTTTGTAATCAGAGGATGTTTCCTTTGGCTCTATAGTCTTCAAAGGGATTGAAATATCTATTCTCAGATTCCACAGAAATAAGGCCAGCAAAGTGATCCAGGAAATACAGATGTAACTCTGTGAGATGAATTAACAGAACGCTAAGCAGTTTCTCAGAAAGCTTCTTTCCAGATTTCGTCTGAGCATATTTCCTTTTTCACCATAGCCCTCTATGACCTTCCAAATATCACTTTGCCAATTCCACAAGAACTGTCTTGGCGAAAGGCTTCTTGAGGGGAAAGCTGTAACTCTGAGAGACGATTTCACAGAACACAAAGAAGTTTCTCAGAAAGCTTCTTTGTCTTCGTTATCGGAGGATTTCCTTCGGCCCTATAATCTTCAAAGGGATTCGAAATATCTCTTCTCAGATTCCACAGAAATAAGGCTAGCAAAGAGATCCACGAAATACAGATCTAACTCTGTGAGATGAATTAAGAGAACACTCAGAAGTTTCTCAGAAAGCTTCTTTCCAGATTTCATCTGAGGATATTTCCTTTTTCACCATAGCCCTCTAGGGGCTTCCAAATATCACTTTGCCAATTCCACAAGAACTGTCTTAGCGAGAGGCTTCTTGAGGGGAAAGCTGTAACTCTGTGAGATGATTTCACAGAACACAAAGAATTTTCTCAGAAAGCTTCTTTCTCTTTGTTATCGGAGGATATTTCCTTTGGCCCTATAGTCTTCAAAGGGATCCGAAATATCTGTTCTCAGATTCCACAGAGAAAAGGCTAGCATAGAGATCCACGAAATACAGATGTAACTCTGTGAGTGGAAGTCACACATCACAGAGCAGTTTCTCAGAAACCTTCTTTCCAGATTTCATCTGAGGATATTGCCTTTTTCACCATAGCCCTCTAAGGTCTTACAAATATCACTTTGCCAATTCCACAAGAACTGTCTTAGCGAAAGGCTTCTTGAGCGGATTGCTGTAACTCTGTGAGATGATTTCAGAGAACACAAAGAAGTTTCTCAGAAAGCTTCCTTCTCTTTGTTATCGGAGGATATTTCCTTTGGCCCTATAGTCTTCAAAGGCATCCGAAATAACTGTTCTCAGATTCCACAGAAATAAGGCTAGCAAAGAGATCCACGAAATATAGATGTAACTCTGTGAGATGAATTAACAGAACACTAAGCTGTTTCTCAGAAAGCTTCTTTCCAGATTTCATCTCAGGATATTTCCTTTTTCACCATAGCCCTCTATGGGCTTCCAAATATCACTTTGCCAATTCCACAAGAACTGTCTTAGCGAAAGGCTTCTTGAGGGTAAAGCTGTAACTCTGTAAGATGATTTCAAAGAACACAAAGAAGTTTCTCAGAAAACTTCTTTCTCTTTGTTATCGGAGGATATTTCCTTTGGCCCTATAGTCTTCAAAGGTATCCGAAATATCTGTTCTCAGATTTCACAGAATTAAGGCTAGCAAAGAGATCCACAAAATACAGATGTAACTCTGTGAGTGGAAGTCACATATCACAGAGCAGTTTCTCAGAAAGCTTTTTTCCAGATTTCATCTGAGGATATTTCCTTTGTCACCATAGCCCTCCAAGGCCTTCCAAATATCACTTTGACAATTCCAAAAGAACTGTCTAAGCGAGAGGCTCCTTGAGGGCAAAGCTGTAACTCTGTGAGATGATTTCACAGAACACAAAGAAGTTTCTCAGAAAGCTTCTTTCTCTTTGTTATCGGAGGATATTTCCTTTGGCCCTATAGTCTTCAAAGGGATCCGAAATATCTGTTCTCAGATTCCACAGAAATAAGGCTAGCAAAGAGATCCACGAAATACAGATGTAACTCTGTGAGTTGAATTCACACATCACAGAGCAGTTTCTCAGAAAGCTTCTTTCCAGATTTCATCTGAGGATATTTCCTTTTTCACCATAGCCCTCTGGGGGCTTCCAAATATCACTTTGCCAATTCCACAAGAACTGTCTTAGCGAAAGGCTTCTTGATGGGGAAGCTGTAAAACTGTGAGATGATTTCACAGAACACAAAGAAGTTTCTCAGAAAGTTTCTTTCTCTTTGTAATCAGAGGATGTTTCCTTTGGCTTTATAGTCTTCAAAGGGATTGAAATATCTATTCTCAGATTCCACAGAAATAAGGCCAGCAAAGAGATTCAGGAAATACAGATGTAACTCTGTGAGATGAAATAACAGAACATTAAGCAGTTTCTCAGAAAGCTTCTTTCCAGATTTCATCTGAGGATATTTCCTTTTTCACCATAGCCCTCTGTGGGCTTCCAAATATCACTTTGCCAATTCCACAAGAACTGTCTTAGCGAAAGGCTTCTTGATGGGGAAGCTGTAAAACTGTGAGATGATTTCACAGAACACAAAGAAGTTTCTCAGAAAGTTTCTTTCTCTTTGTAATCAGAGGATGTTTCCTTTGGCTCTATAGTCTTCAAAGGGATTCAAATATCTATTCTCAGATTCCACAGAAATAAGGCCAGCAAAGAGATCCAGGAAATACAGATGCAACTCTGTGAGATGAATTAACAGAACATTAAGCAGTTTCTCAGAAAGCTTCTTTCCAGATTTCATCTGAGGATATTTCCTTTTTCACCATAGCCCTCTATGGGCTTCCAAATATCACTTTGCCAATTCCACAAGAACTTGCTTAGCGAAAGGCTTCTTGAGGGGAAAGCTGTAACTCTGTGAAATGATTACACAGAACACAAAGAAGTTTCTCAGAAAGCTTCTTTCTCTTTGTTATCGGAGGATATTTCCTTTGGCCCTATAGTCTTCAAAGGGATCCGAAATATCTGTTCTCAGATTCCACAGAAATAAGGCTAACAAAGAGATCCACGAAATACAGATGTAACTCTGTGAGTTGAATTAACAGAACACTCAGCAGTTTCTCAGAAGGCTTCTTTCCAGATTTCATCTGAGGATATTTCCTTTTTCATCATAGCCCTCTATGGGCTTCCAAATATCACTTTGCCAATACCACAAGAACTGTTTTAGCGAAAGGCTTCTTGAGGGGAAACCTGTAACTCTGTGAGATGATTTCACAGAACACAAAGAAGTTTCTCAGAAAGCTTCTTTCTCTTTGTTATCGGAGGATATTTCTTTTGGCCCTTTAGTCTTCAAAGGGATCCGAAATATCTGTTCTCAGATTCCACAGACATAAGGCTAGCATAGTGATCCACGAAATACAGATGTAACTCTCTGAGTGGAAGTCACACATCACAGAGCAGTTTCTCAGAAAGCTTCTTTCCTGATTTTATCTGAGTATATTTCCTTTTTCACCGTAGCCCTCTATGGGCTTCCAAATATCACTTTGCCAATTCCACAAGAACTGTCTTAGCGAAAGCCTTCTTGAGGGGAAAGCTGTAACTCTGTGCGATGATTTCAGAGAACACAAAGAAGTTTCTCAGAAAGCTTCATTCTCTTCGTTATCGGAGGATTTCCTTCGGCCCTATAATCTTCAAAGGGATCCGAAATATCTGTTCTCAGATTCCACAGAAATAAGGCTAGCAAAGAGATCCACGAAATACAGATGTAACTCTGTGAGATGAATTAAGAGAACACTCAGCAGTTTCTCAGAAAGCTTCTTTCCAGATTTCATCTGAGGATATTTCCTTTTTCACCATAGCCCTCTAGGGGCTTCCAAATATCACTTTGCCAATTCCACAAGAACTGTCTTAGCGAGAGGCTTCTTGAGCGGAAAGCTGTAACTCTGTGAGATGATTTCACAGAACCCAAAGAATTTTCTCAGAAAGCTTCTTTCTCTTTGTTATCGGAGGATATTTCCTTTGGCCCTATAGTCTTCAAAGCGATCCGAAATATCTGTTCTCAGATTCCACAGAGATAAGGCTAGCATAGAGATCCACGAAATACAGATGTAACTCTGTGAGTGGAAGTCACACATCACAGAGCAGTTTCTCAGAAAGCTTCTTTCCAGATTTCATCTGAGGATATTGCCTTTTTCACCATAGACCTCTATGGGCTTCCAAATATCACTTTGCCAATTCCACAAGAACTGTCTTAGCGAAAGGCTTCTTGAGCGGAATGCTGTAACTCTGTGAGATGATTTCAGAGAACACAAAGAAGTTTCTCAGAAAGCTTCCTTCTCTTTGTTATTGGAGGATATTTCCTTTGGCCCTATAGTCTTCAAAGGGATCCGAAATAACTGTTCTCAGATTCCACAGAATTAAGGCTAGCAAAGAGATCCACGAAATACAGATGTAACTCTGTGAGATGAATTAACAGAACACTAAGCTGTTTCTCAGAAAGCCTCTTTCCAGATTTCATCTGAGGATATTTCCTTTTTCAACATAGCCCTCTATGGGCTTCCAAATATCACTTTGCCAATTCCACAAGAACTGTCTTAGCGAAAGGCTTCTTGAGGGGAAAGCTGTAACTCTGTAAGATGATTTCAAAGAACACAAAGAAGTTTCTCAGAAAACTTCTTTCTCTTTGTTATCGGAGGATATTTCCTTTGGCCCTATAGTCTTCAAAGGTATCCGAAATATCTGTTCTCAGATTTCACAGAATTAAGGCTAGCAAAGAGATCCACGAAATACAGATGTAACTCTGTGAGTGGAAGTCACATATCACAGAGCAGTTTCTCAGAAAGCTTTTTTCCAGATTTCATCTGAGGATATTTCCTTTGTCACCATAGCCCTCCAAGGCCTTCCAAATATCACTTTGACAATTCCACAAGAACTGTCTAAGCGAGAGGCTTCTTGAGGGCAAAGCTGTAACTCTGTGAGATGATTTCACAGAACACAAAGAAGTTTCTCAGAAAGCTTCTTTCTCTTTGTTATCGGAGGATCTTTCCTTTGGCCCTATAGTCTTCAAAGGGATCCGAAATATCTGTTCTCAGATTCCACAGAAATAAGGCTAGCAAAGAGATCCACGAAATACAGATGTAACTCTGTGAGTTGAATTCACACATCACAGAGCAGTTTCTCAGAAAGCTTATTTCCAGATTTCATCTGAGGATATTTCCTTTTTCACCATAGACCTCTATGGGCTTCCAAATATCACTTTGCCAATTCCACAAGAACTGTCTTAGCGAAAGGCTTCTTGAGGGGAAAGTTGTAACACTGTGTGGTGATTTCACAGAACACAAAGAAGTTTCTCAGAAAGCTTCTTTCTCTTTGTAATCAGAGGATGTTTCCTTTGGCTCTATAGTCTTCAAAGGGATTGAAATATCTATTCTCAGATTCCACAGAAATAAGGCCAGCAAAGTGATCCAGGAAATACAGATGTAACTCTGTGAGATGAATTAACAGAACGCTAAGCAGTTTCTCAGAAAGCTTCTTTCCAGATTTCGTCTGAGCATATTTCCTTTTTCACCATAGCCCTCTATGACCTTCCAAATATCACTTTGCCAATTCCACAAGAACTGTCTTGGCGAAAGGCTTCTTGAGGGGAAAGCTGTAACTCTGAGAGACGATTTCACAGAACACAAAGAAGTTTCTCAGAAAGCTTCTTTGTCTTCGTTATCGGAGGATTTCCTTCGGCCCTATAATCTTCAAAGGGATTCGAAATATCTCTTCTCAGATTCCACAGAAATAAGGCTAGCAAAGAGATCCACGAAATACAGATCTAACTCTGTGAGATGAATTAAGAGAACACTCAGAAGTTTCTCAGAAAGCTTCTTTCCAGATTTCATCTGAGGATATTTCCTTTTTCACCATAGCCCTCTAGGGGCTTCCAAATATCACTTTGCCAATTCCACAAGAACTGTCTTAGCGAGAGGCTTCTTGAGGGGAAAGCTGTAACTCTGTGAGATGATTTCACAGAACACAAAGAATTTTCTCAGAAAGCTTCTTTCTCTTTGTTATCGGAGGATATTTCCTTTGGCCCTATAGTCTTCAAAGGGATCCGAAATATCTGTTCTCAGATTCCACAGAGAAAAGGCTAGCATAGAGATCCACGAAATACAGATGTAACTCTGTGAGTGGAAGTCACACATCACAGAGCAGTTTCTCAGAAACCTTCTTTCCAGATTTCATCTGAGGATATTGCCTTTTTCACCATAGCCCTCTAAGGTCTTACAAATATCACTTTGCCAATTCCACAAGAACTGTCTTAGCGAAAGGCTTCTTGAGCGGATTGCTGTAACTCTGTGAGATGATTTCAGAGAACACAAAGAAGTTTCTCAGAAAGCTTCATTCTCTTTGTTATCGGAGGATATTTCCTTTGGCCCTATAGTCTTCAAAGGCATCCGAAATAACTGTTCTCAGATTCCACAGAAATAAGGCTAGCAAAGAGATCCACGAAATACAGATGTAACTCTGTGAGATGAATTAACAGAACACTAAGCTGTTTCTCAGAAAGCTTCTTTCCAGATTTCATCTCAGGATATTTCCTTTTTCACCATAGCCCTCTATGGGCTTCCAAATATCACTTTGCCAATTCCACAAGAACTGTCTTAGCGAAAGGCTTCTTGAGGGGAAAGCTATAACTCTGTAAGATGATTTCAAAGAACACAAAGAAGTTTCTCAGAAAACTTCTTTCTCTTTGTTATCGGAGGATATTTCCTTTGGCCCTATAGTCTTCAAAGGTATCCGAAATATCTGTTCTCAGATTTCACAGAATTAAGGCTAGCAAAGAGATCCACAAAATACAGATGTAACTCTGTGAGTGGAAGTCACATATCACAGAGCAGTTTCTCCGAAAGCTTTTTTCCAGATTTCATCTGAGGATATTTCCTTTGTCACCATAGCCCTCCAAGGCCTTCCAAATATCACTTTGACAATTCCACAAGAACTGTCTAAGCGAGAGGCTCCTTGAGGGCAAAGCTGTGACTCTGTGAGATGATTTCACAGAACACAAAGAAGTTTCTCAGAAAGCTTCTCTCTCTTTGTTCTCGGAGGATATTTCCTTTGGCCCTATAGTCTTCAAAGGGATCCGAAATATCTGTTCTCAGATTCCACAGAAATAAGGCTAGCAAAGAGATCCAGGAAATACAGATGTAACTCTGTGAGTTGAATTCACACATCACAGAGCAGTTTCTCAGAAAGCTTCTTTCCAGATTTCATCTGAGGATATTTCCTTTTTCACCATAGCCCTCTGTGGGCTTCCAAATATCACTTTGCCAATTCCACAAGAACTGTCTTAGCGAAAGGCTTCTTGATGGGGAAGCTGTAAAACTGTGAGATGATTTCACAGAACAAAAAGAAGTTTCTCAGAAAGTTTCTTTCTCTTTGTAATCAGAGGATGTTTCCTTTGGCTCTATAGTCTTCAAAGGGATTGAAATATCTATTCTCAGATTCCACAGAAATAAAGACAGCAAAGAGATCCAGGAAATACAGATGTAACTCTGTGAGATGAATTAACAGAACATTAAGCAGTTTCTCAGAAATCTTCTTTCCAGATTTCATCTGAGGATATTTCCTTTTTCACCATAGCCCTCTATGGGCTTCCAAATATCACTTTGCCAATTCAACAAGAACTTGCTTAGCGAAAGGCTTCTTGAGGGGAAAGCTGTAACTCTGTGAAATGATTACACAGAACACAAAGAAGTTTCTCAGAAAGCTTCTTTCTCTTTGTTATCGGAGGATATTTCCTTTGGCCCTATAGTCTTCAAAGGGATCCGAAATATCTGTTCTCAGATTCCACAGAAATAAGGCTAACAAAGAGATCCACGAAATACAGATGTAACTCTGTGAGATGAATTAACAGAACACTCAGCAGTTTCTCAGAAGGCTTCTTTCCAGATTTCATCTGAGGATATTTCCTTTTTCATCATAGCCCTCTATGGGCTTCCAAATATCACTTTGCCAATACCACAAGAACTGTTTTAGCGAAAGGCTTCTTGAGGGGAAACCTGTAACTCAGTGAGATGATTTCACAGAACACAAAGAAGTTTCTCAGAAAGCTTCTTTCTCTTTGTTATCGGAGGATATTTCTTTTGGCCCTTTAGTCTTCAAAGGAATCCGAAATATCTGTTCTCAGATTCCACAGACATAAGGCTAGCATAGTGATCCACGAAATACAGATGTAACTCTCTGAGTGGAAGTCACACATCACAGAGAAGTTTCTCATAAAGCTTCTTTCCTGATTTTATCTGAGTATATTTCCTTTTTCACCGTAGCCCTCTATGGGCTTCCAAATATCACTTTGCCAATTCCACAAGAACTGTCTTAGCGAAAGTCTTCTTGAGGGGAAAGCTGTAACTCTATGAGATGATTTCATAGAACACAAAGAAGTTTATCAGAAAGCTTCTTTCTCTTTGTTATCGGAGGATATTTCCTTTGGCCCTATAGTCTTCAAAGGGATCCGAAATATCTGTTCTCAGATTCCACAGAAATAAGGCTAGCAAAGAGATCCACGAAATACAGATATAACTTTGTGAGATGAATTAACAGAACACTAAGCAGTTTCTCAGAAAGCATCTTTCCAGATTTCATCTGAGCATATTTCCTTTTTCACCATAGCCCTCTATGGCCTTCCATATATCACTTTGCCAATTCCACAAGAACTGTCTTAGCGAAAGGCTTCTTGAGCGGAAAGATGTAACTCTGTGAGATGATTTCACAGAACACAAAGAAGTTTCTCAGAAACCTTCTTTCTCTTCGTTATCGGAGGATTTCCTTTGGCCGTATAATCTTCAAAGGCATCCGAAATATCTGTTCTCAGATTCCACAGAAATAAGGCTAGTAAAGAGATCCACGAAATACAGATGTAACACTGTGAGATGAATTAAGAGAACACTAAGCAGTTTTTCAGAAAGCTTCTTTCCAGATTTCATCTGAGGATATTTCCTTTTTCACCATAGCCCTCAATGGGCTTACAAATATCACTTTGCCAATTCCACAAGAACTGTCTTAGCGAGAGGCTTCCTGACGGGAAAGCTGTAACTCTGTGAGATGATTTCTCAGAACACAAAGAAGTTTCTCAGAAAGCTTCTTTCTCTTTTTTATCGGAGGATATTTCCTTTGGCCCTATAATCTTCAAAGGGATCTGAAATATCTGTTCTCAGATTCCACAGAAATAAGGCTAGCAAAGAGATCCACGAAATACACATGTAACTCTGTGAGTGGAAGTCACATATCACACAGCAGTTTCACAGAAAGCTTCTTTCCAGATTTCATCTGAGGATATTTCCTTTTTCACCATAGCCCTCTATGGGCTACCAAATATCACTTTGCCAATTCCACAAGAACTGTCTTAGCGAAAGGCTTCGCGAGGGGAAAGGTGTAACTCTGTGAGATGATTTCACAGAACACAAAGAAGTTTCTCAGAAAGCTTCTTTCTCTTTGTTATCGGAGGATATTTCCTTTGGCCCTACAGTCTTCAAAGGGATCCGAAATATCTGTTCTCAGATTCCACAGAATTAAGGCTAGTAAAGGGATACACGAAAAACAGATGTAACTCTGTGAGATGAATTAAGAGAACACTAAGCAATTTCTCAGAAAGCTTCTTTCCAGATTTCATCTGAGGATATTTCCTTTTTCACCATAGCCCTCTAGGGGCTTCCAAATATCACTTTGCCAATTCCACAAGAACTGTCTTAGCGAGAGGCTTCTTGATGGGAAAGCTGTAACTCTTCGAGATGATTTCACAGAACACAAAGAATTTTCTCAGAAAGCTTCTTTCTCTTTGTTATGGGAGGATATTTCCTTTGGCCCTATAGTCTTCAAAGGGATCCGAAATATCTGTTCTAACATTCCACAGAAATAAGGCTAGCATAGAGATCCACGAAATACAGATGTAACTCTGTGATTGGAAGTCACACATCACAGAGCAGTTTCTCAGAAAGCTTCTTTCCAGATTTTATCTGATGATATTTCCTTTTTCACCGTAGCCCTCTATGGGCTTCCAAATATCACTTTGCCAATTCCACAAGAACAGTTTTAGCGAAAGGCTTCTTGAGGGGAAAGCTGTAACTCTGTGAGATGATTTCACAGAACACAAAGAAGTTTCTCAGAAAGCTTCTTTCTATTTGTTATCGGAGGATATTTCCTTTGGCCCAAAAGTCTTCAAAGGGATCCGAAATATCTGTTCTCAGATTCCAAAGAAATAAGGCTAGCAAAGAGATCCACGAAATACAGATGTAACTCTGTGAGTTCAAGGCACATATCACAGAGCAGTTTCTCAGAAAGCTTCTTTCCAGATTTCATCTGAAGATATTTCCTTTTTCACCATAGCCCTCTATGGGCTTCCAAATATCACTTTGCCAATTCCACAAGAACTGTCTTAGCGAAAGGCTTCCTGAGGGGAAAGCTGTAAGTCTGTGAGATGATTTCACAGACCACAAAGAAGTTTCTCCGAAAGCTTCCTTCTCTTTGTTATCGGAGGATATTTCCTTTGGCCCTGTGGTCTCCAAAGGGATTCGAAATATCTATTCTCAGATTCCACAGAAATAAGACTAGCGAAGAGATCCACGAAATACAGATGTAACTCTGTGAGATGAATTAACAGAACACTAAGCAGTTTCTCAGAAAGCTTCTTTCCAGATTTCATCTGAGGATATTTCCTTTTTCACCATAGCCCTCTATGGGCTTCCAAATATCACTTTGCCAATTCCACAAGAACTGTCTTAGCTGGAGGCTTCTTGAGGGGAAAGCTGTAACTCTGTGAGATGATTTCACAGAACACAAAGAAGTTTATCAGAAAGCTTCTTTCTCTTTGTTATCGGAGGATATTTCCTTTGGCCCTATAGTCTTCAAAGGGATCCGAAATATCTGTTCTCAGATTCCACAGAAATAAGGCTAGCAAAGAGATCAACGAAATACCGATGTAACTCTGTGAGATGAATTAACAGAACACTCAGCAGTTTCTCAGAAAGCTTCATTCCAGATTTCATCTGAGGATATTTCCATTTTCACCATAGCCCTCTATGGGCTTCCAAATATCACTTTGCCAATTCCACAAGAACTGTCTTAGCGAAAGGCTTCTTGAGGGGAAAGCTGTAACTCTGTGAGATGATTTCACAGAACACAAAGAAGTTTATCAGAAAGCTTCTTTCTCTTTGTTATCGGAGGATATTTCCTTTGGCCCTATAGTCTTCAAAAGGATCCGAAATATCTGTTCTCAGATACCACAGAAATAAGGCTAGCAAAGAGATCCACGAAATACACATGTAATTCTGTGTGTGGAAGTCACATATCACAGAGCATTTTCACAGAAAGCTTCTTTCCAGATTTCATCTGAGGATATATCCTTTTTCACCATAGCCCTCTATGGGCTTCCAAATATCACTTTGCCAATTCCACAAGAACTGTCTTAGCGAAAGGCTTCTCAAGGGGAAAGCTGTAACTTTGTGAGATGATTTCAGAGAACACAAAGAAGTTTCTCAGAAAGCATCTTTCTCTTTGTTATCGGAGGACATTTCCTTTGGCTTTAGAGTCTTCAAAGGGATCCGAAATATCTATTCTCAGATTCCACAGAAATAAGGCTAGCAAAGAGATCCACGAAATACAGATGTAACTCTGTGAGTTCAAGGCACATATCACAGAGCAGTTTCTCAGAAAGCTTCTTTCCAGATTTCATCTGAGGATATTTCCTTTTTCACCATAGCCCTCTAAGGGCTTCCAAATATCACTTTGCAATTCCACATGAACTGTCTTAGCTGGAGGCTTCTTGAGGGGAAAGCTGTAACTCGGTGAGATGATTTCACAGAACACAAAGAAGTTTCTCAGAAATCTTCTTTCTCTTTGTTATCGGAGGATATTTCCTTTGGCCCTATAGTCTTCAAAGGGATCCGAAATATCTGTTCTCAGACTCCACAAAATAATGCTAGCAAAGAGATCCACGAAATACAGATGTAACTCTGTGAGATGAATTAACAGAACACTAAGCAGTTTCTCAGAAAGCTTCTTTCCATATTTCATCTGAGGATATTTCCTTTTTCACCATAGCCCTCTATGGGCTTCTAAATATCACATTGCCAATTCCACAAGAACTGTCTTAGCGAAAGGCATCTTGAAGGGAAAGCTGTAACTCTGTGAGATGATTTCACAGAACAAAAAGAAGTTTCTCAAAAAGCTTCTTTCTCTTTGTTATCGGAGGATATTTCCTTTGGCCCTAAATTCTTCAAAGGGATCAGAAATATCTGTTCTCAGATTCCACAGAAATAAGGCTAGCAAAGAGATCCACGAAATACAGATGTAACTCTGTGAGTTCAAGTCACATATCACAGAGCAGTTTCTCAGAAAGTTTCTTTCCAGATTTCATCTGAGGGTATTTCCTTTTTCACAATAGCCCTCTATGGACTTCCAAATATCACTTTGCCAATTCCACAAGAACTGTCTTAGCGAAAGGCTTCTTGAGGGGAAAGCTGTAACTCGGTGAGATGATTTCACAGAACACAAAGAAGTTTCTCAGAAATCTTCTTTCTCTTTGTTATCGGAGGATATTTCCTTTGGCCTTATAGTCTTCAAAGGGATCCGAAATATCTGTTCTCAGACTCCACAAAAATAATGCTAGCAAAGAGATCCACGGAATACAGATGTAACTCTGTGAGATGAATTAACAGAACACTAAGCAGTTTCTCAGAAAGCTTCTTTCCATATTTCATCTGAGGATATTTCCTTTTTCACCATAGCCCTCTATGGGCTTCTAAATATCACATTGCCAATTCCACAAGAACTGTCTTAGCGAAAGGCTTCTTCAGGGGAAAGCTGTAACTCTGTGAGATGATTTCACAGAACTCAAAGAAGTTTCTCAGAAAGCTTCTTTCTCTTTGTTATCGGAGGATATTTCCTTTGGCCCTAAATTCTTCAAAGGGATCAGAAATATCTGTTCTCAGATTACAAAGAAATAAGGCAAGCAAAGATATAAACGAAATACAGCTGTAACTCTGTGAGTGGAAGTCACACATCACAGAGCAATTTTACAGAAAGCTTCTTTCCAGATTTCATCTGAGGATATTTCCTTTTTCACCAGAGACCTCTATGGGCTTCCAAATATCACTTTGCCAATTCCACAAGAACTGTCTTAGCGAAAGGCTTCTTCAGGGGAAAGCTGTAACTCTGTGAGATGATTTCACAGACACAAAGAAGTTTCTCAGAAAGCTTCTTTCTCTTTGTTACCGGAGGATATTTCCTTTGGCCCTATAGTCTTCTAAAGGGATCCGTAATATCTGTTCTCAGAGTCCGCAGAAATAAGGCTAGCAAAGAGATCCACGAAATACAGATGTAACTCTGTGAGATGAATTAACAGAACACTCAGCAGTTTCTCAGAAAGCTTCTTTCCAGATTTCATCTGAGGATATTTCCTTTTTCACCATAGACCTCTATGGGCTTCCAAATATCACTTTGCCAATTCCACAAGAACTGTCTCAGCGACAGGCTTCCTGAGGGGAAAGCTGTAAGTCTGTGAGATGATTTCACAGACCACAAAGAAGTTTCTCAAAAATCTTCCTTCTCTTTGTTATCGGAGGATATTTCCTTTGACCCTGTGGTCTCCAAAGGGATTCGAAATATCTATTCTCAGATTCCACAGAAATAAGACTAGCGAAGAGATCCACGAAATACAGATGTAACTCTGTGAGATGAATTAACAGAACAGTAAGCAGTTTCTCAGAAAGCTTCTTTCCAGATTTCATCTGAGGATATTTCCTTTTTCACCATAGCCCTCTATGGGCTTCCAAATATCACTTTGCCAATTCTACAAGAACTGTCTTGGCTGGAGGCTTCTTAAGGGGAAAGCTGTAACTCTGTGAGATGATTTCACAGAACACAAAGAAGTTTATCAGAAAGCTTCTTTCTCTTTGTTGTCGGAGGATATTTGCTTTGGCCCTATAGTCTTCAAAGGGATCCGAAATATCTGTTCTCAGACTCCACAAAAATAATGCTAGCAAAGAGATCCACCAAATACAGATGTAACTCTGTGAGATGAATTAACAGAACACTAAGCAGTTTCTCAGAAAGCTTCTTTCCATATTTCATCTGAGGATATTTCCTTTTTCACCATAGCCCTCTATGGGCTTCTAAATATCACATTGCCAATTCCACAAGAACTGTCTTAGCGAAAGGCTTCTTGAGGGGAAAGCTGTAACTGTGTGAGATGATTTCACAGAACAAAAAGAAGTTTCTCAAAAAGCTTCTTTCTCTTTGTTATCGGAGGATATTTCCTTTGGCCCTAAATTCTTCAAAGGGATCAGAAATATCTGTTCTCAGATTTCAAAGAAATAAGGCAAGGAAAGATATCCACGAAATACAGCTGTAACTCTGTGAGTGGAAGTCACACATCACAGAGCAATTTTACAGAAAGCTTCTTTCCAGATTTCATCTGAGGATATTTCCTTTTTCACCATAGCCCTCTATGGGCTTCCAAATATCACTTTGCCAATTCCACAAGAACTGTCTTAGCGAAAGGCTTCTTGAGGGGTAAGCTGTAACTCTGTGAGATGATTTCACAGAACACAAAGAAGTTTCTCAGAAAGCTTCTTTCTCTTTGTTATCGGAGGATATTTCCTTTGGCCCTATAGTCTTCAAAGGGATCCGTAATATCTGTTCTCAGAGTCCACAGAAATAAGGCTAGCAAAGAGATCCACGAAATACAGATGTAACTCTGTGAGATGAATTAACAGAACACTCAGCAGTTTCTCAGAAAGCTTCTTTCCAGATTTCATCTGAGGATATTTCCTTTTTCACCATAGCCCTCTATGGGCTTCCAAATATCACTTTGCCAATTCCACAGGAACTGTCTTAGCGAAAGGCTTCTTGAGGGGAAAGCTGTAACTCTGTGAGATGATTTCACAGACACAAAGAAGTTTCTCAGAAATCTTCTTTCTCTTTGTTATCGGAGGATATTTCCTTTGGCCCTGTAGTCTTCAAAGGGATCCGTAATATCTGTTCTCAGAGTCCACAGAAATAAGGCTAGCCAAGTGATCCACGAAATACAGATGTAACTCTGTGAGATGAATTAACAGAACACTCAGCAGTTTCTCAGAAAGCTTCTTTCCAGATTTCATCTGAGGATATTTCCTTTTTCACCATAGACCTCTATGGGCTTCCAAATATCACTTTGCCAATTCCACAAGAACTGTCTTAGCGAAAGGCTTCCTGAGGGGAAAGCTGTAAGTCTGTGAGATGATTTCACAGACCACAAAGAAGTTTCTCCGAAAGCTTCCTTCTCTTTGTTATCGGAGGATATTTCCTTTGGCCCTGTGGTCTCCAAAGGGATTCGAAATATCTATTCTCAGATTCCACAGAAATAAGACTAGCGAAGAGATCCACGAAATACAGATGTAACTCTGTGAGATGAATTAACAGAACACTAAGCAGTTTCTCAGAAAGCTTCTTTCCAGATTTCATCTGAGGATATTTCCTTTTTCACCATAGCCCTCTATGGGCTTCCAAATATCACTTTGCCAATTCCACAAGAACTGTCTTAGCTGGAGGCTTCTTGAGGGGAAAGCTGTAACTCTGTGAGATGATTTCACAGAACACAAAGAAGTTTATCAGAAAGCTTCTTTCTCTTTGTTATCGGAGGATATTTCCTTTGGCCCTATAGTCTTCAAAGGGATCCGAAATATCTGTTCTCAGATTCCACAGAAATAAGGCTAGCAAAGAGATCAACGAAATACCGATGTAACTCTGTGAGATGAATTAACAGAACACTCAGCAGTTTCTCAGAAAGCTTCATTCCAGATTTCATCTGAGGATATTTCCATTTTCACCATAGCCCTCTATGGGCTTCCAAATATCACTTTGCCAATTCCACAAGAACTGTCTTAGCGAAAGGCTTCTTGAGGGGAAAGCTGTAACTCTGTGAGATGATTTCACAGAACACAAAGAAGTTTATCAGAAAGCTTCTTTCTCTTTGTTATCGGAGGATATTTCCTTTGGCCCTATAGTCTTCAAAAGGATCCGAAATATCTGTTCTCAGATACCACAGAAATAAGGCTAGCAAAGAGATCCACGAAATACACATGTAATTCTGTGTGTGGAAGTCACATATCACAGAGCATTTTCACAGAAAGCTTCTTTCCAGATTTCATCTGAGGATATATCCTTTTTCACCATAGCCCTCTATGGGCTTCCAAATATCACTTTGCCAATTCCACAAGAACTGTCTTAGCGAAAGGCTTCTCAAGGGGAAAGCTGTAACTTTGTGAGATGATTTCAGAGAACACAAAGAAGTTTCTCAGAAAGCATCTTTCTCTTTGTTATCGGAGGACATTTCCTTTGGCTTTAGAGTCTTCAAAGGGATCCGAAATATCTATTCTCAGATTCCACAGAAATAAGGCTAGCAAAGAGATCCACGAAATACAGATGTAACTCTGTGAGTTCAAGGCACATATCACAGAGCAGTTTCTCAGAAAGCTTCTTTCCAGATTTCATCTGAGGATATTTCCTTTTTCACCATAGCCCTCTAAGGGCTTCCAAATATCACTTTGCAATTCCACATGAACTGTCTTAGCTGGAGGCTTCTTGAGGGGAAAGCTGTAACTCGGTGAGATGATTTCACAGAACACAAAGAAGTTTCTCAGAAATCTTCTTTCTCTTTGTTATCGGAGGATATTTCCTTTGGCCCTATAGTCTTCAAAGGGATCCGAAATATCTGTTCTCAGACTCCACAAAATAATGCTAGCAAAGAGATCCACGAAATACAGATGTAACTCTGTGAGATGAATTAACAGAACACTAAGCAGTTTCTCAGAAAGCTTCTTTCCATATTTCATCTGAGGATATTTCCTTTTTCACCATAGCCCTCTATGGGCTTCTAAATATCACATTGCCAATTCCACAAGAACTGTCTTAGCGAAAGGCATCTTGAAGGGAAAGCTGTAACTCTGTGAGATGATTTCACAGAACAAAAAGAAGTTTCTCAAAAAGCTTCTTTCTCTTTGTTATCGGAGGATATTTCCTTTGGCCCTAAATTCTTCAAAGGGATCCGAAATATCTGTTCTCAGATTCCACAGAAATAAGGCTAGCAAAGAGATCCACGAAATACAGATGTAACTCTGTGAGTTCAAGTCACATATCACAGAGCAGTTTCTCAGAAAGTTTCTTTCCAGATTTCATCTGAGGGTATTTCCTTTTTCACAATAGCCCTCTATGGACTTCCAAATATCACTTTGCCAATTCCACAAGAACTGTCTTAGCGAAAGGCTTCTTGAGGGGAAAGCTGTAACTCGGTGAGATGATTTCACAGAACACAAAGAAGTTTCTCAGAAATCTTCTTTCTCTTTGTTATCGGAGGATATTTCCTTTGGCCTTATAGTCTTCAAAGGGATCCGAAATATCTGTTCTCAGACTCCACAAAAATAATGCTAGCAAAGAGATCCACGGAATACAGATGTAACTCTGTGAGATGAATTAACAGAACACTAAGCAGTTTCTCAGAAAGCTTCTTTCCATATTTCATCTGAGGATATTTCCTTTTTCACCATAGCCCTCTATGGGCTTCTAAATATCACATTGCCAATTCCACAAGAACTGTCTTAGCGAAAGGCTTCTTCAGGGGAAAGCTGTAACTCTGTGAGATGATTTCACAGAACTCAAAGAAGTTTCTCAGAAAGCTTCTTTCTCTTTGTTATCGGAGGATATTTCCTTTGGCCCTAAATTCTTCAAAGGGATCAGAAATATCTGTTCTCAGATTACAAAGAAATAAGGCAAGCAAAGATATAAACGAAATACAGCTGTAACTCTGTGAGTGGAAGTCACACATCACAGAGCAATTTTACAGAAAGCTTCTTTCCAGATTTCATCTGAGGATATTTCCTTTTTCACCAGAGACCTCTATGGGCTTCCAAATATCACTTTGCCAATTCCACAAGAACTGTCTTAGCGAAAGGCTTCTTCAGGGGAAAGCTGTAACTCTGTGAGATGATTTCACAGACACAAAGAAGTTTCTCAGAAAGCTTCTTTCTCTTTGTTACCGGAGGATATTTCCTTTGGCCCTATAGTCTTCTAAAGGGATCCGTAATATCTGTTCTCAGAGTCCGCAGAAATAAGGCTAGCAAAGAGATCCACGAAATACAGATGTAACTCTGTGAGATGAATTAACAGAACACTCAGCAGTTTCTCAGAAAGCTTCTTTCCAGATTTCATCTGAGGATATTTCCTTTTTCACCATAGACCTCTATGGGCTTCCAAATATCACTTTGCCAATTCCACAAGAACTGTCTCAGCGACAGGCTTCCTGAGGGGAAAGCTGTAAGTCTGTGAGATGATTTCACAGACCACAAAGAAGTTTCTCAAAAATCTTCCTTCTCTTTGTTATCGGAGGATATTTCCTTTGACCCTGTGGTCTCCAAAGGGATTCGAAATATCTATTCTCAGATTCCACAGAAATAAGACTAGCGAAGAGATCCACGAAATACAGATGTAACTCTGTGAGATGAATTAACAGAACAGTAAGCAGTTTCTCAGAAAGCTTCTTTCCAGATTTCATCTGAGGATATTTCCTTTTTCACCATAGCCCTCTATGGGCTTCCAAATATCACTTTGCCAATTCTACAAGAACTGTCTTGGCTGGAGGCTTCTTAAGGGGAAAGCTGTAACTCTGTGAGATGATTTCACAGAACACAAAGAAGTTTATCAGAAAGCTTCTTTCTCTTTGTTGTCGGAGGATATTTCCTTTGGCCCTATAGTCTTCAAAGGGATCCGAAATATCTTTTCTCAGATTCCACAGAATTAAGGCTAGCAAAGAGATCCACGAAATACAGATGTAACTCTGTGAGATGAATTAACAGAACACTCAGCAGTTTCTCAGAAAGCTTCTTTCCATATTTCATCTGAGGATATTTCCTTTTTCACCATAGCCCTCTATGGGCTTCCAAATATCACTTTGCCAATTCCACAAGAACTGTCTTAGCGAAAGGATTCTTGAGGGGAAAGCTGTAACTCTGTGAGATAATTTCACAGAACACAAAGAAGTTTCTCAGAAAGCTTCTTTCTCTCTGTTATCAGAGGATATTTCCTTTGGCCCTATAGTCTTCAAAGGGATCCGAAATATCTGTTCTCAGATTCCACAGAAATAAGGCTAGCAAAGAGATCCACGAAATACAGATGTAACTCTGTGAGATGTATTAACAGTACACTCAGCAGTTTCTCAGAAAGCTTCTTTCCAGATTTCATCTTAGGATATTTCCTTTTTCACCATAGCCCTCTATGGGCTTCCAAATATCACTTTTCCAATACCACAAGAACTGTCTTAGCGAAAGGCTTCTTGAGGGGAAAGCTGTAACACTGTGAGATAATTTCACAGAACGCAAAGAAGTTTCTCAGAAAGCTTCTTTCTCTTTGTTATCGGAGGATATTTCCTTTGGCCCTTTAGTCTTAAAAGGGATCCGATATATCTGTTCTCAGATTCCACAGAAATAAGTCTAGCAAAGAGATCCACTCAATACAGATGTAACTCTGTGAGAAGAATTAACAGAACACTCAGCAGTTTCTCAGAAAGCTTCTTTCCAGATTTCATCTGAGGATATTTCCTTTTTCACCATAGACCTCTATGGGCTTCCAAATATAAGTTTGAAAATTCCACAAGAACTGTCTTAGCGAAAGGCTTCTTGAGGGGAAAGCTGTAACTCTGTGAGATGATTTCACAGAACACAAAGAAGTTTCTCAGAAAGCTTCTTTCTCTTTGTTATCGGAGGATATTTCCTTTGGCCCTATAGTCTTCAAAGGGATCCGAAATATCTGTGTCAGATTCCACAGAAATAAAGCTAGTAGAGAGATCCACGAAATACAGATGTATCTCTGTGAGATGAATTAACAGAACACTCAGCAGTTTCTCAAAGCTTCTTTCCAGATATCATCTGAGGATATTTCCTTTTTCACCATAGCCCTCTATGGGCTTCCAAATATCACTTTGCCAATTCCACGAGAACTCTCTTAGCCAAAGGCTTCTTGAGGGGAAAGCTGTAACTCTGTGAGATGATTTCACAGAACACAAAGAAGTTTCTCAGAAGGCTTCTTTCTCTTTGTTATCGGAGGATATTTCTTTTGGCCCTATAGTCTTCAAAGGGATCCGAAATATCTGTTCTCAGATTTCAGAGAAATAAGGCTAGCAAAGAGATACACGAAATACAGATGTAACACTGTGAGATGAATTAACAGAACACTCAGCAGTTTCTCAGAAAGCTTCTTTCCTGATTTCATCTGAGGATATTTCCTTTATCACCGTAGCCATCTATGGACTTCCAAATATCACTTTGCCAATTCCACAAGAACTAACTTAGAGAAAGGCTTCTTGAGGGGAAAGCTGTAACTCTGTGAGATGATTTCACAGAACACAAAGAAGTTTCTCAGAAAGCTTCTTTCTCTTTGTTATCGGAGGATATTTCCTTTGGCCCTGTAGTCTTCAAAGGGATCCGAAATATCTGTTCTCAGATTCCACAGAAATAAGGCTAGCAAAGAGATCCACGAAATACAGATGTAACACTGTGAGATGAATTAACAGAACACTCAGCAGTTTCTCAGAAAGCTTCTTTCCAGATTTCATCTGAGGATATTTCCTTTTTAACCATAGCCCTCTATGGCCTTCCAAATATCACTTTGCCAATTCCACAAGAACTGTCTTAACGAAAGGCTTCTTGAGGGGAAAGCTGTAACTCTGTGAGATGATTTCACAGAAAACAAAGAAGTTTCTCAGAAAGCCTCTTTCTCTTCGTTATCGGAGGATTTCCTTGGCCCTATAATCTTCAAAGGGATCCGAAATATCTGATCTCAGATTCCACAGAAATAAGGCTAGCAAAGAGATCCACGAAAATCAGATGTAACTCTGTGAGATGAATTAAGAGAACACTAAGCAATTTCTCATAAAGCTAATTTCCAGATTTCATCTGAGGATATTTCCGTTTTCACCATAGCCCTCTATGGGCTTCCAAATATCACTTTGCCAATTCCACAAGAACTGTCTTAGCGAGAGGCTTCTTGACGGGAAAGCTGTACCTCTGTGAGATGATTTCACAGAACACAAAGAAGTTTCTCAGAAAACTTCTTTCTCTTTGTTATCGGAGGATATTTTCTTTGGCCCTGTAGTCTTCAAAGGGATCTGAAATATCTGTTCTCAGATGCCACACAAATAAGGCAAGCAAAGAGATCCACGAAATACAGATGGAACTCTGTGTGTTCAAGTCACATATCACAGAGCAGTCTCTCAGAAAGCTTCTTTCCAGATTTCATCTGAGGATATTTCCTTTTTCACCATAGCCCTCTATGGGCTTCCAAATATCACTTTGCAATTCCACATGAACTGTCTTAGTTGGAGGCTTCTTGAGGGGAAAGCTGTAACTCGGTGAGATGATTTCACAGAACACAAAGAAGTTTCTCAGAAATCTTCTTTCTCTTTGTTATCGGAGGATATTTCCTTTGGCCCTATAGTCTTCAAAGGGATCCGAAATATCGGTTCTCAGATTCCACAGAAATAAGGCTAGCAAAGAGATCCCCGAAATACCGGTGTAACTCTGTGAGTGGAAGTCACACATCACAGAGCAGTTTCTCAGAAAGCTTCTTTCCAGATTTCATGTGAGGATATTTCTTTTTCACCATAGCCCTCTATGGCCTTCAAAATACCACTTTGCCAATTCCACATGAACTGTCTTAGCGAAAGCCTTCTTGAGGGGAAAGCTGTAACTCTGTGAGATGATTTCACAGAACACAAAGAAGTTTCTCAGAAAGCTTCTTTCTCTTTGTTCTCGGAGGATATTTCTTTTGGCCCTATAGTCTTCAAAGGGATCCGAAATATCTGTTATCAGATTCCACAGAAATTATGCTAGCAAAGAGATCCACGAAATACAGATGTAACTCTGTGAGATGAATTAACAGAACACTCAGCACTTTCTCAGAAAGCTTCTTTCCAGATTTCATCTGAGGATATTTCCTTTTTCACCATAGCCCTCTATGGGCTTCCAAATATCACCTTGACAATTCCACAAGAACTGTCTTAGCGAAAGGCTTCTTGAGGGGAAAGCTGTAACTCTGTGAAATGATTTCACAGGCACAAAGAACTTTCTCAGAAAGCTTCTTTCTCTTTGTTATCGGAGGATATTTCCTTTGGCCCTATAGTCTTCAAAGTGATCCGAAATATCTGTTCTCAGAGTCCACAGAAATAAGGCTAGCAAAGAGATCCACGAAATACAGATGTAACTCTGTGAGATGAATTAAGAGAACACTAAGCAGTTTCTCAGAAAGCTTCTTTCCAGATTTCATCTGAGGATATTTCCTTTAACACCATAGCCCTCTATGGGCTTCCAAATATCACGTTGCCAATTCCACAAGAACTGTCTTAGTGAAAGTCTTCCTGAGGGGAAAGCTGTAAGTCTGTGAGACGATTTAACAGAACACAAAGAAGTTTCTCAAAAAGCTTCTTTCTCTTTGTTATCGGAGGATATTTCCTTTGGCCCTATGGTCTCCAAAGGGATTCGAAATATCTATTCTCAGATTCCACAGAAATAAGACTAGCAAAGAGATCCACGAAATACAGATGTAACTCTGTGAGATGAATTAACAGAATACTAAGAAGTTTCTCAGAAAGCTTCTTTCCAGATTTCATCTGAGGATATTTCCTTTTTCACCATTGCCCTCTATGGGCTTCCAAATATCACTTTGCCAATTCCACAAGAACTGTCTTAGCTGGAGGCTTCTTGAGGGGAAAGCTCTAACTCTGTGAGATGATTTCACAGAACACAAAGAAGTTTCTCAGAAAGCTTCTTTCTCTTTGTTATCAGAGGATATTTCCTTTGGCCCTATAGTCTTCAAAGGGATCCGAAATATCTTTTCTCAGAATCCACAGAAATAAGGCTAGCAAAGAGTTCCACGAAATACAGATGTAACCCTGTGAATGCAAGTCACATATCAAAGAGCAATTTCTCAGAAAGCTTCTTTCCAGATTTCATCTGAGGATATTTCCTTTTTCACCATAGCCCTCTATGGGCTTCCAAATATCACTTTGCCAATTCCACAAGAACTGTCTTAGCGAAAGGCTTCTTGAGGGGAAAGCTGTAACTCTGTGAGATGATTTCAGAGAACACAAAGAAGTTTCTCAGAAAGCTTCTTTCTCTTTGTTATCGGAGGATATTTCCTTTGGCCCTATAGTCTTCAAAGGGATCCGAAATATCTGTTCTCAGATTCCACAGAAATAAGGCTAGCAAAGAGATCCACTAAATACAGATATAACTCTGTGAGATGAATTAACAGAACACTAAGCAGTTTCTCAGAAAGCTTCTTTCCAGATTTCATCTGAGCATATTTCCTTTTTCACCATAGCCCTCTATGGGCTTCCAAATATCACTTTGCCAATTCCACAAGAACTGTCTTAGCGAAAGGTTTCTTGAGGGAAAAGCTGTAACTCAGTGAGATGGTTTCACAGAACACAAAGAAGGTTCTCAGAAAGCTTCTTTCTCTTCGTTATCGGTGGATTTCCTTTGGCCCTATAATCTTCAAAGGGATCCGAAATATCTGTTCTCAGATTCCACAGAGATAAGGCTAGCAAAGAGATCCACGAAATACAGATGTATCTCTGTGAGATGAATTAAGAGAACACTCAGCAGTTTCTCAGAAAGCTTCTTTCCAGATTTCATCTGAGGATATTTCCTTTTTCACCATAGCCCTCTATGTGCTTCCCAATATCACTTTGCCAACTCTTCAAGAACTGTCTTAGCGAAAGGCTTCTTGAGGGGAAAGCTGTAACTCTGTGAGATGATTTCACAGAACACAAAGAAGTTTCTCAGAAAGCTTCTTTCTCTTTGTTATCGGAGGATATTTCCTTTGGCCCTATAGTCTTCAAAGGGATCCGAAATATCTGTTCTCAGATTCCACAGAAAAAAGGCTAGCAAAGAGATTCACGAAATACAGATGTAACGCTGTGAGTGGAAGTCACACATCACAGAGCAGTTTCTCAGAAGGCTTCTTTCCAGATTTCATCTGAGGATATTTCCTTTTTCACCATAGCCCTCTATGGGCTTCCAAATATCAATTTGCCAATTCCACAAGAACTGTCTTAGCGAAAGGCTTCTTGAGGGGAAAGCTGTAACTCTTTGAGATGATTTCACAGAACACAAAAAAGTTTCTTAGAAAGCTTCTTTCTCTTTGTTATCAGAGGATATTTCCTTTGGCCCTATAGTCTTCAAAGGGATCCGAAATATCTGTTCTCAGATTCCACAGAAATAAGGCTAGCAAAGAGATCCATGAAATACACAAGTAATTCTGTGAGATGAATTAGCAGAACACTAAGCAGTTTCTCGGAAATCTTCTTTCCAGTTTTCATGTGAGGATATTTCCTTTTTCACCATAGCCCTCTAAGGACTTCCAAATATCACCTTGCCAATTCCACAAGAACTGTCTTAGCAAAAGGCTTCTTGCAGGGAAAGCTGTAACTCGGTGAGATGATTTCACAGAACACAAAGAAGTTTCTCAGAAAGTTTCTTTCTCTTTGTTATCGGAGGATATTTCCATTGGCCCTATAGTCGTCAAAGGGATACGAAATATCTGTTCTCAAATTCCAAAGAAATAAGGCTAGCAAAGAGATACAAGAAATACAGATGTAACTCTGTGAATGGAAGTCACCTATCATAGAGCAGTTTCTCAGAAAGCTTCTTTCCAGATTTCATCTGAGGATATTTCATTTTTCACCATAGCCCTCTATGGGCTTCCAAATATCACTTTGCCAATTCCACAAGAACTGTCTTAACGAAAGGCTTCTTGAGGGGAAGCTGTAACTCTGTGAGATGATTTCACAGAACACAAAGAAGTTTCTCAGAAAGCTTCTTTCTCTTTGTTATCAGAGGATATTTCCTTTGGCCCTATAGTCTTCAAAGGGATCCGAAATATCTGTTCTCAGATTCCTCAGAAATAAGGCTAGCAAAGAGATCCACGAAATACAGATGTAACTCTGTGAGATGAATTTTCAGAACACTCAGCAGTTTCTCAGAAAGCATCTTTCCAGATTTCATCTGAGGATATTTCCTTTTTCGCCATAGCCCTCTAGGGGCTTCGAAATATCACTTTGCCAATTCCTCAAGAACTGCCTTAGCGAAAGGCTTCTTGAGGGGAAAGCTGTAACTCTGTGATATGATTTCACAGAACACAAAGAAGTTTCTCAGAAAGCTTCTGTCTCTTTGTTATCGGAGGATATTTCCTTTGGCCCTATAGTCTTCAAAGGGATCCGAAATATCTGTTCTCAGATTCCACAGAAATAAGGCTACAAAGAGATCCACGAAATACAGATGTAACTCTGTGAGTGGAAGTCACACATCACAGAGGAGTTTCTCAGAAGGCTTCTTTCCAGATTTCATCTGAGGACATTTCTTTTTTCACCATAGCCCTCTATGGGCTTCCAAATATCACTTTGCCAATTCCACAAGAACTGTCTTAGCGAAAGGCTTCTTGAGGGGAAAGCTGTAACTCTGTGAGATGATTTCAAAGAACACAAAGAAGTTTCTCAGAAAGTTTCTTTCTCTTTGTTATCGGAGGATATTTCCATTGGCCCTATAGTCGTCAAAGGGATACGAAATATCTGTTCTCAAATTCCAAAGAAATAAGGCTAGCAAAGAGATCCACGAAATACAGATGTAACTCTGTGAATGGAAGTCACCTATCACAGAGCAGTTTCTCAGAAAGCTTCTTTTCAGATTTCATCTGAGGATATTTCCTTTTTCACCATAGCCCTCTATGGGCTTCCAAATATCACTTTGCCAATTCCACAAGAACTCTCTTAGCAAAAGGCTTCTTGAAGGGAAAGCTGTAACTCTGTGAGATGATTTTAAAGAATACAAAGCAGTTTCTCAGAAAACTTCTTTCTCTTTCTTATCAGAGGATATTTCCTTTCACCCTATAGTCTTTAAAGGGATCCGAAATATCTGTTCTCAGATTCCCCAGAAATAAGGCTAGCAAAGACATCCACGAAATACAGATGTAACTCTGTGAGATGAATTAATAGAACACTCAGCAGTTTCACAGAAAGCTTCTTTCTTGATTTCATCTGAGGGTATTTCCATTTTCACCATAGACCTCTATGGGCTTCCAAATATCACTTTGCCAATTCCACAAGAACTGTCTTAACGAAAGGCTTCTTTAGGGGAAAGCTGTAACTCTATGAGATGATTTCACAGAACACAAAGAAGTTTCTCAGAAAGCTTCTTTCTCTTTGTTATCGGAGGATATTTCCTTTGGCCCTATAGTCTTCAAAGGGATCCGAAATATCTGTTCTCAGATTCCACAGAAATAAGGCTAGCAAAGAGATCCACGAAATACAGATGTAACTCTGTGAGATGAATTTTCAGAACACTCAGCAGTTTCTCAGAAAGCTTCTTTCCAGATTTCATCTGAGGATATTTCCTTTTTCACCATAGCCCTCTATGGGCTTCCAAATATCACTTTGCCAATTCCAAAACAACTGTCCTAGCGAGAGGCTTCTTGAGGGGAAAGCTGTAACTCTGTGAGATGATTTCACAGAACACAAAGAAGTTTCTCAGAAAGCTTCTTTCTCTTTGTTATCGGAGGATATTTCCTTGGCCCTAGAGTCTTCAAAGGGATCCGAAATATCTGTTCTCAGATTCCACAGAAATAAGGCTAGCAAAGAGATCCATGAAATACACATGTAACTCAGTGAGATGAATTAGCAGAACACTAAGCAGTTTCTCGGAAAGCTTCTTTCCAGTTTTCATGTGAGGATATTTCCTTTTTCACCATAGCCCTCTTAGGACTTCCAAATATCACTTTGCCAATTCCACAAGAACTCTCTTAGCGAAAGGCTTCTTGAGGGGAAAGCTGTAACTCTGTGAGATGATTTCACAGAACACAAAGAAGTTTCTCAGAAAGCTTCTTTATCTTTGTTATCGGAGGATATTTCCTTGGCCGTATAATCTTCAAAGGGATCCGTAATATCTGTTCTCAGATTCCACAGAAATAAGGCTAGCAAAGAGATCCACGAAATACAGATGTAACTCTGTGAGATGAATTAACAGAACACTCAGCAGCTTCTCAATAAGCTTCTTTCCAGATTTCGTCTGAGGATATTTCCTTTTTCGCCATAGCCCTCTAGGGGCTTCGAAATATCACTTTGCCAAATCCTGAAGAACTGCCTTAGCGAAAGGCTTCTTGAGGGGAAAGCTGTAACTCTGTGAGATGATTTCACAGAACACAAAGAAGTTTCTCAGAAAGCTTCTTTCTCTTTGTTATCGGAGGATATTTCCTTTGGCCCTATAGTCTTCAAAGGGATCCGAAATATCAGTTCTCAGATTCCACAGAAAAAAGGCTAGCAAAGAGATTCACGAAATACAGATGTAACGCTGTGAGTGGAAGTCACACATCACAGAGCAGTTTCTCAGAAGGCTTCTTTCCAGATTTCATCTGAGGATATTTCCTTTTTCACCATAGCCCTCTATGGGCTTCCAAATATCACTTTGCCAATTCCACAAGAACTGTCTTAGCGAAAGGCTTCTTGAGGGGAAAGCTGTAACTCTTTGAGATGATTTCACAGAACACAAAAAAGTTACTTAGAAAGCTTCTTTCTCTTTGTTATCGGAGGATATTTCCTTTGGCCCTATAGTCTTCAAAGGAATCCGAAATATCTGTTCTCAGATTCCACAGAAATAAGGCTAGCAAAGAGATCCACGAAATACAGATGTAACTCTGTTAGATGAATTAACAGAACACTAAGCAGTTTCTCAGAAAGCTTCTTTCCAGATTTCATCTCAGGATATTTCCTTTTTCACAATAGCCCTCTAAAGGCTTCCAAATATCACTTTGCCAATTCCACAAGAACTGTTTTAGCGAAAGGCTTTTTGAGTGGAAAGCTGTAACTCTGTGAGATGATTTCACAGAACACAAAGAAGTTTCTCAGAAAGCTTCTTTCTCTTTGTTATCGGAGGATATTTCCTTGGCCCTATAGTCTTCAAAGGGATCCGAAATATCTGTTCTCAGATTCCACAGAAATAAGGCTAGCAAAGAGATCCATGAAATACACATGTAACTCTGTGAGATGAATTAGCAGAACACTAAGCAGTTTCTCGGAAAGCTACTTTCCAGTTTTCATGTGAGGATATTTCCTTTTTCACCATATCCCTCTAAGGACTTCCAAATATCACTTTGCCAATTCCACAAGAACTGTCTTAGCGAAAGTCTTCTTGAGGGGAAAGCTGTAACTCGGTGAGATGATTTCACAGAACACAAAGAAGTTTCTCAGAAAGTTTCTTTCTCTTTGTTATCGGAGGATATTTCCATTGGCCCTATAGTCGTCAAAGGGATACGAAATATCTGTTCTCAAATTCCAAAGAAATAAGGCTAGCAAAGAGATCCACCAAATACAGATGTATCTCTGTGAATGGAAGTCACCTATCACAGAGCAGTTTCTCAGAAAGCTTCTTTCCAGATTTCATCTGAGGATATTTCCTTTTTCACCATAGCCCTCTATGGGCTTCCAAATATCACTTTGCCAATTCCACAAGAACTCTCTTAGCAAAAGGCTTCTTGAAGGGAAAGCTGTAACTCTGTGTGATGATTTTAAAGAATACAAAGAAGTTTCTCAGAAAACTTCTTTCTCTTTCCTATCAGAGGATATTTCCTTTGGCCCTATAGTCTTCAAAGGGATCCGAAATATCTGTTCTCAGATTCCTCAGAAATAAGGCTAGCAAAGAGATCCACGAAATACAGATGTAACTCTGTGAAATGAATTAATAGAACACTCAGCAGTTTCACAGAAAGCTTCTTTCTAGATTTCATCTGAGGATATTTCCTTTTTCACCATAGCCCTCTATGGGCTTCCAAATATCACTTTGCCAATTCCACAAGAACTGTCTTAACGAAAGGCTTCTTGAGGGGAAAGCTGTAACTCTGTGAGATGATTTCACAGAACACAAAGAAGTTTCTCTGAAGGCTTCTTTCTCTTTGTTATCGGAGGATATATCCTTTGGCCCTATAGTCTTCAAAGGGATCCGAAATATCTGTTCTCAGATTCCACAGAAATAAGGCTAGCAAAGAGATCCACGAAATACAGATGTCACTCTGTGAGATGTATTAACAGAAATCTAAGCAGTTTCTCAGATAGCTTCTTTCCAGATTTCATCTGAGGATATTTCCTTTTTCACCAGAGCCCTCCAACGCCTTCCAAATATCACTTTGCCAATTCCACAAGAACTGTCTTAGCGAAAGGCTTCTTTAGGGGAAAGCTGTAACTCTGTGAGATGATTTTATAAAATACAAAGAAGTTTCTCAGAAAACATCTTTCTCTTTGCTATCGGAGGATATTTCCTTTGGCCCTATAGTCTTCAAAGGGATCCGAAATATCTGTTCTCAGATTCCTCAGAAATAAGGCTAGCAAAGAGATCCACGAAATACAGATGTAACTCTGTGAGATGAATTAACAGAACACTCAGCAGTTTCTCGGAAAGCTTCTTTCTAGATTTCGTCTGAGGATATTTCCTTTTTCACCATAGCCCTCTATGCGCTTCCAAATATCACTTTGCCAATTCCACAAGAACTGTCTTAGCGAAAGGCTTCTTGAGGGGAAAGCTGTAACTTTGTGAGATGATTTCACAGAACACAAAGTATTTTCTCAGAAAGCTTCTTTCTCTTTGTTATCGGAGGATATTTCCTTTGGCCCTTTAGTCTTCAAAGGGATCCGAAATATCTGTTCTCAGATTCCACAGAAATAAGGCCTGCAAAGAGATCCACGAAATACAGATGTAACTCTGTGAGTGGAAGTCACACATCACAGAGCAGTTTCTCAGAAAGCTTCTTTCCAGATTTCATGTGAGAATATTTCCTTTTTCAACATAGCCCTCTGGGGGCTTCCAAATATCACTTTGCCAATTCCACAAGAACTGTCTTAGCGAAAGGCTTCTTGAGGGGAAAGCTGTAACTCTGTGAGATGATTTCACAGAACACAAAGAAGTTTCTCAGAAAGCTTCTTTCTCTTTGTTATCGGAGGATATTTCTTTTAGCCCTATAGTCTTCAAATGGATCCGAAATATCTGTTCTCAGATTGCACAGAAATAAGGCTAGAAAGAGATCCACGAAATACAGATGTAACTCTGTGAAATGAATTAACAGAACACTCAGCAGTTTCTCAGAAAGCTTCTTTCTAGATTTCATCTAAGGATATTTCCTTTTTCAACATAGCCCTCTATGGGCTTCCAAATATCACTTTGCCAATTCCAGAAGAACTGTCTTAGTGAAAGGCTTCTTACGGGGAAAGCTGTAACTCTGTGAGATGATTTCACAGAACACAAAGAAGTTTCTCAGAAAGCTTCTTTCTCTTTGTTATCGGAGGATATTTCTTTAGGCACTATAGTCTTCAAAGGGATCCGAAATATCTATTCTCAGATTCCTCAGAAATAAGGGTAGGAAAGAGAACCAAGAAATAAAGATGTATCTCTGTGAGATGAATTAACAGAACACTCAGCAGTTTCTCAGAAAGCTTCTTTCCAGATTTCATCTGAGGATATTTCCTTTTTCACCGTAGCCCTCTATGGGCTTCCAAATATCACTTTGCTAATTCCACAAGAACTGTCTTAGCGAAAGGCTTCTTGAGGGGAAAGCTGTAACTCTGTGAGATGATTTCACAGAACACAAAGAAGTTTCTCAGAAAGCTTCTTTCTCTTTGCTATCGGAGGATATTTCCTTTGGCCCTATAGTCTTCAAAGGGATCCGAAATATCTGTTCTCAGATTCCTCAGAAATAAGGCTAGCAAAGAGATCCACGAAATACAGATGTAACTCTGTGAGATGAATTTTCAGAACACTCAGCAGTTTCTCAGAAAGCATCTTTCCAGATTTCATCTGAGGATATTTCCTTTTTCACCATAGCCCTCTATGGGCTTCCAAATATCACTTTGCCAATTCCAAAAGAACTGTCCTAGCGAGAGGCTTCTTGAGGGGAAAGCTGTAACTCTGTGAGATGATTTCACAGAACACAAAGAAGTTTCTCAGAAAGCTTCTTTCTCTTTGTTATCGGAGGATATTTCCTTAGGCACCATAGTCTTCAAAGGGATCCGAAATATCTGTTCTCAGATTCCACAGAAATAAGGCTAGCAAAGAGATCCACGAAATACAGATGTAACTCTGTGAGATGAATTCACAGAACACTCAGCAGCTTCTCAATAAGCTTCTTTCCAGATTTCGTCTGAGGATATTTCCTTTTTCGCCATAGCCTTCTAGGGGCTTCGAAATATCACTTTGCCAATTCCTCAAGAACTGCCTTAACGAAAGGCTTCTTGAGGGGAAAGCTGTAACTCTGTGAGATGATTTCACAGAACACAAAGAACTTTCTCAGAAAGCTTCTGTCTCTTTGTTATCGGAGGATAATTCCTTTGGCCCTATAGTCTTCAAAGGGATCCGAAATATCTGTTCTCAGATTCCATAGAAATAAGGCTACAAAGAGATCCACGAAATACAGATGTAACTCTGTGAGGGGAAGTCACACATCACAGAGCAGTTTCTCAGAAGGCTTCTTTCCAGATTTCATCTGAGGACATTTCTTTTTTCACCATAGCCCTCTATGGGCTTCCAAATATCACTTTGCCAATTCCACAAGAACTGTCTTAGCGAAAGGCTTCTTGAGGGGAAAGCTGTAACTCTGTGAGATGATTTCACAGAACACAAAGAAGTTTCTCAGAAAGTTTCTTTCTCTTTGTTATCGGAGGATATTTCCATTGGCCCTATAGTCGTCAAAGGGATACGAAATATCTCTTCTCAAATTCCAAAGAAATAAGGCTAGCAAAGAGATCCACGAAATACAGATGTAACTCTGTGAATGGAATTCACCAATCACCGAGCAGTTTCTCAGAAAGCTTCTTTCCAGATTTCATCTGAGGATATTTCCTTTTTCACCATAGCCGTCTATGGGCTTCCAAATATCACTTTGCCAATTCCACAAGAACTCTCTTAGCAAAAGGCTTCTTGAAGGGAAAGCTGTAACTCTGTGAGATGATTTTAAAGAATACAAAGAAGTTTCTCAGAAAGCTTCTTTCTCTTTGTTATCGGAGGATATTTCCTTTGGCCCTATAGTCTTCAAAGGGATCCGAAATATCAGTTCTCAGATTCCACAGAAAAAAGGCTAGCAAAGAGATTCACGAAATACAGATGTAACGCTGTGAGTGGAAGTCACACATCACAGAGCAGTTTCTCAGAAGGCTTCTTTCCAGATTTCATCTGAGGATATTTCCTTTTTCACCATAGCCCTCTATGGGCTTCCAAATATCACTTTGCCAATTCCACAAGAACTGCCTTAGCGAAAGGCTTCTTGAGGGGAAAGCTGTAACTCTTTGAGATGATTTCACAGAACACAAAAAAGTTACTTAGAAAGCTTCTTTCTCTTTGTTATCGGAGGATATTTCCTTTGGCCCTATAGTCTTCAAAGGAATCCGAAATATCTGTTCTCAGATTCCACAGAAATAAGGCTAGCAAAGAGATCCACGAAATACAGATGTAACTCTGTTAGATGAATTAACAGAACACTAAGCAGTTTCTCAGAAAGCTTCTTTCCAGATTTCATCTCAGGATATTTCCTTTTTCACAATAGCCCTCTAAAGGCTTCCAAATATCACTTTGCCAATTCCACAAGAACTGTTTTAGCGAAAGGCTTTTTGAGTGGAAAGCTGTAACTCTGTGAGATGATTTCACAGAACACAAAGAAGTTTCTCAGAAAGCTTCTTTCTCTTTGTTATCGGAGGATATTTCCTTGGCCCTATAGTCTTCAAAGGGATCCGAAATATCTGTTCTCAGATTCCACAGAAATAAGGCTAGCAAAGAGATCCATGAAATACACATGCAACTCTGTGAGATGAATTAGCAGAACACTAAGCAGTTTCTCGGAAAGCTACTTTCCAGTTTTCATGTGAGGATATTTCCTTTTTCACCATATCCCTCTAAGGACTTCCAAATATCACTTTGCCAATTCCACAAGAACTGTCTTAGCGAAAGTCTTCTTGAGGGGAAAGCTGTAACTCGGTGAGATGATTTCACAGAACACAAAGAAGTTTCTCAGAAAGTTTCTTTCTCTTTGTTATCGGAGGATATTTCCATTGGCCCTATAGTCGTCAAAGGGATACGAAATATCTGTTCTCAAATTCCAAAGAAATAAGGCTAGCAAAGAGATCCACGAAATACAGATGTATCTCTGTGAATGGAAGTCACCTATCACAGAGCAGTTTCTCAGAAAGCTTCTTTCCAGATTTCATCTGAGGATATTTCCTTTTTCACCATAGCCCTCTATGGGCTTCCAAATATCACTTTGCCAATTCCACAAGAACTCTCTTAGCAAAAGGCTTCTTGAAGGGAAAGCTGTAACTCTGTGTGATGATTTTAAAGAATACAAAGAAGTTTCTCAGAAAACTTCTTTCTCTTTCCTATCAGAGGATATTTCCTTTGGCCCTATAGTCTTCAAAGGGATCCGAAATATCTGTTCTCAGATTCCTCAGAAATAAGGCTAGCAAAGAGATCCACGAAATACAGATGTAACTCTGTGAAATGAATTAATAGAACACTCAGCAGTTTCACAGAAAGCTTCTTTCTAGATTTCATCTGAGGATATTTCCTTTTTCACCATAGCCCTCTATGGGCTTCCAAATATCACTTTGCCAATTCCACAAGAACTGTCTTAACGAAAGGCTTCTTGAGGGGAAAGCTGTAACTCTGTGAGATGATTTCACAGAACACAAAGAAGTTTCTCTGAAGGCTTCTTTCTCTTTGTTATCGGAGGATATATCCTTTGGCCCTATAGTCTTCAAAGGGATCCGAAATATCTGTTCTCAGATTCCACAGAAATAAGGCTAGCAAAGAGATCCACGAAATACAGATGTCACTCTGTGAGATGTATTAACAGAAATCTAAGCAGTTTCTCAGATAGCTTCTTTCCAGATTTCATCTGAGGATATTTCCTTTTTCACCAGAGCCCTCCAACGCCTTCCAAATATCACTTTGCCAATTCCACAAGAACTGTCTTAGCGAAAGGCTTCTTTAGGGGAAAGCTGTAACTCTGTGAGATGATTTTATAAAATACAAAGAAGTTTCTCAGAAAACATCTTTCTCTTTGCTATCGGAGGATATTTCCTTTGGCCCTATAGTCTTCAAAGGGATCCGAAATATCTGTTCTCAGATTCCTCAGAAATAAGGCTAGCAAAGAGATCCACGAAATACAGATGTAACTCTGTGAGATGAATTAACAGAACACTCAGCAGTTTCTCAGAAAGCTTCTTTCTAGATTTCGTCTGAGGATATTTCCTTTTTCACCATAGCCCTCTATGCGCTTCCAAATATCACTTTGCCAATTCCACAAGAACTGTCTTAGCGAAAGGCTTCTTGAGGGGAAAGCTGTAACTTTGTGAGATGATTTCACAGAACACAAAGTATTTTCTCAGAAAGCTTCTTTCTCTTTGTTATCGGAGGATATTTCCTTTGGCCCTTTAGTCTTCAAAGGGATCCGAAATATCTGTTCTCAGATTCCACAGAAATAAGGCCTGCAAAGAGATCCACGAAATACAGATGTAACTCTGTGAGTGGAAGTCACACATCACAGAGCAGTTTCTCAGAAAGCTTCTTTCCAGATTTCATGTGAGAATATTTCCTTTTTCAACATAGCCCTCTGGGGGCTTCCAAATATCACTTTGCCAATTCCACAAGAACTGTCTTAGCGAAAGGCTTCTTGAGGGGAAAGCTGTAACTCTGTGAGATGATTTCACAGAACACAAAGAAGTTTCTCAGAAAGCTTCTTTCTCTTTGTTATCGGAGGATATTTCTTTTAGCCCTATAGTCTTCAAATGGATCCGAAATATCTGTTCTCAGATTGCACAGAAATAAGGCTAGAAAGAGATCCACGAAATACAGATGTAACTCTGTGAAATGAATTAACAGAACACTCAGCAGTTTCTCAGAAAGCTTCTTTCTAGATTTCATCTAAGGATATTTCCTTTTTCAACATAGCCCTCTATGGGCTTCCAAATATCACTTTGCCAATTCCAGAAGAACTGTCTTAGTGAAAGGCTTCTTACGGGGAAAGCTGTAACTCTGTGAGATGATTTCACAGAACACAAAGAAGTTTCTCAGAAAGCTTCTTTCTCTTTGTTATCGGAGGATATTTCTTTAGGCACTATAGTCTTCAAAGGGATCCGAAATATCTGTTCTCAGATTCCTCAGAAATAAGGCTAGGAAAGAGAACCAAGAAATAAAGATGTATCTCTGTGAGATGAATTAACAGAACACTCAGCAGTTTCTCAGAAAGCTTCTTTCCAGATTTCATCTGAGGATATTTCCTTTTTCACCGTAGCCCTCTATGGGCTTCCAAATATCACTTTGCTAATTCCACAAGAACTGTCTTAGCGAAAGGCTTCTTGAGGGGAAAGCTGTAACTCTGTGAGATGATTTCACAGAACACAAAGAAGTTTCTCAGAAAGCTTCTTTCTCTTTGCTATCGGAGGATATTTCCTTTGGCCCTATAGTCTTCAAAGGGATCCGAAATATCTGTTCTCAGATTCCTCAGAAATAAGGCTAGCAAAGAGATCCACGAAATACAGATGTAACTCTGTGAGATGAATTTTCAGAACACTCAGCAGTTTCTCAGAAAGCATCTTTCCAGATTTCATCTGAGGATATTTCCTTTTTCACCATAGCCCTCTATGGGCTTCCAAATATCACTTTGCCAATTCCAAAAGAACTGTCCTAGCGAGAGGCTTCTTGAGGGGAAAGCTGTAACTCTGTGAGATGATTTCACAGAACACAAAGAAGTTTCTCAGAAAGCTTCTTTCTCTTTGTTATCGGAGGATATTTCCTTAGGCACCATAGTCTTCAAAGGGATCCGAAATATCTGTTCTCAGATTCCACAGAAATAAGGCTAGCAAAGAGATCCACGAAATACAGATGTAACTCTGTGAGATGAATTCACAGAACACTCAGCAGCTTCTCAATAAGCTTCTTTCCAGATTTCGTCTGAGGATATTTCCTTTTTCGCCATAGCCTTCTAGGGGCTTCGAAATATCACTTTGCCAATTCCTCAAGAACTGCCTTAACGAAAGGCTTCTTGTGGGGAAAGCTGTAACTCTGTGAGATGATTTCACAGAACACAAAGAAGTTTCTCAGAAAGCTTCTGTCTCTTTGTTATCGGAGGATAATTCCTTTGGCCCTATAGTCTTCAAAGGGATCCGAAATATCTGTTCTCAGATTCCATAGAAATAAGGCTACAAAGAGATCCACGAAATACAGATGTAACTCTGTGAGGGGAAGTCACACATCACAGAGCAGTTTCTCAGAAGGCTTCTTTCCAGATTTCATCTGAGGACATTTCTTTTTTCACCATAGCCCTCTATGGGCTTCCAAATATCACTTTGCCAATTCCACAAGAACTGTCTTAGCGAAAGGCTTCTTGAGGGGAAAGCTGTAACTCTGTGAGATGATTTCACAGAACACAAAGAAGTTTCTCAGAAAGTTTCTTTCTCTTTGTTATCGGAGGATATTTCCATTGGCCCTATAGTCGTCAAAGGGATACGAAATATCTCTTCTCAAATTCCAAAGAAATAAGGCTAGCAAAGAGATCCACGAAATACAGATGTAACTCTGTGAATGGAATTCACCAATCACCGAGCAGTTTCTCAGAAAGCTTCTTTCCAGATTTCATCTGAGGATATTTCCTTTTTCACCATAGCCGTCTATGGGCTTCCAAATATCACTTTGCCAATTCCACAAGAACTCTCTTAGCAAAAGGCTTCTTGAAGGGAAAGCTGTAACTCTGTGAGATGATTTTAAAGAATACAAAGAAGTTTCTCAGAAAACTTCTTTCTCTTTGTTATCAGAGGATATTTCCTTTGGCCCTATAGTCTTTAAAGGGATCCGAAATATCTGTTCTCAGATTCCCCAGAAATAAGGCTAGCAAAGACATCCACGAAATACAGATGTAACTCTGTGAGATGAATTAATAGAACACTCAGCAGTTTCACAGAAAGCTTCTTTCTAGATTTCATCTGAGGGTATTTCCATTTTCACCATAGCCCTCTATGGGCTTCCAAATATCACTTTGCCAATTCCACAAGAACTGTCTTAACGAAAGGCTTCTTTAGGGGAAAGCTGTAACTCTATGAGATGATTTCACAGAACACAAAGAAGTTTCTCAGAAATCTTCTTTCTCTTTGTCATCGGAGGATATTTCCTTTGGCCCTTTAGTCTTCAAAGGGATCCGAAATATCTGTTCTCAGATTCCCCAGAAATAAGGCTAGCAAAGAGATCCACGAAATACAGATGTAACTCTGTGAGATGAATTAACAGAACACTAAGCAGTTTCTCAGAAATCTTCTTTCCAGATTTCATCTCAGGGTATTTCCTTTTTCACCACAGCCCTCTATGGGCTTCCAAATATCACTTTGCCAGTTCCACAAGAACTGTTTTAGCGATAGGCTTTTTGAGTGGAAAGCTGTAACTCTGTGAGATGATTTCACAGAACACAAAGAAGTTTCTCAGAAAGCTTCTTTCTCTTTGTTATCGGAGGATATTTCCTTAGGCAATATAGTCTTCAAAGGGATCCGAAATATCTGTTCTCAGATTCCACAGAAATAAGGATAGCAAAGAGATCCACGAAATACACATGTAACTCTGTGAGATGAATTAGCAGAACACTAAATAGTTTCTCGGAAAGCTTCTTTCCAGTTTTCATGTGAGGATATTTCCTTTTTCACCATAGCCCTCTAAGGACTTCCAAATATCACTTTGCCAATTCCACAAGAACTGTCTTAACGAAAGGCTTCTTGAAGGGAAAGCTGTAACTCTGTGAGATGATTTTAAAGAATACAAAGAAGTTTCTCAGAAAACTTCTTTCTCTTTGCTATCGGAGGATATTTCCTTTGGCCCTATAGTCTTCAAAGGGATCCGAAATATCAGTTCTCAGATTCCTCAGAAAAAAGGCGAGCAAAGAGATCCACGAAATACAGATGTAACTCTGTGAGATGAATTAATAGAACACTGAGCAGTTTCACAGAAAGCTTCTTTCTAGATTTCATCTGAGGATATTTCCTTTTTCACCACAGCCCTCTACGGGCTACCAAATATCACTTTTCCAATTCCCCAAGAACTGTCTTAACGAAAGGCTTCTTGAGGGGAAAGCTTAAACTCTTTGAGACGATTTCACAGAACACAAAGAAGTTTATCAGAAAGCTTCTTTCTCTTTGTTATCGGAGGATATTTCCTTTGGCCCTATAGTCTTCAAAGGGATCCGAAATATCTGTTCTGAGAGTCCACAGAAATAAGGCTAGCAAAGAGATCCACGAAATACAGATGTAACTCTGTGAGATGAATTAACAGAACACTAAGCAGTTTCTCAGAAAGCTTCTTTCCAGATTGCATCTGAGGATATTTCCTTTTTCACCATAGCCCTCTATGGGCTTCCAAATATCACTTTGCCAATTCCACAAGAACTGTCTTAGCGAAAGCATTCTTGAGGGGAATGCTGTAACTCTGTGAGATGATTTAACAGAACAAAAAGAAGTTTCTCAGAAAGCTTCTTTCTCTTTGTTATCGGAGGATATTTCCTTTGGCCCTATAGTCTTCAAAGGGATCCGAAATATCTGTTCTCAGATTCCACAAAAATAAGGCTAGCAAAGAGATCCACGAAATACAGATGTAACTCTGTGAGTGGAAGTCACACATCACAGAGCAGTTTCTCAGAAAGCTTCTTTCCCGATTTCATGTGAGGATATTTCCTTTTTCAACATAGCCCTCTGGGGGCTTCCAAATATCACTTTGCCAATTCCACAAGAACTGTCTTAGCGAAAGGCTTCATGAGGGGAAAGCTATAACTCTGTGAGATGATTTCACAGAACACAAAGAAGTTTCTCAGAAAGCTTCTTTCTCTTTGTTATCGGAGGATATTTCTTTAGGCACTATAGTCTTCAAAGGGATCCGAAATATCTGTTCTCAGATTCCTCAGAAATAAGGCTAGGAAAGAGAACCAAGAAATACAGATGTATCTCTGTGAGATGAATTAACAGAACACTCAGCAGTTTCTCAGAAAGCTTCTTTCCAGATTTCATCTGAGGATATTTCCTTTTTCACCGTAGCCCTCTATGGGCTTCCAAATATCACTTTGCTAATTCCACAAGAACTGTCTTAGCGAAAGGCTTCTTGAGGGGAAAGCTGTAACTCTGTGAGATGATTTCACAGAACACAAAGAAGTTTCTCAGAAAGCTTCTTTCTCTTTGCTATCGGAGGATATTTCTTTTCGCCCTATAGTCTTCAAAGGGATCCGAAATATCTGTTCTCAGAATCCACAGAAATAAGGTTAGAAAGTGATCCATGAAATATAGTTGTAACTCTGTGAGATGAATTAACAGAACACTCAGCAGTTTCTCAGAAATCTTCTTTCCAGATTTCATCTGAGGATATTTCCTTTTTCACCATAGCTCTCTACGGGCTTCCAAATATCACTTTGCCAATTCCACAAGAACTGTCTTAGCGAAAGGCTTCTTGAGGGGAAAGCTGTAACTCTTTGAGATGATTTCACAGAACACAAAGGAGTTTCTCGGAAAGCTTCTTTCTCTTTGTTTTCGGAGGATATTTCCTCTGGCCCTATAGTCTTCAAAGGGATCTGAAACATCTGTTCTCAGATTCCACAGAAATAAGGCTAGCAAAGAGATCCATGAAATACAGATGTAACTCTGTGAAATGAAGTAACAGAACACTAAGCAGTTTCTCAGAAAGCTTCTTTCCAGATTTCATCTCAGGATATTTCCTTTTTCACCATAGCCCTCTATGGGCTTCCAAATATCACTTTGCCAATTCCACAAGAACTGTCTTAGCGAAAGGCTTCTTGAGGGGAAAGCTGTAACTCTGTGAAATAATTTTAAAGAATACGAAGAAGTTTCTCAGAAAACTTCTTTCTCTTTGCTATCGGAGGATATTTCCTTTGGCCCTATAGTCTTCAAAGGGATCCGAAATATCTGTTCTCAGATTCCTCAGAAATAAGGCTAGCAAAGAGATCCACCAAATACAGATGTAACTCTGTGAGATGAATTAACAGAACACTAAGCAGTTTCTCAGAAAGCTTCTTTCTAGATTTCATCTGAGGATATTTCCTTTTTCACCATAGCCCTCTATGGGCTTCCAAATATCACTTTGCCAATTCCAGAAGAACTCTCTTAGCGAAAGGCTTCTTGAGGGGAAAGCTTTAACTCTGTGAGACGATTTCACAGAACACAAAGAAGTTTCTCAGAAAGCTTCTTTCTCTTTGTTATCGGAGGATATTTCCTTTGGCCCTATAGTCTTCAAAGGGATCCGAAATATCTGTTCTGAGAGTCCACAGAAATAAGGCTAGCAAAGAGATCCACGAAATACAGATGTAACTCTGTGAGTGGAAGTCACACATCACAGAGCAGTTTCTCAGAAAGCTTCTATCCAGATTTCATGTGAGGATATTTCCTTTTTCAACATAGCCCTCTGTGGGCTTCCAAATATCACTTTGCCAATTCCACAAGAACTGTCTTAGCGAAAGGCTTCTTGAGGGGAAAGCTGTAACTCTGTGAGATGATTTCACAGAACACAAAGAAGTTTCTCAGAAATCTTCATTCTCTTTGTTATCAGAGGATATTTCTTTTAGCCCTATAGTCTTCAAATGGATCCGAAATATCTGTTCTCAGATTGCACAGAAATAAGGCTAGAAAGAGATCCACGAAATACAGATGTAACTCTGTGACATGAATTAACAGAGCACTCAGCAGTTTCTCAGAAAGCTTCTTTCTAGATTCATCTAAGGATATTTCCTTTTTCACCATAGCCCTCTATGGGCTTCCAAATATCACTTTTCCAATTCCAGAAGAACTGTCTTAGCGAAAGACTTCTTACGGGGAAAGCTGTAACTCTGTGAGATGATTTCACAGAACACATAGTAGTTTCTCAGAAAGCTTCTTTCTCTTTGTTATCGGAGGATATTTCTTTAGGCACTATAGTCTTCAAAGGGATCCGAAATATCTGTTCTCAGATTCCTCAGAAATAAGGCTAGGAAAGAGAACCAAGATATACAGATGTATCTCTGTGAGATGAATTAACAGAACACTCAGCAGTTTCTCAGAAAGCTTCTTTCCAGATTTCATCTGAGGATATTTCCTTTTTCACCGTAGCCCTCTATGGGCTTCCAAATATCACTTTGCTAATTCCACAAGAACTGTCTTAGCGAAAGGCTTCTTGAGGGGAAAGCTGTAACTCTGTGAGATGATTTCACAGAACACAAAGAAGTTTCTCAGAAAGCTTCTTTCTCTTTGCTATCGGAGGATATTTCCATTGGCCCTATAGTCTTCAAAGGGATCCGAAATATCTGTTCTCAGAATCCACAGAAATAAGGTTAGAAAGTGATCCATGAAATACAGATGTAATTCTGTGAGATGAATTAACAGAACACTCAGCAGTTTCTCAGAAAGCTTCTTTCCAGATTTCATCTGAGGATATTTCCTTTTTCACCATAGCTCTCTACGGGCTTCCAAATATCACTTTGCCAATTCCACAAGAACTGTCTTAGCGAAAGGCTTCTTGAGGGGAAAGCTGTAACTCTTTGAGATGATTTCACAGAACACAAAGGAGTTTCTCGGAAAGCTTCTTTCTCTTTGTTTTCGGAGGATATTTCCTCTGGACCTATAGTCTTCAAAGGGATCTGAAACATCTGTTCTCAGATTCCACAGAAATAAGGCTAGCAAAGAGATCCACGAAATACAGATGTAACTCTGTGAGATGAATTAACAGAACACTCAGGAGTTTCTCAGAAAGCTTCTTTCCAGATTTCATCTGAGGATATTTCCTTTTTCACCATAGCCCACAATGGTCTTCCAAATATCACTTTGCCAATTCCACAAGAACTGTCTTAGCGAGAGTCTTCCTGAGGTGAAAGCTGTAACTCTTAGAGACGATTTCACAGAACACAAAGAAGTTTCTCAGAAAGCTTCATTCTCTTTGTTATCGGAGGATATTTCCTTTGGCCCTATAGTCTTCAAAGTGATACGAAATATCTGCTCTCAGATTCCACAGAAATAAGGCTAGCAAAGAGATCTACGAAATATAGATGTAACTGAGTGAGATGAATTAACAGAACACTCAGCAGTTTCTCAGAAAGCTTCTTTCCAGATTTCATGTGAGGAAATTACCTTTTTCACCATGGCGCTCTACGGGCTTCCAAATATCACTTTGCCAATTCCACAAGAACTGTTTTAACCAAAGGCTTCTGTAGGGGAAAGCTTTAACTCTCTGAGATGATTTCACAGAACACAAAGAAGTTTCTCAGAAAGCTTCTTTCTCTTTGTTATCGGAGGATATTTCTTTTGGCCCTCTAGTCTTCAAATGGATCCGAAATATCTGTTCTCAGATTGCACAGAAATAAGGCTAGAAAGAGATCCACGAAATACAGATGTAAATCTGTGAGATGAATTAACAGAACACTCAGCAGTTTCTCAGAAAGCTTCTTTCCAGATTGCATCTGAGGATATTTCCTTTTTCACCATAGCCCTCTATGGGCTTCCAAATATCACTTTGCCAATTCCACAAGAACTGTCTTAGCGAAAGACTTCTTGAGGGGAAAGCTGTATCTCTGTGAGATGATTTCACAGAACACAAAGAAGTTTCTCAGAAAGCTTCTTTCTCTTTGTTATCGGAGGATATTTCCTTTGGCCCTATAGTCTTCAAAGGGATCCGAAATATCTGTTCTCAGATTCCACAGAAATAAGGCTAGCAAAGAGATCTACGAAATATAGATGTAACTGAGTGAGATGAATTAACAGAACACTCAGTAGTTTCTCAGAAAGCTTCTTTCCAGATTTCATCTGAGGATGTTTCCTTTTTTACAATAGCCCTCTATGGGCTTCCAAATATCACTTTGCCAATTCCACAAGAACTGTCCTAGCGAGAGGCTTCTTCAGGGGAAAGCTGTAACTCTTAGAGACGATTTCACAGAACACAAAGTAGTTTCTCAGAATTCTTCTTTCTCCTTGTTATCGGAGGATATTTCCTTTGGCCCTATAGTCTTCAAAGGGATCCGAAATATCTGTTCTCAGATTCCACAGAAATGAGGCTAGCAAAGAGATCCACGAAATATAGATGTAACTGAGTGAGATGAATTGAGAGAACACTAAGCAGTTTCTCAGAAAGCTTCTTTCTAGATTTCATCTGAGGATATTTCCTTTTTCACCATAGCCCTCTATGGGCTTCCAAATATCACTTTGCCAATTCCAGAAGAACTGTCTTAGCGAAAGGCTTCTTAAGGGGAAAGCTGTAACTCTGTGAGATGATTTCACAGAACACAAAGAAGTTTCTCAGAAAGCTTCTTTCTCTTTTTTATCGGAGGATATTTCCTTAGGCACTATAGTCTTCAAAGGGATGCGAAATATCTGTTCTCAGATTCCTCTGAAATAAGGCTAGCAAAGAGATCCACGAAATACAGATGTATCTCTGTGAGATGAATTAACAGAACTCTCAGCAGTTTCTCAGAAAGCTTCTTTCCAGATTTCATCTGAGGATATTTCCTTTTTCACCTTACTCCTCTACGGGCTTTCAAATATCACTTTGCCAATTCCACAAAAACTGTCTTAACGAAAGGCTTCTTGAGGGGAAAGATGTAACTCTGTGAGATGATTTCACAGAACACAAAGAAGTTTCTCAGAAAGCTTCTTTTTCTTTGTTATCGGAGGATATTTCCTTTGGCCCTATGGTCTTCAAAGGGATCCGAAATATCTGTTCTCAGATTCCACAGAAATAAGGCTAGCAAAGAGATCCACGAAATACAGATGTAACTCTGTGAGATGAATTAACAGAACACTCAGCAGTTTCTCAGAAAACTTCTTTCTAGATTTCATTTGAAGATATTTCCTTTTTCACCATAGCCCTCTATGGGCTTCCAAATATCACTTTGCCAATTCCACAAGAACTGTCTTAGCGAAAGGCTTCTTGAGGGGAAAGATGTAACTCTTTGAGATGATTTCACAGAACACAAAGAAGTTTCTCAGAAAGCTTCTTTCTCTTTGTTACCGGAGGATATTTCTTTTGGCCCTATAGTCTTCAAAGGGATCCGAAATATCTGTTCTCAGATTCCACAGAAATAAGGCTAGCAAAAGATCCACGAAATACAGATGTAACTCTGTGAGATGAATTAACAGAACACTCAGCAGTTTCTCAGAAAGCTTCTTTCCAGATCATCTGAGGATATTACCTTTTTCACCATAGCGCTCTACGGGCTTCCAAATATCACTTTCCCAATTCCACAAGAACTGTCTTAGCGAAAGGCTTCTTGAGGGGAAAGCTGAAACTCTGTGAGATGATTTCACAGAACACAAAGAAGTTTCTCAGAAAGCTTCTTTCTCTTTGTTATCGGAGGATATTTGTTTTGGCCCTATAGTCTTCAAAAGGATCCGAAATATCTGTTCTCAGATTCCACAGATATAAGGATAGAAAGAGATCCACGAAATACAGATGTAACTCTGTGAGATGAATTAACAGAACACTCAGCAGTTTCTCAGAAAGCTTCTTTCCAGATTTCATCTGAGGATATTTCCTTTTTCACCTTAGCCCTCAAAGGGCTTCCAAATATCACTTTGCAAATTCCACAAGAACTGTCTTAGCGAAAGGCTTCTTGAGGGGAAAGCTGTAACTCTGTGAGATGATTTCACAAAACAAAAAGAAGTTTCTCAGTAAGCTTCTTTCTCTTTGTTTTCGGAGGATATTTCCTTTGGCCCTATAGTCTTCAAAGGGATCCGAAATATCTGTTCTCAGATTCCACAGAAATAAGGCTAGCAAAGAGATCCACGAAATACAGATGTAACTCCGTGAGTGGAAGTCACACATCACAGAGCAGTTTCTCAGAAAGCTTCTTTCCAGATTTCGTCGGAGGATATTTCCTTTTTCAACATAGCCCTCTATGGGCTTCCAAATATCTCTTTGCCAATTACAAAAGAACTGTCTTAGCGAAAGTCTTCTTGAGGGGAAAGCTGTAACTCTGTGAGCTGATTTCACAGAACACAAAGAAGTTTCTCAGAAAGCTTCTTTCTCTTTGTTATCGGAGGATATTTCTTTTGGCCCTATAGTCTTCAAAGGGATCCGAAATATCTGTTCTCAGATTCCACAGAAATAAGGCTAGCAAAGAGATCCACGAAATACAGATGTAACTCTGTGAGATGAATTTTCAGAACACTCAGCAGTTTCTCAGAAAGCTTCTTTCCAGATTTCATCTGAGGATATTTCCTTTTTCACCATAGCCCTCTATGGGCTTCCAAATATCACTTTGCCAATTCCAAAAGAACTGTCCTAGCGAGAGGCTTCTTGAGGGGAAAGCTGTAACTCTGTGAGATGATTTCACAGAACACAAAGAAGTTTCTCAGAAAGCTTCTTTCTCTTTGTTATCGGAGGATATTTCCTTAGGCACCATAGTCTTCAAAGGGATCCGAAATATCTGTTCTCAGATTCCACAGAAATAAGGCTAACAAAGAGATCCACGAAATACAGATGTAACTCTGTGAGATGAATTAACAGAACACTCAGCAGCTTCTCAATAAGCTTCTTTCCAGATTTCGTCTGAGGATATTTCCTTTTTCGCCTTAGCCCTCTAGGGGCTTCGAAATATCACTTTGCCAATTCTTCAAGAACTGCCTTGGCGAAAGACTTCTTGAGGGGAAAGCTGTAACTCTGTGAGATGATTTCACAGAACACAAAGAAGTTTCTCAGAAAGCTTCTTTCTCTTTGTTATCGGAGGATATTTCCTTTGGCCGTATAGTCTTCAAAGGGATCCGAAATATCTGTTCTCAGATTCCACAGAAATAAGGCTAGCAAAGAGATTCACGAAATACAGATGTAACTCTGTGAGTGGAAGTCACACATCACAGAGCAGTTTCTCAGAAGGCTTCTTTCCAGATTTCATCTGAGGATATTTCCTTTTTCACCATAGCCCTCTATGGGCTTCCAAATATCACTTTGCCAATTCCACAAGAACTGTCTTAGCGAAAGGCTTCCTGAGGGGAAAGCTGTAACTCTTTGAGATGATTTCACAGAACACAAAAAAGTTTCATAGAAAGCTTCTTTCTCTTTGTTATCGGAGGATATTTCCTTTGGCACTATAGTCTTCAAAGGGATCCGAAATATCTGTTCTCAGATTCCACAGAAATAAGGCTAGCAAAGAGATCCACGAAATACAGATGTAACTGTGTGAGATGAATTAACAGAACACTAAGCAGTTTCTCAGAAAGCTTCTTTGCAGATTTTATCTCAGGATATTTCCTTTTTCACCATAGCCCTCTAAAGGCTTGCAAATATCACTTTGCCAATTCCACAAGAACTGTTTTAGCGAAAGGCTTTTTGAAGGGAAAGCTGTAACTCTGTGAGATGATTTCACAGAACACAAAGAAGTTTCTCAGAAAGCTTCTTTATCTTTGTTATTAGAGGATATTTCCATTGGCCCTATAGTCGTCAAATGGATACGAAATATGTCTTCTCAAATTCCAAAGAAATAAGGCTAGCAAAGAGATCCACGAAATACAGATGTAACTCTGTGAATGGAAGTCACCTATCACAGAGCAGTTTCTCAGAAAGCTTCTTTCAGGATTTCATCTGAGGATATTTCCTTTTTCACCATAGCCGTCTATGGGCTTCCAAATATCACTTTGCCAATTCCACAAGAACTCTCTTAGCAAAAGGCTTCTTGAAGGGAAAGCTGTAACTCTGTGAGATGATTTTAAAGAATACAAAGAAGTTTCTCAGAAAACTTCTTTCTCTTTGTTTTCAGAGGATATTTCCTTTGGCCCTATAGTCTTTAAAGGGATCCGAAATATCTGTTCTCAGATTCCCCAGAAATAAGGCTAGCAAAGACATCCACGAAATACAGATGTAACTCTGTGAGATGAATTAATAGAACACTCAGCAGTTTCACAGAAAGCTTCTTTCTAGATTTCATCTGAGGGTATTTCCATTTTCACCATAGCCCTCTATGGGCTTCCAAATATCACTTTGCCAATTCCACAAGAACTGTCTTAACGAAAGGCTTCTTTAGGGGAAAGCTGTAACTCTATGAGATGATTTCACAGAACACAAAGAAGTTTCTCAGAAAGCTTCTTTCTCTTTGTTATCGGAGGATATTTCCTTTGGCCCTATAGTCTTCAAAGGGATCCGAAATATCTGTTCTCAGATTCCACAGAAATAAGGCTAACAAAGAGATCCACGAAATACAGATGTAACTCTGTGAGATGAATTTTCAGAACACTCAGCAGTTTCTCAGAAAGCTTCTTTCCAGATTTCATCTGAGGATATTTCCTTTTTCACCATAGCCCTCTATGGGCTTCCAAATATCACTTTGCCAATTCCACAAGAACTGTCCTAGCGAGAGGCTTCTTGAGGGGAAAGCTGTAACTCTGTGAGATGATTTCACAGAACACAAAGAAGTTTCTCAGAAAGCTTCTTTCTCTTTGTTATCGGAGGATATTTCCTTTGGCCGTATAGTCTTCAAAGGGATCCGAAATATCTGTTCTCAGATTCCACAGAAATAAGGCTAGCAAAGAGATTCACGAAATACAGATGTAACTCTGTGAGTGGAAGTCACACATCACAGAGCAGTTTCTCAGAAGGCTTCTTTCCAGATTTCATCTGAGGATATTTCCTTTTTCACCATAGCCCTCTATGGGCTTCCAAATATCACTTTGCCAATTCCACAAGAACTGTCTTAGCGAAAGGCTTCCTGAGGGGAAAGCTGTAACTCTTTGAGATGATTTCACAGAACACAAAAAAGTTTCATAGAAAGCTTCTTTCTCTTTGTTATCGGAGGATATTTCCTTTGGCACTATAGTCTTCAAAGGGATCCGAAATATCTGTTCTCAGATTCCACAGAAATAAGGCTAGCAAAGAGATCCACGAAATACAGATGTAACTGTGTGAGATGAATTAACAGAACACTAAGCAGTTTCTCAGAAAGCTTCTTTGCAGATTTCATCTCAGGATATTTCCTTTTTCACCATAGCCCTCTAAAGGCTTGCAAATATCACTTTGCCAATTCCACAAGAACTGTTTTAGCGAAAGGCTTTTTGAGGGGAAAGCTGTAACTCTGTGAGATGATTTCACAGAACACAAAGAAGTTTCTCAGAAAGCTTCTTTATCTTTGTTATTAGAGGATATTTCCATTGGCCCTATAGTCGTCAAATGGATACGAAATATGTCTTCTCAAATTCCAAAGAAATAAGGCTAGCAAAGAGATCCACGAAATACAGATGTAACTCTGTGAATGGAAGTCACCTATCACAGAGCAGTTTCTCAGAAAGCTTCTTTCAGGATTTCATCTGAGGATATTTCCTTTTTCACCATAGCCGTCTATGGGCTTCCAAATATCACTTTGCCAATTCCACAAGAACTCTCTTAGCAAAAGGCTTCTTGAAGGGAAAGCTGTAACTCTGTGAGATGATTTTAAAGAATACAAAGAAGTTTCTCAGAAAACTTCTTTGTCTTTGTTTTCAGAGGATATTTCCTTTGGCCCTATAGTCTTTAAAGGGATCCGAAATATCTGTTCTCAGATTCCCCAGAAATAAGGCTAGCAAAGACATCCACGAAATACAGATGTAACTCTGTGAGATGAATTAATAGAACACTCAGCAGTTTCACAGAAAGCTTCTTTCTAGATTTCATCTGAGGGTATTTCCATTTTCACCATAGCCCTCTATGGGCTTCCAAATATCACTTTGCCAATTCCACAAGAACTGTCTTAACGAAAGGCTTCTTTAGGGGAAAGCTGTAACTCTATGAGATGATTTCACAGAACACAAAGAAGTTTCTCAGAAAGCTTCTTTCTCTTTGTTATCGGAGGATATTTCCTTTGGCCCTATAGTCTTCAAAGGGATCCGAAATATCTGTTCTCAGATTCCACAGAAATAAGGCTAGCAAAGAGATCCACGAAATACAGATGTAACTCTGTGAGATGAATTTTCAGAACACTCAGCAGTTTCTCAGAAAGCTTCTTTCCAGATTTCATCTGAGGATATTTCCTTTTTCACCATAGCCCTCTATGGGCTTCCAAATATCACTTTGCCAATTCCACAAGAACTGTCCTAGCGAGAGGCTTCTTGAGGGGAAAGCTGTAACTCTGTGAGATGATTTCACAGAACACAAAGAAGTTTCTCAGAGAGCTTCTTTCTCTTTGTTATCGGAGGATATTTCCTTGGCCCTATAGTCTTCAAAGGGGTCCGAAATATCGGTTCTCAGATTCCACAGAAATAAGGCTAGCAAAGAGATCCATGAAATACACATGTAACTCTGTGAGATGAATTAGCAGAACACTAAGCAGTTTCTCGGAGAGCTTCTTTCCAGTTTTCATGTGAGGATATTTCCTTTTTCACCATAGCCCTCTAAGGACTTCCAAATATCACTTTGCGAATTCCACAAGAACTGTCTTAGCGAAAGGCTTCTTGAGGGGAAAGCTGTAACTCGGTGAGATGATTTCACAGAACACAAAGAAGTTTCTCAGAAAGTTTCTTTCTCTTTGTTATCGGAGGATATTTCCATTGGCCCTATAGTCGTCAAAGGGATACGAAATATCTGTTCTCAAATTCCAAAGAAATAAGGCTAGCAAAGAGATCCACGAAATACAGATGTAACTCTGTGAATGGAAGTCACCTATCATAGAGCAGTTTCTCAGAAAGCTTCTTTCCAGATTTCATCTGAGGATATTTCCTTTTTCACCATAGCCCTCTATGGGCTTCCAAATATCACTTTGCCAATTCCACAAGAACTCTCTTAGCAAAAGGCTTCTTGAAGGGAAAGCTGTAACTCTGTGTGATGATTTTAAAGAATACAAAGAAGTTTCTCAGAAAACTTCTTTCTCTTTGCTATCGGAGGATATTTCCTTTGGCCCTATAGTCTTCACAGGGATCCGAAATATCTGTTCTCAGATTCCTCAGAAATAAGGCTAGCAAAGAGATCCACGAAATACAGATGTAACTCTGTGAAATGAATTAATAGAACACTCAGCAGTTTCACAGAAAGCTTCTTTCTAGATTTCATCTGAGGATATTTCCTTTTTCAACATAGCCCTCTATGGGCTTCCAAATATCACTTTGCCAATTCCACAAGAACTGTCTTAGCGAAAGGCTTCTTGAGGGGAAAGCTGTAACTCTGTGAGATGATTTTATAAAATACAAAGAAGTTTCTCAGAAAACTTCTTTCTCTTTGCTATCGGAGGATATTTCCTTTGGCCCTATAGTCTTCAAAGGGATCCGAAATATCTGTTCTCAGATTCCTCAGAAATAAGGCTAGCAAAGAGATCCACGAAATACAGATGTCACTCTGTGAGATGTATTAACAGAAATCTAAGCAGTTTCTCAGATAGCTTCTTTCCAGATTTCATCTGAGGATATTTCCTTTTTCACCAGAGCCCTCCAACGCCTTCCAAATATCACTTTGCCAATTCCACAAGAACTGTCTTAGCGAAAGGCTTCTTTAGGGGAAAGCTGTAACTCTGTGAGATGATTTTATAAAATACAAAGAAGTTTCTCAGAAAACATCTTTCTCTTTGCTATCGGAGGATATTTCCTTTGGCCCTATAGTCTTCAAAGGGATCCGAAATATCTGTTCTCAGATTCCTCAGAAATAAGGCTAGCAAAGAGATCCACGAAATACAGATGTAACTCTGTGAGATGAATTAACAGAACACTCAGCAGTTTCTCGGAAAGCTTCTTTCTAGATTTCGTCTGAGGATATTTCCTTTTTCACCATAGCCCTCTATGCGCTTCCAAATATCACTTTGCCAATTCCACAAGAACTGTCTTAGCGAAAGGCTTCTTGAGGGGAAAGCTGTAACTTTGTGAGATGATTTCACAGAACACAAAGTATTTTCTCAGAAAGCTTCTTTCTCTTTGTTATCGGAGGATATTTCCTTTGGCCCTTTAGTCTTCAAAGGGATCCGAAATATCTGTTCTCAGATTCCACAGAAATAAGGCCTGCAAAGAGATCCACGAAATACAGATGTAACTCTGTGAGTGGAAGTCACACATCACAGAGCAGTTTCTCAGAAAGCTTCTTTCCAGATTTCATGTGAGAATATTTCCTTTTTCAACATAGCCCTCTGGGGGCTTCCAAATATCACTTTGCCAATTCCACAAGAACTGTCTTAGCGAAAGGCTTCTTGAGGGGAAAGCTGTAACTCTGTGAGATGATTTCACAGAACACAAAGAAGTTTCTCAGAAAGCTTCTTTCTCTTTGTTATCGGAGGATATTTCTTTTAGCCCTATAGTCTTCAAATGGATCCGAAATATCTGTTCTCAGATTGCACAGAAATAAGGCTAGAAAGAGATCCACGAAATACAGATGTAACTCTGTGAAATGAATTAACAGAACACTCAGCAGTTTCTCAGAAAGCTTCTTTCTAGATTTCATCTAAGGATATTTCCTTTTTCAACATAGCCCTCTATGGGCTTCCAAATATCACTTTGCCAATTCCAGAAGAACTGTCTTAGTGAAAGGCTTCTTACGGGGAAAGCTGTAACTCTGTGAGATGATTTCACAGAACACAAAGAAGTTTCTCAGAAAGCTTCTTTCTCTTTGTTATCGGAGGATATTTCTTTAGGCACTATAGTCTTCAAAGGGATCCGAAATATCTATTCTCAGATTCCTCAGAAATAAGGGTAGGAAAGAGAACCAAGAAATAAAGATGTATCTCTGTGAGATGAATTAACAGAACACTCAGCAGTTTCTCAGAAAGCTTCTTTCCAGATTTCATCTGAGGATATTTCCTTTTTCACCGTAGCCCTCTATGGGCTTCCAAATATCACTTTGCTAATTCCACAAGAACTGTCTTAGCGAAAGGCTTCTTGAGGGGAAAGCTGTAACTCTGTGAGATGATTTCACAGAACACAAAGAAGTTTCTCAGAAAGCTTCTTTCTCTTTGCTATCGGAGGATATTTCCTTTGGCCCTATAGTCTTCAAAGGGATCCGAAATATCTGTTCTCAGATTCCTCAGAAATAAGGCTAGCAAAGAGATCCACGAAATACAGATGTAACTCTGTGAGATGAATTTTCAGAACACTCAGCAGTTTCTCAGAAAGCATCTTTCCAGATTTCATCTGAGGATATTTCCTTTTTCACCATAGCCCTCTATGGGCTTCCAAATATCACTTTGCCAATTCCAAAAGAACTGTCCTAGCGAGAGGCTTCTTGAGGGGAAAGCTGTAACTCTGTGAGATGATTTCACAGAACACAAAGAAGTTTCTCAGAAAGCTTCTTTCTCTTTGTTATCGGAGGATATTTCCTTAGGCACCATAGTCTTCAAAGGGATCCGAAATATCTGTTCTCAGATTCCACAGAAATAAGGCTAGCAAAGAGATCCACGAAATACAGATGTAACTCTGTGAGATGAATTCACAGAACACTCAGCAGCTTCTCAATAAGCTTCTTTCCAGATTTCGTCTGAGGATATTTCCTTTTTCGCCATAGCCTTCTAGGGGCTTCGAAATATCACTTTGCCAATTCCTCAAGAACTGCCTTAACGAAAGGCTTCTTGAGGGGAAAGCTGTAACTCTGTGAGATGATTTCACAGAACACAAAGAACTTTCTCAGAAAGCTTCTGTCTCTTTGTTATCGGAGGATAATTCCTTTGGCCCTATAGTCTTCAAAGGGATCCGAAATATCTGTTCTCAGATTCCATAGAAATAAGGCTACAAAGAGATCCACGAAATACAGATGTAACTCTGTGAGGGGAAGTCACACATCACAGAGCAGTTTCTCAGAAGGCTTCTTTCCAGATTTCATCTGAGGACATTTCTTTTTTCACCATAGCCCTCTATGGGCTTCCAAATATCACTTTGCCAATTCCACAAGAACTGTCTTAGCGAAAGGCTTCTTGAGGGGAAAGCTGTAACTCTGTGAGATGATTTCACAGAACACAAAGAAGTTTCTCAGAAAGTTTCTTTCTCTTTGTTATCGGAGGATATTTCCATTGGCCCTATAGTCGTCAAAGGGATACGAAATATCTCTTCTCAAATTCCAAAGAAATAAGGCTAGCAAAGAGATCCACGAAATACAGATGTAACTCTGTGAATGGAATTCACCAATCACCGAGCAGTTTCTCAGAAAGCTTCTTTCCAGATTTCATCTGAGGATATTTCCTTTTTCACCATAGCCGTCTATGGGCTTCCAAATATCACTTTGCCAATTCCACAAGAACTCTCTTAGCAAAAGGCTTCTTGAAGGGAAAGCTGTAACTCTGTGAGATGATTTTAAAGAATACAAAGAAGTTTCTCAGAAAGCTTCTTTCTCTTTGTTATCGGAGGATATTTCCTTTGGCCCTATAGTCTTCAAAGGGATCCGAAATATCAGTTCTCAGATTCCACAGAAAAAAGGCTAGCAAAGAGATTCACGAAATACAGATGTAACGCTGTGAGTGGAAGTCACACATCACAGAGCAGTTTCTCAGAAGGCTTCTTTCCAGATTTCATCTGAGGATATTTCCTTTTTCACCATAGCCCTCTATGGGCTTCCAAATATCACTTTGCCAATTCCACAAGAACTGCCTTAGCGAAAGGCTTCTTGAGGGGAAAGCTGTAACTCTTTGAGATGATTTCACAGAACACAAAAAAGTTACTTAGAAAGCTTCTTTCTCTTTGTTATCGGAGGATATTTCCTTTGGCCCTATAGTCTTCAAAGGAATCCGAAATATCTGTTCTCAGATTCCACAGAAATAAGGCTAGCAAAGAGATCCACGAAATACAGATGTAACTCTGTTAGATGAATTAACAGAACACTAAGCAGTTTCTCAGAAAGCTTCTTTCCAGATTTCATCTCAGGATATTTCCTTTTTCACAATAGCCCTCTAAAGGCTTCCAAATATCACTTTGCCAATTCCACAAGAACTGTTTTAGCGAAAGGCTTTTTGAGTGGAAAGCTGTAACTCTGTGAGATGATTTCACAGAACACAAAGAAGTTTCTCAGAAAGCTTCTTTCTCTTCGTTATCGGAGGATATTTCCTTGGCCCTATAGTCTTCAAAGGGATCCGAAATATCTGTTCTCAGATTCCACAGAAATAAGGCTAGCAAAGAGATCCATGAAATACACATGCAACTCTGTGAGATGAATTAGCAGAACACTAAGCAGTTTCTCGGAAAGCTACTTTCCAGTTTTCATGTGAGGATATTTCCTTTTTCACCATATCCCTCTAAGGACTTCCAAATATCACTTTGCCAATTCCACAAGAACTGTCTTAGCGAAAGTCTTCTTGAGGGGAAAGCTGTAACTCGGTGAGATGATTTCACAGAACACAAAGAAGTTTCTCAGAAAGTTTCTTTCTCTTTGTTATCGGAGGATATTTCCATTGGCCCTATAGTCGTCAAAGGGATACGAAATATCTGTTCTCAAATTCCAAAGAAATAAGGCTAGCAAAGAGATCCACGAAATACAGATGTATCTCTGTGAATGGAAGTCACCTATCACAGAGCAGTTTCTCAGAAAGCTTCTTTCCAGATTTCATCTGAGGATATTTCCTTTTTCACCATAGCCCTCTATGGGCTTCCAAATATCACTTTGCCAATTACACAAGAACTCTCTTAGCAAAAGGCTTCTTGAAGGGAAAGCTGTAACTCTGTGTGATGATTTTAAAGAATACAAAGAAGTTTCTCAGAAAACTTCTTTCTCTTTCCTATCAGAGGATATTTCCTTTGGCCCTATAGTCTTCAAAGGGATCCGAAATATCTGTTCTCAGATTCCTCAGAAATAAGGCTAGCAAAGAGATCCACGAAATACAGATGTAACTCTGTGAAATGAATTAATAGAACACTCAGCAGTTTCACAGAAAGCTTCTTTCTAGATTTCATCTGAGGATATTTCCTTTTTCACCATAGCCCTCTATGGGCTTCCAAATATCACTTTGCCAATTCCACAAGAACTGTCTTAACGAAAGGCTTCTTGAGGGGAAAGCTGTAACTCTGTGAGATGATTTCACAGAACACAAAGAAGTTTCTCTGAAGGCTTCTTTCTCTTTGTTATCGGAGGATATATCCTTTGGCCCTATAGTCTTCAAAGGGATCCGAAATATCTGTTCTCAGATTCCACAGAAATAAGGCTAGCAAAGAGATCCACGAAATACAGATGTCATTCTGTGAGATGTATTAACAGAAATCTAAGCAGTTTCTCAGATAGCTTCTTTCCAGATTTCATCTGAGGATATTTCCTTTTTCACCAGAGCCCTCCAACGCCTTCCAAATATCACTTTGCCAATTCCACAAGAACTGTCTTAGCGAAAGGCTTCTTTAGGGGAAAGCTGTAACTCTGTGAGATGATTTTATAAAATACAAAGAAGTTTCTCAGAAAACATCTTTCTCTTTGCTATCGGAGGATATTTCCTTTGGCCCTATAGTCTTCAAAGGGATCCGAAATATCTGTTCTCAGATTCCTCAGAAATAAGGCTAGCAAAGAGATCCACGAAATACAGATGTAACTCTGTGAGATGAATTAACAGAACACTCAGCAGTTTCTCAGAAAGCTTCTTTCTAGATTTCGTCTGAGGATATTTCCTTTTTCACCATAGCCCTCTATGCGCTTCCAAATATCACTTTGCCAATTCCACAAGAACTGTCTTAGCGAAAGGCTTCTTGAGGGGAAAGCTGTAACTTTGTGAGATGATTTCACAGAACACAAAGTATTTTCTCAGAAAGCTTCTTTCTCTTTGTTATCGGAGGATATTTCCTTTGGCCCTTTAGTCTTCAAAGGGATCCGAAATATCTGTTCTCAGATTCCACAGAAATAAGGCCTGCAAAGAGATCCACGAAATACAGATGTAACTCTGTGAGTGGAAGTCACACATCACAGAGCAGTTTCTCAGAAAGCTTCTTTCCAGATTTCATGTGAGAATATTTCCTTTTTCAACATAGCCCTCTGGGGGCTTCCAAATATCACTTTGCCAATTCCACAAGAACTGTCTTAGCGAAAGGCTTCTTGAGGGGAAAGCTGTAACTCTGTGAGATGATTTCACAGAACACAAAGAAGTTTCTCAGAAAGCTTCTTTCTCTTTGTTATCGGAGGATATTTCTTTTAGCCCTATAGTCTTCAAATGGATCCGAAATATCTGTTCTCAGATTGCACAGAAATAAGGCTAGAAAGAGATCCACGAAATACAGATGTAACTCTGTGAAATGAATTAACAGAACACTCAGCAGTTTCTCAGAAAGCTTCTTTCTAGATTTCATCTAAGGATATTTCCTTTTTCAACATAGCCCTCTATGGGCTTCCAAATATCACTTTGCCAATTCCAGAAGAACTGTCTTAGTGAAAGGCTTCTTACGGGGAAAGCTGTAACTCTGTGAGATGATTTCACAGAACACAAAGAAGTTTCTCAGAAAGCTTCTTTCTCTTTGTTATCGGAGGATATTTCTTTAGGCACTATAGTCTTCAAAGGGATCCGAAATATCTGTTCTCAGATTCCTCAGAAATAAGGCTAGGAAAGAGAACCAAGAAATAAAGATGTATCTCTGTGAGATGAATTAACAGAACACTCAGCAGTTTCTCAGAAAGCTTCTTTCCAGATTTCATCTGAGGATATTTCCTTTTTCACCGTAGCCCTCTATGGGCTTCCAAATATCACTTTGCTAATTCCACAAGAACTGTCTTAGCGAAAGGCTTCTTGAGGGGAAAGCTGTAACTCTGTGAGATGATTTCACAGAACACAAAGAAGTTTCTCAGAAAGCTTCTTTCTCTTTGCTATCGGAGGATATTTCCTTTGGCCCTATAGTCTTCAAAGGGATCCGAAATATCTGTTCTCAGATTCCTCAGAAATAAGGCTAGCAAAGAGATCCACGAAATACAGATGTAACTCTGTGAGATGAATTTTCAGAACACTCAGCAGTTTCTCAGAAAGCATCTTTCCAGATTTCATCTGAGGATATTTCCTTTTTCACCATAGCCCTCTATGGGCTTCCAAATATCACTTTGCCAATTCCAAAAGAACTGTCCTAGCGAGAGGCTTCTTGAGGGGAAAGCTGTAACTCTGTGAGATGATTTCACAGAACACAAAGAAGTTTCTCAGAAAGCTTCTTTCTCTTTGTTATCGGAGGATATTTCCTTAGGCACCATAGTCTTCAAAGGGATCCGAAATATCTGTTCTCAGATTCCACAGAAATAAGGCTAGCAAAGAGATCCACGAAATACAGATGTAACTCTGTGAGATGAATTCACAGAACACTCAGCAGCTTCTCAATAAGCTTCTTTCCAGATTTCGTCTGAGGATATTTCCTTTTTCGCCATAGCCTTCTAGGGGCTTCGAAATATCACTTTGCCAATTCCTCAAGAACTGCCTTAACGAAAGGCTTCTTGTGGGGAAAGCTGTAACTCTGTGAGATGATTTCACAGAACACAAAGAAGTTTCTCAGAAAGCTTCTGTCTCTTTGTTATCGGAGGATAATTCCTTTGGCCCTATAGTCTTCAAAGGGATCCGAAATATCTGTTCTCAGATTCCATAGAAATAAGGCTACAAAGAGATCCACGAAATACAGATGTAACTCTGTGAGGGGAAGTCACACATCACAGAGCAGTTTCTCAGAAGGCTTCTTTCCAGATTTCATCTGAGGACATTTCTTTTTTCACCATAGCCCTCTATGGGCTTCCAAATATCACTTTGCCAATTCCACAAGAACTGTCTTAGCGAAAGGCTTCTTGAGGGGAAAGCTGTAACTCTGTGAGATGATTTCACAGAACACAAAGAAGTTTCTCAGAAAGTTTCTTTCTCTTTGTTATCGGAGGATATTTCCATTGGCCCTATAGTCGTCAAAGGGATACGAAATATCTCTTCTCAAATTCCAAAGAAATAAGGCTAGCAAAGAGATCCACGAAATACAGATGTAACTCTGTGAATGGAATTCACCAATCACCGAGCAGTTTCTCAGAAAGCTTCTTTCCAGATTTCATCTGAGGATATTTCCTTTTTCACCATAGCCGTCTATGGGCTTCCAAATATCACTTTGCCAATTCCACAAGAACTCTCTTAGCAAAAGGCTTCTTGAAGGGAAAGCTGTAACTCTGTGAGATGATTTTAAAGAATACAAAGAAGTTTCTCAGAAAACTTCTTTCTCTTTGTTATCAGAGGATATTTCCTTTGGCCCTATAGTCTTTAAAGGGATCCGAAATATCTGTTCTCAGATTCCCCAGAAATAAGGCTAGCAAAGACATCCACGAAATACAGATGTAACTCTGTGAGATGAATTAATAGAACACTCAGCAGTTTCACAGAAAGCTTCTTTCTAGATTTCATCTGAGGGTATTTCCATTTTCACCATAGCCCTCTATGGGCTTCCAAATATCACTTTGCCAATTCCACAAGAACTGTCTTAACGAAAGGCTTCTTTAGGGGAAAGCTGTAACTCTATGAGATGATTTCACAGAACACAAAGAAGTTTCTCAGAAATCTTCTTTCTCTTTGTCATCGGAGGATATTTCCTTTGGCCCTTTAGTCTTCAAAGGGATCCGAAATATCTGTTCTCAGATTCCCTAGAAATAAGGCTAGCAAAGACATCCACGAAATACAGATGTAACTCTGTGAGATGAATTAATAGAACATTCAGCAGTTTCACAGAAAGCTTCTTTCTAGATTTCATCTGAGGGTATTTCCATTTTCACCATAGCCCTCTAAGGACTTCCAAATATCACTTTGCCAATTCCACAAGAACTGTCTTAGTGAAAGGCTTCTTGAGGGGAAAGCTGTAACTCTTTGAGATGATTTCACAGAACACAAAGGAGTTTCTCGGAAAGCTTCTTTCTCTTTGTTTTCGGAGGATATTTCCTCTGGACCTATAGTCTTCAAAGGGATCTGAAACATCTGTTCTCAGATTCCACAGAAATAAGGCTAGCAAAGAGATCCACGAAATACAGATGTAACTCTGTGAGATGAATTAACAGAACACTCAGGAGTTTCTCAGAAAGCTTCTTTCCAGATTTCATCTGAGGATATTTCCTTTTTCACCATAGCCCACAATGGTCTTCCAAATATCACTTTGCCAATTCCACAAGAACTGTCTTAGCGAGAGTCTTCCTGAGGTGAAAGCTGTAACTCTTAGAGACGATTTCACAGAACACAAAGAAGTTTCTCAGAAAGCTTCATTCTCTTTGTTATCGGAGGATATTTCCTTTGGCCCTATAGTCTTCAAAGTGATACGAAATATCTGCTCTCAGATTCCACAGAAATAAGGCTAGCAAAGAGATCTACGAAATATAGATGTAACTGAGTGAGATGAATTAACAGAACACTCAGCAGTTTCTCAGAAAGCTTCTTTCCAGATTTCATGTGAGGAAATTACCTTTTTCACCATTTCGCTCTACGGGCTTCCAAATATCACTTTGCCAATTCCACAAGAACTGTTTTAACCAAAGGCTTCTGTAGGGGAAAGCTTTAACTCTCTGAGATGATTTCACAGAACACAAAGAAGTTTCTCAGAAAGCTTCTTTCTCTTTGTTATCGGAGGATATTTCTTTTGGCCCTCTAGTCTTCAAATGGATCCGAAATATCTGTTCTCAGATTGCACAGAAATAAGGCTAGAAAGAGATCCACGAAATACAGATGTAAATCTGTGAGATGAATTAACAGAACACTCAGCAGTTTCTCAGAAAGCTTCTTTCCAGATTGCATCTGAGGATATTTCCTTTTTCACCATAGCCCTCTATGGGCTTCCAAATATCACTTTGCCAATTCCACAAGAACTGTCTTAGCGAAAGACTTCTTGAGGGGAAAGCTGTATCTCTGTGAGATGATTTCACAGAACACAAAGAAGTTTCTCAGAAAGCTTCTTTCTCTTTGTTATCGGAGGATATTTCCTTTGGCCCTATAGTCTTCAAAGGGATCCGAAATATCTGTTCTCAGATTCCACAGAAATAAGGCTAGCAAAGAGATCTACGAAATATAGATGTAACTGAGTGAGATGAATTAACAGAACACTCAGTAGTTTCTCAGAAAGCTTCTTTCCAGATTTCATCTGAGGATGTTTCCTTTTTTACAATAGCCCTCTATGGGCTTCCAAATATCACTTTGCCAATTCCACAAGAACTGTCCTAGCGAGAGGCTTCTTCAGGGGAAAGCTGTAACTCTTAGAGACGATTTCACAGAACACAAAGTAGTTTCTCAGAATTCTTCTTTCTCCTTGTTATCGGAGGATATTTCCTTTGGCCCTATAGTCTTCAAAGGGATCCGAAATATCTGTTCTCAGATTCCACAGAAATGAGGCTAGCAAAGAGATCCACGAAATATAGATGTAACTGAGTGAGATGAATTGAGAGAACACTAAGCAGTTTCTCAGAAAGCTTCTTTCTAGATTTCATCTGAGGATATTTCCTTTTTCACCATAGCCCTCTATGGGCTTCCAAATATCACTTTGCCAATTCCAGAAGAACTGTCTTAGCGAAAGGCTTCTTAAGGGGAAAGCTGTAACTCTGTGAGATGATTTCACAGAACACAAAGAAGTTTCTCAGAAAGCTTCTTTCTCTTTTTTATCGGAGGATATTTCCTTAGGCACTATAGTCTTCAAAGGGATGCGAAATATCTGTTCTCAGATTCCTCTGAAATAAGGCTAGCAAAGAGATCCACGAAATACAGATGTATCTCTGTGAGATGAATTAACAGAACTCTCAGCAGTTTCTCAGAAAGCTTCTTTCCAGATTTCATCTGAGGATATTTCCTTTTTCACCTTACTCCTCTACGGGCTTTCAAATATCACTTTGCCAATTCCACAAAAACTGTCTTAACGAAAGGCTTCTTGAGGGGAAAGATGTAACTCTGTGAGATGATTTCACAGAACACAAAGAAGTTTCTCAGAAAGCTTCTTTTTCTTTGTTATCGGAGGATATTTCCTTTGGCCCTATGGTCTTCAAAGGGATCCGAAATATCTGTTCTCAGATTCCACAGAAATAAGGCTAGCAAAGAGATCCACGAAATACAGATGTAACTCTGTGAGATGAATTAACAGAACACTCAGCAGTTTCTCAGAAAACTTCTTTCTAGATTTCATTTGAAGATATTTCCTTTTTCACCATAGCCCTCTATGGGCTTCCAAATATCACTTTGCCAATTCCACAAGAACTGTCTTAGCGAAAGGCTTCTTGAGGGGAAAGATGTAACTCTTTGAGATGATTTCACAGAACACAAAGAAGTTTCTCAGAAAGCTTCTTTCTCTTTGTTACCGGAGGATATTTCTTTTGGCCCTATAGTCTTCAAAGGGATCCGAAATATCTGTTCTCAGATTCCACAGAAATAAGGCTAGCAAAAGATCCACGAAATACAGATGTAACTCTGTGAGATGAATTAACAGAACACTCAGCAGTTTCTCAGAAAGCTTCTTTCCAGATCATCTGAGGATATTACCTTTTTCACCAAAGCGCTCTACGGGCTTCCAAATATCACTTTCCCAATTCCACAAGAACTGTCTTAGCGAAAGGCTTCTTGAGGGGAAAGCTGAAACTCTGTGAGATGATTTCACAGAACACAAAGAAGTTTCTCAGAAAGCTTCTTTCTCTTTGTTATCGGAGGATATTTGTTTTGGCCCTATAGTCTTCAAAGGGATCCGAAATATCTGTTCTCAGATTCCACAGATATAAGGATAGAAAGAGATCCACGAAATACAGATGTAACTCTGTGAGATGAATTAACAGAACACTCAGCAGTTTCTCAGAAAGCTTCTTTCCAGATTTCATCTGAGGATATTTCCTTTTTCACCTTAGCCCTCAAAGGGCTTCCAAATATCACTTTGCAAATTCCACAAGAACTGTCTTAGCGAAAGGCTTCTTGAGGGGAAAGCTGTAACTCTGTGAGATGATTTCACAAAACAAAAAGAAGTTTCTCAGTAAGCTTCTTTCTCTTTGTTTTCGGAGGATATTTCCTTTGGCCCTATAGTCTTCAAAGGGATCCGAAATATCTGTTCTCAGATTCCACAGAAATAAGGCTAGCAAAGAGATCCACGAAATACAGATGTAACTCCGTGAGTGGAAGTCACACATCACAGAGCAGTTTCTCAGAAAGCTTCTTTCCAGATTTCGTCGGAGGATATTTCCTTTTTCAACATAGCCCTCTATGGGCTTCCAAATATCTCTTTGCCAATTACAAAAGAACTGTCTTAGCGAAAGTCTTCTTGAGGGGAAAGCTGTAACTCTGTGAGCTGATTTCACAGAACACAAAGAAGTTTCTCAGAAAGCTTCTTTCTCTTTGTTATCGGAGGATATTTCTTTTGGCCCTATAGTCTTCAAAGGGATCCGAAATATCTGTTCTCAGATTCCACAGAAATAAGGCTAGCAAAGAGATCCACGAAATACAGATGTAACTCTGTGAGATGAATTTTCAGAACACTCAGCAGTTTCTCAGAAAGCTTCTTTCCAGATTTCATCTGAGGATATTTCCTTTTTCACCATAGCCCTCTATGGGCTTCCAAATATCACTTTGCCAATTCCAAAAGAACTGTCCTAGCGAGAGGCTTCTTGAGGGGAAAGCTGTAACTCTGTGAGATGATTTCACAGAACACAAAGAAGTTTCTCAGAAAGCTTCTTTCTCTTTGTTATCGGAGGATATTTCCTTAGGCACCATAGTCTTCAAAGGGATCCGAAATATCTGTTCTCAGATTCCACAGAAATAAGGCTAACAAAGAGATCCACGAAATACAGATGTAACTCTGTGAGATGAATTAACAGAACACTCAGCAGCTTCTCAATAAGCTTCTTTCCAGATTTCCTCTGAGGATATTTCCTTTTTCGCCATAGCCCTCTAGGGGCTTCGAAATATCACTTTGCCAATTCTTCAAGAACTGCCTTAGCGAAAGGCTTCTTGAGGGGAAAGCTGTAACTCTGTGAGATGATTTCACAGAACACAAAGAAGTTTCTCAGAAAGCTTCTTTCTCTTTGTTATCGGAGGATATTTCCTTTGGCCGTATAGTCTTCAAAGGGATCCGAAATATCTGTTCTCAGATTCCACAGAAATAAGGCTAGCAAAGAGATTCACGAAATACAGATGTAACTCTGTGAGTGGAAGTCACACATCACAGAGCAGTTTCTCAGAAGGCTTCTTTCCAGATTTCATCTGAGGATATTTCCTTTTTCACCATAGCCCTCTATGGGCTTCCAAATATCACTTTGCCAATTCCACAAGAACTGTCTTAGCGAAAGGCTTCTTGAGGGGAAAGCTGTAACTCTTTGAGATGATTTCACAGAATACAAAAAAGTTTCTTAGAAAGCTTCTTTCTCTTTGTTATCGGAGGATATTTCCTTTGGCCCTATAGTCTTCAAAGGGATCCGAAATATCTGTTCTCAGATTCCACAGAAATAAGGCTAGCAAAGAGATCCACGAAATACAGATGTAACTCTGTGAGATGAATTAACAGAACACTAAGCAGTTTCTCAGAAAGCTTCTTTGCAGATTTCATCTCAGGATATTTCCTTTTTCACCATAGCCCTCTAAAGGCTTGCAAATATCACTTTGCCAATTCCACAAGAACTGTTTTAGCGAAAGGCTTTTTGAGGGGAAAGCTGTAACTCTGGGAGATGATTTCACAGAACACAAAGAAGTTTCTCAGAAAGCTTCTTTATCTTTGTTATCGGAGGATATTTCCTTGGCCCTATAATCTTCAAAGGGATCCGAAATATCTGTTCTCAGATTCCCCAGAAATAAGGCTAGCAAAGAGATCCACGAAATACAGATGTAACTCTGTGAGATGAATTAACAGAACACTCAGCAGCTTCTCAATAAGCTTCTTTCCAGATTTCGTTTGAGGATATTTCCTTTTTCGCAATAGCCCTCTAGGGGCTTAAAAATATCACTTTGCAAATCCTGAAGAACTGCCTTAGCGAAAGGCTTCTTGAGGGGAAAGCTGTAATTCTGTGAGATGATTTCACAGAACACAAAGAAGTTTCTCAGAAAGCTTCTTTCTCTTTGTTATCGGAGGATATTTCCTTTGGCCCTATAGTCTTCAAAGGGATCCGAAATATCTGTTCTCAGATTCCACAGATATAAGGATAGAAAGAGATCAACGAAATACAGATGTAACTCTGTGAGATGAATTAACAGAACACTCAGCAGTTTCTCAGAAAGCTTCTTTCCAGATTTCATCTGAGGATATTTCCTTTTTCACCATAGCCCTCAATGGGCTTCCAAATATCACTTTGCAAATTCCACAAAAATTGTCTTAGCGAAAGGCTTTTTAGGGGAAAGCTGTAACTCTGTGAGATGATTTCACAAAACAAAAAGAAGTTTCTCAGTAAGCTTCTTTCTCTTTGTTTTGGGAGGATATTTCCTTTGGCCCTATAGTCTTCAAAGGGATCCGAAATATCTGTTCTCAGATTCCACAGAAATAAGGCTAGCAAAGAGATCCACGAAATACAGATGTAACTCCGTGAGTGGAAGTCACACATCACAGAGCAGTTTCTCAGAAAGCTTCTTTCCAGATTTCGTCGGAGGATATTTCCTTTTTCAACATAGCCCTCTATGGGCTTCCAAATATCTCTTTGCCAATTACACAAGAACTGTCTTAGCGAAAGTCTTCTTGAGGGGAAAGCTGTAACTCTGTGAGATGATTTCACAGAACACAAAGAAGTTTCTCAGAAAGCTTCTTTCTCTTTGTTATCGGAGGATATTTCTTTTGGCCCTATAGTCTTCAAAGGGATCCGAAATATCTGTTCTCACATTCCACAGAAATAAGGCTAGCAAAAGATCCACGAAATACAGATGTAACTCTGTGAGATGAATTAACAGAACACTCAGCAGTTTCTCAGAAAGCTTCTTTCCAGATCATCTGAGGATATTACCTTTTTCACCATAGCGCTCTACGGGCTTCCAAATATCACTTTCCCAATTCCACAAGAACTGTCTTAGTGAAAGGCTTCTTTAGGGGAAAGCTGAAACTCTGTGAGATGATTTCACAGAACACAAAGAAGTTTCTCAGAAAGCTTCTTTCTCTTTGTTATCGGAGGATATTTGTTTTGGCCCTATAGTCTTCAAAGGGTTCCGAAATATCTGTTCTCAGATTCCACAGATATAAGGATAGAAAGAGATCCACGAAATACAGATGTAACTCTGTGAGATGAATTAACAGAACACTCAGCAGTTTCTCAGAAAGCTTCTTTCCAGATTTCATCTGAGGATATTTCCTTTTTCACCATAGCCCTCAATGGGCTTCCAAATATCACTTTGCAAATTCCACAAGAACTGTCTTAGCGAAAGGCTTCTTGAGGGGAAAGCTGTAACTCTGTGAGATGATTTCACAAAACAAAAAGAAGTTTCTCAGTAAGCTTCTTTCTCTTTGTTTTCGGAGGATATTTCCTTTGGCCCTATAGTCTTCAAAGGGATCCGAAATATCTGTTCTCAGATTCCACAGAAATAAGGCTAGCAAAGAGATCCACGAAATACAGATGTAACTCCGTGAGTGGAAGTCACACATCACAGAGCAGTTTCTCAGAAAGCTTCTTTCCAGATTTCGTCGGAGGATATTTCCTTTTTCAACATAGCCCTCTATGGGCTTCCAAATATCTCTTTGCCAATTACACAAGAACTGTCTTAGCGAAAGTCTTCTTGAGGGGAAAGCTGTAACTCTGTGAGCTGATTTCGCAGAACACAAAGAAGTTTCTCAGAAAGATTCTTTCTCTTTGTTATCGGAGGATATTTCTTTTGGCCCTATAGTCTTCAAAGGGATCCGAAATATCTGTTCTCAGATTCCACAGAAATAAGGCTAGCAAAGAGATCCACGAAATACAGATGTAACTCTGTGAGATGAATTTTCAGAACACTCAGCAGTTTCTCAGAAAGCTTCTTTCCAGATTTCATCTGAGGATATTTCCTTTTTCACCATAGCCCTCTATGGGCTTCCAAATATCACTTTGCCAATTCCAAAAGAACTGTCCTAGCGAGAGGCTTCTTGAGGGGAAAGCTGTAACTCTGTGAGATGATTTCACAGAACACAAAGAAGTTTCTCAAAAAGCTTCTTTCTCTTTGTTATCGGAGGATATTTCCTTAGGCACCATAGTCTTCAAAGGGATCCGAAATATCTGTTCTCAGATTCCACAGAAATAAGGCTAACAAAGAGATCCACGAAATACAGATGTAACTCTGTGAGATGAATTAACAGAACACTCAGCAGCTTCTCAATAAGCTTCTTTCCAGATTTCGTCTGAGGATATTTCCTTTTTCGCCTTAGCCCTCTAGGGGCTTCGAAATATCACTTTGCCAATTCTTCAAGAACTGCCTTGGCGAAAGACTTCTTGAGGGGAAAGCTGTAACTCTGTGAGATGATTTCACAGAACACAAAGAAGTTTCTCAGAAAGCTTCTTTCTCTTTGTTATCGGAGGATATTTCCTTTGGCCGTATAGTCTTCAAAGGGATCCGAAATATCTGTTCTCAGATTCCACAGAAATAAGGCTAGCAAAGAGATTCACGAAATACAGATGTAACTCTGTGAGTGGAAGTCACACATCACAGAGCAGTTTCTCAGAAGGCTTCTTTCCAGATTTCATCTGAGGATATTTCCTTTTTCACCATAGCCCTCTATGGGCTTCCAAATATCACTTTGCCAATTCCACAAGAACTGTCTTAGCGAAAGGCTTCCTGAGGGGAAAGCTGTAACTCTTTGAGATGATTTCACAGAACACAAAAAAGTTTCATAGAAAGCTTCTTTCTCTTTGTTATCGGAGGATATTTCCTTTGGCACTATAGTCTTCAAAGGGATCCGAAATATCTGTTCTCAGATTCCACAGAAATAAGGCTAGCAAAGAGATCCACGAAATACAGATGTAACTCTGTGAGATGAATTAACAGAACACTAAGCAGTTTCTCAGAAAGCTTCTTTGCAGATTTCATCTCAGGATATTTCCTTTTTCACCATAGCCCTCTAAAGGCTTGCAAATATCACTTTGCCAATTCCACAAGAACTGTTTTAGCGAAAGGCTTTTTGAGGGGAAAGCTGTAACTCTGTGAGATGATTTCACAGAACACAAAGAAGTTTCTCAGAAAGCTTCTTTATCTTTGTTATTAGAGGATATTTCCATTGGCCCTATAGTCGTCAAATGGATACGAAATATGTCTTCTCAAATTCCAAAGAAATAAGGCTAGCAAAGAGATCCACGAAATACAGATGTAACTCTGTGAATGGAAGTCACCTATCACAGAGCAGTTTCTCAGAAAGCTTCTTTCAGGATTTCATCTGAGGATATTTCCTTTTTCACCATAGCCGTCTATGGGCTTCCAAATATCACTTTGCCAATTCCACAAGAACTCTCTTAGCAAAAGGCTTCTTGAAGGGAAAGCTTTAACTCTGTGAGATGATTTTAAAGAATACAAAGAAGTTTCTCAGAAAACTTCTTTCTCTTTGTTTTCAGAGGATATTTCCTTTGGCCCTATAGTCTTTAAAGGGATCCGAAATATCTGTTCTCAGATTCCCCAGAAATAAGGCTAGCAAAGACATCCACGAAATACAGATGTAACTCTGTGAGATGAATTAATAGAACACTCAGCAGTTTCACAGAAAGCTTCTTTCTAGATTTCATCTGAGGGTATTTCCATTTTCACCATAGCCCTCTATGGGCTTCCAAATATCACTTTGCCAATTCCACAAGAACTGTCTTAACGAAAGGCTTCTTTAGGGGAAAGCTGTAACTCTATGAGATGATTTCACAGAACACAAAGAAGTTTCTCAGAAAGCTTCTTTCTCTTTGTTATCGGAGGATATTTCCTTTGGCCCTATAGTCTTCAAAGGGATCCGAAATATCTGTTCTCAGATTCCACAGAAATAAAGCTAGCAAAGAGATCCACGAAATACAGATGTAACTCTGTGAGATGAATTTTCAGAACACTCAGCAGTTTCTCAGAAAGCTTCTTTCCAGATTTCATCTGAGGATATTTCCTTTTTCACCATAGCCCTCTATGGGCTTCCAAATATCACTTTGCCAATTCCACAAGAACTGTCCTAGCGAGAGGCTTCTTGAGGGGAAAGCTGTAACTCTGTGAGATGATTTCACAGAACACAAAGAAGTTTCTCAGAGAGCTTCTTTCTCTTTGTTATCGGAGGATATTTCCTTGGCCCTATAGTCTTCAAAGGGGTCCGAAATATCGGTTCTCAGATTCCACAGAAATAAGGCTAGCAAAGAGATCCATGAAATACACATGTAACTCTGTGAGATGAATTAGCAGAACACTAAGCAGTTTCTCGGAGAGCTTCTTTCCAGTTTTCATGTGAGGATATTTCCTTTTTCACCATAGCCCTCTAAGGACTTCCAAATATCACTTTGCGAATTCCACAAGAACTGTCTTAGCGAAAGGCTTCTTGAGGGGAAAGCTGTAACTCGGTGAGATGATTTCACAGAACACAAAGAAGTTTCTCAGAAAGTTTCTTTCTCTTTGTTATCGGAGGATATTTCCATTGGCCCTATAGTCGTCAAAGGGATACGAAATATCTGTTCTCAAATTCCAAAGAAATAAGGCTAGCAAAGAGATCCACGAAATACAGATGTAACTCTGTGAATGGAAGTCACCTATCATAGAGCAGTTTCTCAGAAAGCTTCTTTCCAGATTTCATCTGAGGATATTTCCTTTTTCACCATAGCCCTCTATGGGCTTCCAAATATCACTTTGCCAATTCCACAAGAACTCTCTTAGCGAAAGGCTTCTTGAGGGGAAAGCTGTAACTCTGTGAGATGATTTTAAAGAATACAAAGAAGTTTCTGAGAAAACTTCTTTCTCTTTGCTATCGGAGGATATTTCCTTTGGCCCTATAGTCTTCAAAGGGATCCGAAATATCTGTTCTCAGATTCCTCAGAAATAAGGCTACAAAGAGATCCACGAAATACAGATGTAACTCTGTGAGATGAATTAACAGAACACTAAGCAGTTTCTCAGAAAGCTTCTTTGCAGATTTCATCTCAGGATATTTCCTTTTTCACCATAGCCCTCTAAAGGCTTGCAAATATCACTTTGCCAATTCCACAAGAACTGTTTTAGCGAAAGGCTTTTTGAGGGGAAAGCTGTAACTCTGTGAGATGATTTCACAGAACACAAAGAAGTTTCCCAGAAAGCTTCTTTATCTTTGTTATCGGAGGATATTTCCTTGGCCCTATAATCTTCAAAGGGATCCGAAATATCTGTTCTCAGATTCCACAGAAATAAGGCTAGCAAAGAGATCCACGAAATACAGATGTAACTCTGTGAGATGAATTAACAGAACACTCAGCAGCTTCTCAATAAGCTTCTTTCCAGATTTCGTTTGAGGATATTTCCTTTTTCGCCATAGCCCTCTAGGGGCTTCGAAATATCACTTTGCCAAATCCTGAAGAACTGCCTTAGCGAAAGGCTTCTTGAGGGGAAAGCTGTAACTCTGTGAGATGATTTCACAGAACACAAAGAAGTTTCTCAGAAAGCTTCTTTCTCTTTGTTATCGGAGGATATTTCCTTTGGCCCTATAGTCTTCAAAGGGATCCGAAATATCTGTTCTCAGATTCCACAGATATAAGGATAGAAAGAGATCAACGAAATACAGATGTAACTCTGTGAGATGAATTAACAGAACACTCAGCAGTTTCTCATAAAGCTTCTTTCCAGATTTCATCTGAGGATATTTCCTTTTTCACCATAGCCCTCAATGGGCTTCCAAATATCACTTTGCAAATTCCACAAGAACTGTCTTAGCGAAAGGCTTTTTAGGGGAAAGCTGTAACTCTGTGAGATGATTTCACAAAACAAAAAGAAGTTTCTCAGTAAGCTTCTTTGTCTTTGTTTTGGGAGGATATTTCCTTTGGCCCTATAGTCTTCAAAGGGATCCGAAATATCTGTTCTCAGATTCCACAGAAATAAGGCTAGCAAAGAGATCCACGAAATACAGATGTAACTCCGTGAGTGGAAGTCACACATCACAGAGCAGTTTCTAAGAAAGCTTCTTTCCAGATTTCGTCGGAGGATATTTCCTTTTTCAACATAGCCCTCTATGGGCTTCCAAATATCTCTTTGCCAATTATACAAGAACTGTCTTAGCGAAAGTCTTCTTGAGGGGAAAGCTGTAACTCTGTGAGATGATTTCACAGAACCCAAAGAAGTTTCTCAGAAAGCTTCTTTCTCTTTGTTATCGGAGGATATTTCTTTTGGCCCTATAGTCTTCAAAGGGATCCGAAATATCTGTTCTCAGATTCCACAGAGATAAGGCTAGCAAAGATCCACGAAATACAGATGTAACTCTGTGAGATGAATTAACAGAACACTCAGCAGTTTCTCAGAAAGCTTCTTTCCAGATCATCTGAGGATATTACCTTTTTCACCATAGCGCTCTACGGGCTTCCAAATATCACTTTCCCAATTCCACAAGAACTGTCTTAGTGAAAGGCTTCTTGAGGGGAAAGCTGAAACTCTGTGAGATGATTTCACAGAACACAAAGAAGTTTCTCAGAAAGCTTCTTTCTCTTTGTTATCAGAGGATATTTGTTTTGGCCCTATAGTCTTCAAAGGGATCCGAAATATCTGTTCTCAGATTCCACAGATATAAGGATAGAAAGAGATCCACGAAATACAGATGTAACTCTGTGAGATGAATTAACAGAACACTCAGCAGTTTCTCAGAAAGCTTCTTTCCAGATTTCATCTGAGGATATTTCCTTTTTCACCTTAGCCCTCAAAGGGCTTCCAAATATCACTTTGCAAATTCCACAAGAACTGTCTTAGCGAAAGGCTTCTTGAGGGGAAAGCTGTAACTCTGTGAGATGATTTCACAAAACAAAAAGAAGTTTCTCAGTAAGCTTCTTTCTCTTTGTTTTCGGAGGATATTTCCTTTGGCCCTATAGTCTTCAAAGGGATCCGAAATATCTGTTCTCAGATTCCACAGAAATAAGGCTAGCAAAGAGATCCACGAAATACAGATGTAACTCCGTGAGTGGAAGTCACACATCACAGAGCAGTTTCTCAGAAAGCTTCTTTCCAGATTTCGTCGGAGGATATTTCCTTTTTCAACATAGCCCTCTATGGGCTTCCAAATATCTCTTTGCCAATTACAAAAGAACTGTCTTAGCGAAAGTCTTCTTGAGGGGAAAGCTGTAACTCTGTGAGCTGATTTCACAGAACACAAAGAAGTTTCTCAGAAAGCTTCTTTCTCTTTGTTATCGGAGGATATTTCTTTTGGCCCTATAGTCTTCAAAGGGATCCGAAATATCTGTTCTCAGATTCCACAGAAATAAGGCTAGCAAAGAGATCCACGAAATACAGATGTAACTCTGTGAGATGAATTTTCAGAACACTCAGCAGTTTCTCAGAAAGCTTCTTTCCAGATTTCATCTGAGGATATTTCCTTTTTCACCATAGCCCTCTATGGGCTTCCAAATATCACTTTGCCAATTCCAAAAGAACTGTCCTAGCGAGAGGCTTCTTGAGGGGAAAGCTGTAACTCTGTGAGATGATTTCACAGAACACAAAGAAGTTTCTCAGAAAGCTTCTTTCTCTTTGTTATCGGAGGATATTTCCTTAGGCACCATAGTCTTCAAAGGGATCCGAAATATCTGTTCTCAGATTCCACAGAAATAAGGCTAACAAAGAGATCCACGAAATACAGATGTAACTCTGTGAGATGAATTAACAGAACACTCAGCAGCTTCTCAATAAGCTTCTTTCCAGATTTCGTCTGAGGATATTTCCTTTTTCGCCATAGCCCTCTAGGGGCTTCGAAATATCACTTTGCCAATTCTTCAAGAACTGCCTTAGCGAAAGGCTTCTTGAGGGGAAAGCTGTAACTCTGTGAGATGATTTCACAGAACACAAAGAAGTTTCTCAGAAAGCTTCTTTCTCTTTGTTATCGGAGGATATTTCCTTTGGCCGTATAGTCTTCAAAGGGATCCGAAATATCTGTTCTCAGATTCCACAGAAATAAGGCTAGCAAAGCCATTCACGAAATACAGATGTAACTCTGTGAGTGGAAGTCACACATCACAGAGCAGTTTCTCAGAAGGCTTCTTTCCAGATTTCATCTGAGGATATTTCCTTTTTCACCATAGCCCTCTATGGGCTTCCAAATATCACTTTGCCAATTCCACAAGAACTGTCTTAGCGAAAGGCTTCTTGAGGGGAAAGCTGTAACTCTTTGAGATGATTTCACAGAATACAAAAAAGTTTCTTAGAAAGCTTCTTTCTCTTTGTTATCGGAGGATATTTCCTTTGGCCCTATAGTCTTCAAAGGGATCCGAAATATCTGTTCTCAGATTCCACAGAAATAAGGCTAGCAAAGAGATCCACGAAATACAGATGTAACTCTGTGAGATGAATTAACAGAACACTAAGCAGTTTCTCAGAAAGCTTCTTTGCAGATTTCATCTCAGGATATTTCCTTTTTCACCATAGCCCTCTAAAGGCTTGCAAATATCACTTTGCCAATTCCACAAGAACTGTTTTAGCGAAAGGCTTTTTGAGGGGAAAGCTGTAACTCTGGGAGATGATTTCACAGAACACAAAGAAGTTTCTCAGAAAGCTTCTTTATCTTTGTTATCGGAGGATATTTCCTTGGCCCTATAATCTTCAAAGGGATCCGAAATATCTGTTCTCAGATTCCCCAGAAATAAGGCTAGCAAAGAGATCCACGAAATACAGATGTAACTCTGTGAGATGAATTAACAGAACACTCAGCAGCTTCTCAATAAGCTTCTTTCCAGATTTCGTTTGAGGATATTTCCTTTTTCGCAATAGCCCTCTAGGGGCTTAAAAATATCACTTTGCAAATCCTGAAGAACTGCCTTAGCGAAAGGCTTCTTGAGGGGAAAGCTGTAATTCTGTGAGATGATTTCACAGAACACAAAGAAGTTTCTCAGAAAGCTTCTTTCTCTTTGTTATCGGAGGATATTTCCTTTGGCCCTATAGTCTTCAAAGGGATCCGAAATATCTGTTCTCAGATTCCACAGATATAAGGATAGAAAGAGATCAACGAAATACAGATGTAACTCTGTGAGATGAATTAACAGAACACTCAGCAGTTTCTCAGAAAGCTTCTTTCCAGATTTCATCTGAGGATATTTCCTTTTTCACCATAGCCCTCAATGGGCTTCCAAATATCACTTTGCAAATTCCACAAAAATTGTCTTAGCGAAAGGCTTTTTAGGGGAAAGCTGTAACTCTGTGAGATGATTTCACAAAACAAAAAGAAGTTTCTCAGTAAGCTTCTTTCTCTTTGTTTTGGGAGGATATTTCCTTTGGCCCTATAGTCTTCAAAGGGATCCGAAATATCTGTTCTCAGATTCCACAGAAATAAGGCTAGCAAAGAGATCCACGAAATACAGATGTAACTCCGTGAGTGGAAGTCACACATCACAGAGCAGTTTCTCAGAAAGCTTCTTTCCAGATTTCGTCGGAGGATATTTCCTTTTTCAACATAGCCCTCTATGGGCTTCCAAATATCTCTTTGCCAATTACACAAGAACTGTCTTAGCGAAAGTCTTCTTGAGGGGAAAGCTGTAACTCTGTGAGATGATTTCACAGAACACAAACAAGTTTCTCAGAAAGCTTCTTTCTCTTTGTTATCGGAGGATATTTCTTTTGGCCCTATAGTCTTCAAAGGGATCCGAAATATCTGTTCTCACATTCCACAGAAATAAGGCTAGCAAAAGATCCACGAAATACAGATGTAACTCTGTGAGATGAATTAACAGAACACTCAGCAGTTTCTCAGAAAGCTTCTTTCCAGATCATCTGAGGATATTACCTTTTTCACCATAGCGCTCTACGGGCTTCCAAATATCACTTTCCCAATTCCACAAGAACTGTCTTAGTGAAAGGCTTCTTTAGGGGAAAGCTGAAACTCTGTGAGATGATTTCACAGAACACAAAGAAGTTTCTCAGAAAGCTTCTTTCTCTTTGTTATCGGAGGATATTTGTTTTGGCCCTATAGTCTTCAAAGGGATCCGAAATATCTGTTCTCAGATTCCACAGATATAAGGATAGAAAGAGATCCACGAAATACAGATGTAACTCTGTGAGATGAATTAACAGAACACTCAGCAGTTTCTCAGAAAGCTTCTTTCCAGATTTCATCTGAGGATATTTCCTTTTTCACCATAGCCCTCAATGGGCTTCCAAATATCACTTTGCAAATTCCACAAGAACTGTCTTAGCGAAAGGCTTCTTGAGGGGAAAGCTGTAACTCTGTGAGATGATTTCACAAAACAAAAAGAAGTTTCTCAGTAAGCTTCTTTCTCTTTGTTTTCGGAGGATATTTCCTTTGGCCCTATAGTCTTCAAAGGGATCCGAAATATCTGTTCTCAGATTCCACAGAAATAAGGCTAGCAAAGAGATCCACGAAATACAGATGTAACTCCGTGAGTGGAAGTCACACATCACAGAGCAGTTTCTCAGAAAGCTTCTTTCCAGATTTCGTCGGAGGATATTTCCTTTTTCAACATAGCCCTCTATGGGCTTCCAAATATCTCTTTGCCAATTACACAAGAACTGTCTTAGCGAAAGTCTTCTTGAGGGGAAAGCTGTAACTCTGTGAGCTGATTTCGCAGAACACAAAGAAGTTTCTCAGAAAGATTCTTTCTCTTTGTTATCGGAGGATATTTCTTTTGGCCCTATAGTCTTCAAAGGGATCCGAAATATCTGTTCTCAGATTCCACAGAAATAAGGCTAGCAAAGAGATCCACGAAATACAGATGTAACTCTGTGAGATGAATTTTCAGAACACTCAGCAGTTTCTCAGAAAGCTTCTTTCCAGATTTCATCTGAGGATATTTCCTTTTTCACCATAGCCCTCTATGGGCTTCCAAATATCACTTTGCCAATTCCAAAAGAACTGTCCTAGCGAGAGGCTTCTTGAGGGGAAAGCTGTAACTCTGTGAGATGATTTCACAGAATACAAAGAAGTTTCTCAAAAAGCTTCTTTCTCTTTGTTATCGGAGGATATTTCCTTAGGCACCATAGTCTTCAAAGGGATCCGAAATATCTGTTCTCAGATTCCACAGAAATAAGGCTAACAAAGAGATCCACGAAATACAGATGTAACTCTGTGAGATGAATTAACAGAACACTCAGCAGCTTCTCAATAAGCTTCTTTCCAGATTTCGTCTGAGGATATTTCCTTTTTCGCCTTAGCCCTCTAGGGGCTTCGAAATATCACTTTGCCAATTCTTCAAGAACTGCCTTGGCGAAAGACTTCTTGAGGGGAAAGCTGTAACTCTGTGAGATGATTTCACAGAACACAAAGAAGTTTCTCAGAAAGCTTCTTTCTCTTTGTTATCGGAGGATATTTCCTTTGGCCGTATAGTCTTCAAAGGGATCCGAAATATCTGTTCTCAGATTCCACAGAAATAAGGCTAGCAAAGAGATTCACGAAATACAGATGTAACTCTGTGAGTGGAAGTCACACATCACAGAGCAGTTTCTCAGAAGGCTTCTTTCCAGATTTCATCTGAGGATATTTCCTTTTTCACCATAGCCCTCTATGGGCTTCCAAATATCACTTTGCCAATTCCACAAGAACTGTCTTAGCGAAAGGCTTCCTGAGGGGAAAGCTGTAACTCTTTGAGATGATTTCACAGAACACAAAAAAGTTTCATAGAAAGCTTCTTTCTCTTTGTTATCGGAGGATATTTCCTTTGGCACTATAGTCTTCAAAGGGATCCGAAATATCTGTTCTCAGATTCCACAGAAATAAGGCTAGCAAAGAGATCCACGAAATACAGATGTAACTCTGTGAGATGAATTAACAGAACACTAAGCAGTTTCTCAGAAAGCTTCTTTGCAGATTTCATCTCAGGATATTTCCTTTTTCACCATAGCCCTCTAAAGGCTTGCAAATATCACTTTGCCAATTCCACAAGAACTGTTTTAGCGAAAGGCTTTTTGAGGGGAAAGCTGTAACTCTGTGAGATGATTTCACAGAACACAAAGAAGTTTCTCAGAAAGCTTCTTTATCTTTGTTATTAGAGGATATTTCCATTGGCCCTATAGTCGTCAAATGGATACGAAATATGTCTTCTCAAATTCCAAAGAAATAAGGCTAGCAAAGAGATCCACGAAATACAGATGTAACTCTGTGAATGGAAGTCACCTATCACAGAGCAGTTTCTCAGAAAGCTTCTTTCAGGATTTCATCTGAGGATATTTCCTTTTTCACCATAGCCGTCTATGGGCTTCCAAATATCACTTTGCCAATTCCACAAGAACTCTCTTAGCAAAAGGCTTCTTGAAGGGAAAGCTTTAACTCTGTGAGATGATTTTAAAGAATACAAAGAAGTTTCTCAGAAAACTTCTTTCTCTTTGTTTTCAGAGGATATTTCCTTTGGCCCTATAGTCTTTAAAGGGATCCGAAATATCTGTTCTCAGATTCCCCAGAAATAAGGCTAGCAAAGACATCCACGAAATACAGATGTAACTCTGTGAGATGAATTAATAGAACACTCAGCAGTTTCACAGAAAGCTTCTTTCTAGATTTCATCTGAGGGTATTTCCATTTTCACCATAGCCCTCTATGGGCTTCCAAATATCACTTTGCCAATTCCACAAGAACTGTCTTAACGAAAGGCTTCTTTAGGGGAAAGCTGTAACTCTATGAGATGATTTCACAGAACACAAAGAAGTTTCTCAGAAAGCTTCTTTCTCTTTGTTATCGGAGGATATTTCCTTTGGCCCTATAGTCTTCAAAGGGATCCGAAATATCTGTTCTCAGATTCCACAGAAATAAAGCTAGCAAAGAGATCCACGAAATACAGATGTAACTCTGTGAGATGAATTTTCAGAACACTCAGCAGTTTCTCAGAAAGCTTCTTTCCAGATTTCATCTGAGGATATTTCCTTTTTCACCATAGCCCTCTATGGGCTTCCAAATATCACTTTGCCAATTCCACAAGAACTGTCCTAGCGAGAGGCTTCTTGAGGGGAAAGCTGTAACTCTGTGAGATGATTTCACAGAACACAAAGAAGTTTCTCAGAGAGCTTCTTTCTCCTTGTTATCGGAGGATATTTCCTTGGCCCTATAGTCTTCAAAGGGGTCCGAAATATCGGTCCTCAGATTCCACAGAAATAAGGCTAGCAAAGAGATCCATGAAATACACATGTAACTCTGTGAGATGAATTAGCAGAACACTAAGCAGTTTCTCGGAGAGCTTCTTTCCAGTTTTCATGTGAGGATATTTCCTTTTTCACCATAGCCCTCTAAGGACTTCCAAATATCACTTTGCGAATTCCACAAGAACTGTCTTAGCGAAAGGCTTCTTGAGGGGAAAGCTGTAACTCGGTGAGATGATTTCACAGAACACAAAGAAGTTTCTCAGAAAGTTTCTTTCTCTTTGTTATCGGAGGATATTTCCATTGGCCCTATAGTCGTCAAAGGGATACGAAATATCTGTTCTCAAATTCCAAAGAAATAAGGCTAGCAAAGAGATCCACGAAATACAGATGTAACTCTGTGAATGGAAGTCACCTATCATAGAGCAGTTTCTCAGAAAGCTTCTTTCCAGATTTCATCTGAGGATATTTCCTTTTTCACCATAGCCCTCTATGGGCTTCCAAATATCACTTTGCCAATTCCACAAGAACTCTCTTAGCAAAAGGCTTCTTGAAGGGAAAGCTGTAACTCTGTGTGATGATTTTAAAGAATACAAAGAAGTTTCTCAGAAAACTTCTTTCTCTTTGCTATCGGAGGATATTTCCTTTGGCCCTATAGTCTTCAAAGGGATCCGAAATATCTGTTCTCAGATTCCTCAGAAATAAGGCTAGCAAAGAGATCCACGAAATACAGATGTAACTCTGTGAAATGAATTAATAGAACACTCAGCAGTTTCACAGAAAGCTTCTTTCTAGATTTCATCTGAGGATATTTCCTTTTTCAACATAGCCCTCTATGGGCTTCCAAATATCACTTTGCCAATTCCACAAGAACTGTCTTAGCGAAAGGCTTCTTGAGTGGAAAGCTGTAACTCTGTGAGATGATTTTATAAAATACAAAGAAGTTTCTCAGAAAACTTCTTTCTCTTTGCTATCGGAGGATATTTCCTTTGGCCCTATAGTCTTCAAAGGGATCCGAAATATCTGTTCTCAGATTCCTCAGAAATAAGGCTAGCAAAGAGATCCACGAAATACAGATGTAACTCTGTGAGATGAATTAACAGAACACTCAGCAGTTTCTCAGAAAGCTTCTTTCTAGATTTCATCTGAGGATATTTCCTTTTTCACCATAGCCCTCTATGGGCTTCCAAATATCACTTTGCCAATTCCACAAGAACTCTCTTAGCGAAAGGCTTCTTGAGGGGAAAGCTGTAACTCTGTGAGATGATTTTAAAGAATACAAAGAAGTTTCTGAGAAAACTTCTTTCTCTTTGCTATCGGAGGATATTTCCTTTGGCCCTATAGTCTTCAAAGGGATCCGAAATATCTGTTCTCAGATTCCTCAGAAATAAGGCTACAAAGAGATCCACGAAATACAGATGTAACTCTGTGAGATGAATTAACAGAACACTAAGCAGTTTCTCAGAAAGCTTCTTTGCAGATTTCATCTCAGGATATTTCCTTTTTCACCATAGCCCTCTAAAGGCTTGCAAATATCACTTTGCCAATTCCACAAGAACTGTTTTAGCGAAAGGCTTTTTGAGGGGAAAGCTGTAACTCTGTGAGATGATTTCACAGAACACAAAGAAGTTTCCCAGAAAGCTTCTTTATCTTTGTTATCGGAGGATATTTCCTTGGCCCTATAATCTTCAAAGGGATCCGAAATATCTGTTCTCAGATTCCACAGAAATAAGGCTAGCAAAGAGATCCACGAAATACAGATGTAACTCTGTGAGATGAATTAACAGAACACTCAGCAGCTTCTCAATAAGCTTCTTTCCAGATTTCGTTTGAGGATATTTCCTTTTTCGCCATAGCCCTCTAGGGGCTTCGAAATATCACTTTGCCAAATCCTGAAGAACTGCCTTAGCGAAAGGCTTCTTGAGGGGAAAGCTGTAACTCTGTGAGATGATTTCACAGAACACAAAGAAGTTTCTCAGAAAGCTTCTTTCTCTTTGTTATCGGAGGATATTTCCTTTGGCCCTATAGTCTTCAAAGGGATCCGAAATATCTGTTCTCAGATTCCACAGATATAAGGATAGAAAGAGATCAACGAAATACAGATGTAACTCTGTGAGATGAATTAACAGAACACTCAGCAGTTTCTCATAAAGCTTCTTTCCAGATTTCATCTGAGGATATTTCCTTTTTCACCATAGCCCTCAATGGGCTTCCAAATATCACTTTGCAAATTCCACAAGAACTGTCTTAGCGAAAGGCTTTTTAGGGGAAAGCTGTAACTCTGTGAGATGATTTCACAAAACAAAAAGAAGTTTCTCAGTAAGCTTCTTTGTCTTTGTTTTGGGAGGATATTTCCTTTGGCCCTATAGTCTTCAAAGGGATCCGAAATATCTGTTCTCAGATTCCACAGAAATAAGGCTAGCAAAGAGATCCACGAAATACAGATGTAACTCCGTGAGTGGAAGTCACACATCACAGAGCAGTTTCTAAGAAAGCTTCTTTCCAGATTTCGTCGGAGGATATTTCCTTTTTCAACATAGCCCTCTATGGGCTTCCAAATATCTCTTTGCCAATTATACAAGAACTGTCTTAGCGAAAGTCTTCTTGAGGGGAAAGCTGTAACTCTGTGAGATGATTTCACAGAACCCAAAGAAGTTTCTCAGAAAGCTTCTTTCTCTTTGTTATCGGAGGATATTTCTTTTGGCCCTATAGTCTTCAAAGGGATCCGAAATATCTGTTCTCAGATTCCACAGAGATAAGGCTAGCAAAGATCCACGAAATACAGATGTAACTCTGTGAGATGAATTAACAGAACACTCAGCAGTTTCTCAGAAAGCTTCTTTCCAGATCATCTGAGGATATTACCTTTTTCACCATAGCGCTCTACGGGCTTCCAAATATCACTTTCCCAATTCCACAAGAACTGTCTTAGTGAAAGGCTTCTTGAGGGGAAAGCTGAAACTCTGTGAGATGATTTCACAGAACACAAAGAAGTTTCTCAGAAAGCTTCTTTCTCTTTGTTATCAGAGGATATTTGTTTTGGCCCTATAGTCTTCAAAGGGATCCGAAATATCTGTTCTCAGATTCCACAGATATAAGGATAGAAAGAGATCCACGAAATACAGATGTAACTCTGTGAGATGAATTAACAGAACACTCAGCAGTTTCTCAGAAAGCTTCTTTCCAGATTTCATCTGAGGATATTTCCTTTTTCACCATAGCCCTCAATGGGCTTCCAAATATCACTTTGCAAATTCCACAAGAACTGTCTTAGCGAAAGGCTTCTTGAGGGGAAAGCTGTAACTCTGTGAGATGATTTCACAAAACAAAAAGAAGTTTCTCAGTAAGCTTCTTTCTCTTTGTTTTCGGAGGATATTTCCTTTGGCCCTATAGTCTTCAAAGGGATCCGAAATATCTGTTCTCAGATTCCACAGAAATAAGGCTAGCAAAGAGATCCACGAAATACAGATGTAACTCCGTGAGTGGAAGTCACACATCACAGAGCAGTTTCTCAGAAAGCTTCTTTCCAGATTTCGTCGGAGGATATTTCCTTTTTCAACATAGCCCTCTATGGGCTTCCAAATATCTCTTTGCCAATTACACAAGAACTGTCTTAGCGAAAGTCTTCTTGAGGGGAAAGCTGTAACTCTGTGAGCTGATTTCACAGAACACAAAGAAGTTTCTCAGAAAGATTCTTTCTCTTTGTTATCGGAGGATATTTCTTTTGGCCCTATAGTCTTCAAAGGGATCCGAAATATCTGTTCTCAGATTCCACAGAAATAAGGCTAGCAAAGAGATCCACGAAATACAGATGTAACTCTGTGAGATGAATTTTCAGAACACTCAGCAGTTTCTCAGAAAGCTTCTTTCCAGATTTCATCTGAGGATATTTCCTTTTTCACCATAGCCCTCTATGGGCTTCCAAATATCACTTTGCCAATTCCAAAAGAACTGTCCTAGCGAGAGGCTTCTTGAGGGGAAAGCTGTAACTCTGTGAGATGATTTCACAGAACACAAAGAAGTTTCTCAGAAAGCTTCTTTCTCTTTGTTATCGGAGGATATTTCCTTAGGCACCATAGTCTTCAAAGGGATCCGAAATATCTGTTCTCAGATTCCACAGAAATAAGGCTAACAAAGAGATCCACGAAATACAGATGTAACTCTGTGAGATGAATTAACAGAACACTCAGCAGCTTCTCAATAAGCTTCTTTCCAGATTTCGTCTGAGGATATTTCCTTTTTCGCCTTAGCCCTCTAGGGGCTTCGAAATATCACTTTGCCAATTCTTCAAGAACTGCCTTGGCGAAAGACTTCTTGAGGGGAAAGCTGTAACTCTGTGAGATGATTTCACAGAACACAAAGAAGTTTCTCAGAAAGCTTCTTTCTCTTTGTTATCGGAGGATATTTCCTTTGGCCGTATAGTCTTCAAAGGGATCCGAAATATCTGTTCTCAGATTCCACAGAAATAAGGCTAGCAAAGAGATTCACGAAATACAGATGTAACTCTGTGAGTGGAAGTCACACATCACAGAGCAGTTTCTCAGAAGGCTTCTTTCCAGATTTCATCTGAGGATATTTCCTTTTTCACCATAGCCCTCTATGGGCTTCCAAATATCACTTTGCCAATTCCACAAGAACTGTCTTAGCGAAAGGCTTCCTGAGGGGAAAGCTGTAACTCTTTGAGATGATTTCACAGAACACAAAAAAGTTTCATAGAAAGCTTCTTTCTCTTTGTTATCGGAGGATATTTCCTTTGGCACTATAGTCTTCAAAGGGATCCGAAATATCTGTTCTCAGATTCCACAGAAATAAGGCTAGCAAAGAGATCCACGAAATACAGATGTAACTCTGTTAGATGAATTAACAGAACACTAAGCAGTTTCTCAGAAAGCTTCTTTGCAGATTTCATCTCAGGATATTTCCTTTTTCACCATAGCCCTCTAAAGGCTTGCAAATATCACTTTGCCAATTCCACAAGAACTGTTTTAGCGAAAGGCTTTTTGAAGGGAAAGCTGTAACTCTGTGAGATGATTTCACAGAACACAAAGAAGTTTCTCAGAAAGCTTCTTTATCTTTGTTATTAGAGGATATTTCCATTGGCCCTATAGTCGTCAAATGGATACGAAATATGTCTTCTCAAATTCCAAAGAAATAAGGCTAGCAAAGAGATCCACGAAATACAGATGTAACTCTGTGAATGGAAGTCACCTATCACAGAGCAGTTTCTCAGAAAGCTTCTTTCAGGATTTCATCTGAGGATATTTCCTTTTTCACCATAGCCGTCTATGGGCTTCCAAATATCACTTTGCCAATTCCACAAGAACTCTCTTAGCAAAAGGCTTCTTGAAGGGAAAGCTGTAACTCTGTGAGATGATTTTAAAGAATACAAAGAAGTTTCTCAGAAAACTTCTTTGTCTTTGTTTTCAGAGGATATTTCCTTTGGCCCTATAGTCTTTAAAGGGATCCGAAATATCTGTTCTCAGATTCCCCAGAAATAAGGCTAGCAAAGACATCCACGAAATACAGATGTAACTCTGTGAGATGAATTAATAGAACACTCAGCAGTTTCACAGAAAGCTTCTTTCTAGATTTCATCTGAGGGTATTTCCATTTTCACCATAGCCCTCTATGGGCTTCCAAATATCACTTTGCCAATTCCACAAGAACTGTCTTAACGAAAGGCTTCTTTAGGGGAAAGCTGTAACTCTATGAGATGATTTCACAGAACACAAAGAAGTTTCTCAGAAAGCTTCTTTCTCTTTGTTATCGGAGGATATTTCCTTTGGCCCTATAGTCTTCAAAGGGATCCGAAATATCTGTTCTCAGATTCCACAGAAATAAGGCTAGCAAAGAGATCCACGAAATACAGATGTAACTCTGTGAGATGAATTTTCAGAACACTCAGCAGTTTCTCAGAAAGCTTCTTTCCAGATTTCATCTGAGGATATTTCCTTTTTCACCATAGCCCTCTATGGGCTTCCAAATATCACTTTGCCAATTCCACAAGAACTGTCCTAGCGAGAGGCTTCTTGAGGGGAAAGCTGTAACTCTGTGAGATGATTTCACAGAACACAAAGAAGTTTCTCAGAGAGCTTCTTTCTCTTTGTTATCGGAGGATATTTCCTTGGCCCTATAGTCTTCAAAGGGGTCCGAAATATCGGTTCTCAGATTCCACAGAAATAAGGCTAGCAAAGAGATCCATGAAATACACATGTAACTCTGTGAGATGAATTAGCAGAACACTAAGCAGTTTCTCGGAGAGCTTCTTTCCAGTTTTCATGTGAGGATATTTCCTTTTTCACCATAGCCCTCTAAGGACTTCCAAATATCACTTTGCGAATTCCACAAGAACTGTCTTAGCGAAAGGCTTCTTGAGGGGAAAGCTGTAACTCGGTGAGATGATTTCACAGAACACAAAGAAGTTTCTCAGAAAGTTTCTTTCTCTTTGTTATCGGAGGATATTTCCATTGGCCCTATAGTCGTCAAAGGGATACGAAATATCTGTTCTCAAATTCCAAAGAAATAAGGCTAGCAAAGAGATCCACGAAATACAGATGTAACTCTGTGAATGGAAGTCACCTATCATAGAGCAGTTTCTCAGAAAGCTTCTTTCCAGATTTCATCTGAGGATATTTCCTTTTTCACCATAGCCCTCTATGGGCTTCCAAATATCACTTTGCCAATTCCACAAGAACTCTCTTAGCAAAAGGCTTCTTGAAGGGAAAGCTGTAACTCTGTGTGATGATTTTAAAGAATACAAAGAAGTTTCTCAGAAAACTTCTTTCTCTTTGCTATCGGAGGATATTTCCTTTGGCCCTATAGTCTTCACAGGGATCCGAAATATCTGTTCTCAGATTCCTCAGAAATAAGGCTAGCAAAGAGATCCACGAAATACAGATGTAACTCTGTGAGATGAATTAACAGAACACTCAGCAGTTTCTCGGAAAGCTTCTTTCTAGATTTCGTCTGAGGATATTTCCTTTTTCACCATAGCCCTCTATGCGCTTCCAAATATCACTTTGCCAATTCCACAAGAACTGTCTTAGCGAAAGGCTTCTTGAGGGGAAAGCTGTAACTTTGTGAGATGATTTCACAGAACACAAAGTATTTTCTCAGAAAGCTTCTTTCTCTTTGTTATCGGAGGATATTTCCTTTGGCCCTTTAGTCTTCAAAGGGATCCGAAATATCTGTTCTCAGATTCCACAGAAATAAGGCCTGCAAAGAGATCCACGAAATACAGATGTAACTCTGTGAGTGGAAGTCACACATCACAGAGCAGTTTCTCAGAAAGCTTCTTTCCAGATTTCATGTGAGAATATTTCCTTTTTCAACATAGCCCTCTGGGGGCTTCCAAATATCACTTTGCCAATTCCACAAGAACTGTCTTAGCGAAAGGCTTCTTGAGGGGAAAGCTGTAACTCTGTGAGATGATTTCACAGAACACAAAGAAGTTTCTCAGAAAGCTTCTTTCTCTTTGTTATCGGAGGATATTTCTTTTAGCCCTATAGTCTTCAAATGGATCCGAAATATCTGTTCTCAGATTGCACAGAAATAAGGCTAGAAAGAGATCCACGAAATACAGATGTAACTCTGTGAAATGAATTAACAGAACACTCAGCAGTTTCTCAGAAAGCTTCTTTCTAGATTTCATCTAAGGATATTTCCTTTTTCAACATAGCCCTCTATGGGCTTCCAAATATCACTTTGCCAATTCCAGAAGAACTGTCTTAGTGAAAGGCTTCTTACGGGGAAAGCTGTAACTCTGTGAGATGATTTCACAGAACACAAAGAAGTTTCTGAGAAAGCTTCTTTCTCTTTGTTATCGGAGGATATTTCTTTAGGCACTATAGTCTTCAAAGGGATCCGAAATATCTGTTCTCAGATTCCTCAGAAATAAGGCTAGGAAAGAGAACCAAGAAATAAAGATGTATCTCTGTGAGATGAATTAACAGAACACTCAGCAGTTTCTCAGAAAGCTTCTTTCCAGATTTCATCTGAGGATATTTCCTTTTTCACCGTAGCCCTCTATGGGCTTCCAAATATCACTTTGCTAATTCCACAAGAACTGTCTTAGCGAAAGGCTTCTTGAGGGGAAAGCTGTAACTCTGTGAGATGATTTCACAGAACACAAAGAAGTTTCTCAGAAAGCTTCTTTCTCTTTGCTATCGGAGGATATTTCCTTTGGCCCTATAGTCTTCAAAGGGATCCGAAATATCTGTTCTCAGATTCCTCAGAAATAAGGCTAGCAAAGAGATCCACGAAATACAGATGTAACTCTGTGAGATGAATTTTCAGAACACTCAGCAGTTTCTCAGAAAGCATCTTTCCAGATTTCATCTGAGGATATTTCCTTTTTCACCATAGCCCTCTATGGGCTTCCAAATATCACTTTGCCAATTCCAAAAGAACTGTCCTAGCGAGAGGCTTCTTGAGGGGAAAGCTGTAACTCTGTGAGATGATTTCACAGAACACAAAGAAGTTTCTCAGAAAGCTTCTTTCTCTTTGTTATCGGAGGATATTTCCTTAGGCACCATAGTCTTCAAAGGGATCCGAAATATCTGTTCTCAGATTCCACAGAAATAAGGCTAGCAAAGAGATCCACGAAATACAGATGTAACTCTGTGAGATGAATTCACAGAACACTCAGCAGCTTCTCAATAAGCTTCTTTCCAGATTTCGTCTGAGGATATTTCCTTTTTCGCCATAGCCTTCTAGGGGCTTCGAAATATCACTTTGCCAATTCCTCAAGAACTGCCTTAACGAAAGGCTTCTTGTGGGGAAAGCTGTAACTCTGTGAGATGATTTCACAGAACACAAAGAAGTTTCTCAGAAAGCTTCTGTCTCTTTGTTATCGGAGGATAATTCCTTTGGCCCTATAGTCTTCAAAGGGATCCGAAATATCTGTTCTCAGATTCCATAGAAATAAGGCTACAAAGAGATCCACGAAATACAGATGTAACTCTGTGAGGGGAAGTCACACATCACAGAGCAGTTTCTCAGAAGGCTTCTTTCCAGATTTCATCTGAGGACATTTCTTTTTTCACCATAGCCCTCTATGGGCTTCCAAATATCACTTTGCCAATTCCACAAGAACTGTCTTAGCGAAAGGCTTCTTGAGGGGAAAGCTGTAACTCTGTGAGATGATTTCACAGAACACAAAGAAGTTTCTCAGAAAGTTTCTTTCTCTTTGTTATCGGAGGATATTTCCATTGGCCCTATAGTCGTCAAAGGGATACGAAATATCTCTTCTCAAATTCCAAAGAAATAAGGCTAGCAAAGAGATCCACGAAATACAGATGTAACTCTGTGAATGGAATTCACCAATCACCGAGTAGTTTCTCAGAAAGCTTCTTTCCAGATTTCATCTGAGGATATTTCCTTTTTCACCATAGCCGTCTATGGGCTTCCAAATATCACTTTGCCAATTCCACAAGAACTCTCTTAGCAAAAGGCTTCTTGAAGGGAAAGCTGTAACTCTGTGAGATGATTTTAAAGAATACAAAGAAGTTTCTCAGAAAACTTCTTTCTCTTTGTTATCAGAGGATATTTCCTTTGGCCCTATAGTCTTTAAAGGGATCCGAAATATCTGTTCTCAGATTCCCCAGAAATAAGGCTAGCAAAGACATCCACGAAATACAGATGTAACTCTGTGAGATGAATTAATAGAACACTCAGCAGTTTCACAGAAAGCTTCTTTCTAGATTTCATCTGAGGGTATTTCCATTTTCACCATAGCCCTCTATGGGCTTCCAAATATCACTTTGCCAATTCCACAAGAACTGTCTTAACGAAAGGCTTCTTTAGGGGAAAGCTGTAACTCTATGAGATGATTTCACAGAACACAAAGAAGTTTCTCAGAAATCTTCTTTCTCTTTGTCATCGGAGGATATTTCCTTTGGCCCTTTAGTCTTCAAAGGGATCCGAAATATCTGTTCTCAGATTCCACAGAAATAAGGCTAGCAAAGAGATCCACGAAATACAGATGTAACTCTGTGAGATGAATTAACAGAACACTAAGCAGTTTCTCAGAAATCTTCTTTCCAGATTTCATCTCAGGGTATTTCCTTTTTCACCACAGCCCTCTATGGGCTTCCAAATATCACTTTGCCAGTTCCACAAGAACTGTTTTAGCGATAGGCTTTTTGAGTGGAAAGCTGTAACTCTGTGAGATGATTTCACAGAACACAAAGAAGTTTCTCAGAAAGCTTCTTTCTCTTTGTTATCGGAGGATATTTCCTTAGGCAATATAGTCTTCAAAGGGATCCGAAATATCTGTTCTCAGATTCCACAGAAATAAGGATAGCAAAGAGATCCACGAAATACACATGTAACTCTGTGAGATGAATTAGCAGAACACTAAATAGTTTCTCGGAAAGCTTCTTTCCAGTTTTCATGTGAGGATATTTCCTTTTTCACCATAGCCCTCTAAGGACTTCCAAATATCACTTTGCCAATTCCACAAGAACTGTCTTAACGAAAGGCTTCTTGAAGGGAAAGCTGTAACTCTGTGAGATGATTTTAAAGAATACAAAGAAGTTTCTCAGAAAACTTCTTTCTCTTTGCTATCGGAGGATATTTCCTTTGGCCCTATAGTCTTCAAAGGGATCCGAAATATCAGTTCTCAGATTCCTCAGAAAAAAGGCGAGCAAAGAGATCCACGAAATACAGATGTAACTCTGTGAGATGAATTAATAGAACACTGAGCAGTTTCACAGAAAGCTTCTTTCTAGATTTCATCTGAGGATATTTCCTTTTTCACCACAGCCCTCTACGGGCTACCAAATATCACTTTTCCAATTCCCCAAGAACTGTCTTAACGAAAGGCTTCTTGAGGGGAAAGCTTAAACTCTTTGAGACGATTTCACAGAACACAAAGAAGTTTATCAGAAAGCTTCTTTCTCTTTGTTATCGGAGGATATTTCCTTTGGCCCTATAGTCTTCAAAGGGATCCGAAATATCTGTTCTGAGAGTCCACAGAAATAAGGCTAGCAAAGAGATCCACGAAATACAGATGTAACTCTGTGAGATGAATTAACAGAACACTAAGCAGTTTCTCAGAAAGCTTCTTTCCAGATTTCATCTGAGGATATTTCCTTTTTCACCATAGCCCTCTATGGGCTTCCAAATATCACTTTGCCAATTCCACAAGAACTGTCTTAGCGAAAGCATTCTTGAGGGGAATGCTGTAACTCTGTGAGATGATTTAACAGAACAAAAAGAAGTTTCTCAGAAAGCTTCTTTCTCTTTGTTATCGGAGGATATTTCCTTTGGCCCTATAGTCTTCAAAGGGATCCGAAATATCTGTTCTCAGATTCCACAAAAATAAGGCTAGCAAAGAGATCCACGAAATACAGATGTAACTCTGTGAGTGGAAGTCACACATCACAGAGCAGTTTCTCAGAAAGCTTCTTTCCCGATTTCATGTGAGGATATTTCCTTTTTCAACATAGCCCTCTGGGGGCTTCCAAATATCACTTTGCCAATTCCACAAGAACTGTCTTAGCGAAAGGCTTCATGAGGGGAAAGCTATAACTCTGTGAGATGATTTCACAGAACACAAAGAAGTTTCTCAGAAAGCTTCTTTCTCTTTGTTATCGGAGGATATTTCTTTAGGCACTATAG